>NC_090940.1:106074347-106387515 GCF_040938575.1 Ambystoma mexicanum | reverse complement strand
TTTTCCTTTGATGAATGCTGCATGATAAGCAAAGCACTGGCGCAGAGTAGCAGAGTGGCAGACACAGGGCCTAATTCACAGAAGCGTTTTCAAATGGCAAAACACCATTGGCAAATGTTCTGTGAATTGGGCCCATTCCATTCGCTTGCACAGGCCCATGATCTGCCGGCGACGCGGCGCCGCCAGCCAGGATGCAGTCCTGGCCTCACGCACTCTCTCACAGAGTGTCAAAGTAGAACGAAAACAAATGGTGGGGGTGGGGCTGCCCGCCTGTGGCTGGCCTGGATGTGTGAGCTGAGCTGTTTGCTCGTACTTTTTTTTTAACTAAATTGCTCTCCTCTGGTTCCTGCGACCGTCTGAGTGTCAGTAATAATGCATAGCCTACCCGGGCCTTGCTAAGTTCCTAATCATTGGCCGAACCTGAGTAAAGTGAAGGAGAAAAAAAGTGTACAGTCTCCTTCATTTCCACTTTCAGTCACAAGATGCAGGTCTAGGCAGGTAAGAAGCTTTACTACTTAATGTTTCCAACTTTCCGTGCATGTTTTACGGGCTGAACCCAGTGAGCCCCACAAATTAGCTTTGTAAATATGTAGAAATTGCACTTTAGGCCAGCTTCTATTTCTACAAGGATGAATTCTATTTTTGTTATTTTCAACAGCACTGAGCGAGGGGTGAGAAAATGTTCAAGAGACTGGGCTAGACTGCCAATACAAGCTGAATTGCCTCTAGCCTCTGTGCACACTTGCCCATCACAGCGCATGCTCTCCAATGTGGGCAATTTGACATTCCGCATCAGTGGGTTTACCTTTCGTGCATTGTGCACAGTTAAATGATTGAAATGGATGACCTTATGTGACCTTGTTCCTAAGAGCCACAACAACCGTCACAGTAGTGATATGAGGTAAATCGTCATCGGCCAAATGAATACCATTGTGCATGGTGTAGAATGCGCTGCACGTGTGTGCTAGATATTCCAAAGGTACTTCTTGTTGCTTTCTTCTCCATTGGATAGACGCATATTCTCTGTGTTCACAGCGTGCAGCTTGCAGAACGCCAGGCGATTGATTTGATTAGGCTGTTTGTCCAAACACTTTTTATGCGCAGTTCACTTCCCATTAGTATCCCAACTGCTCTCGCAGCTGAAACTACAAGCTAAGCTCCCAATGACGACCATTGGGTATTGATCTGCAGCAGCAAACAGGCGGCTCTCTCGGCCAGATAGCTCAGAGGGTTAAAGTGCATGCTGCAGAGAGGTCTGTCTTCTTCAGTCTGGTTTGAATACTGGCAGGACAGACACCGCCTTTCTTCATTATTATCCTAAAGAGTTAGTTCCATAGGGTTGTTGGAATTCATAAGCCCCTGATTTCGGGTTGACGTCTCCGCTTTGAAATGTGCAATATTTTACTGCTGCCCTGATAGTGCTGCATGTCGCTACTAGATTGAAGTCCGAGCACTCTCTGCTGTCCTGTGTTTTTGTCGTTCTTTCTTCTGTGGGTTTGGTTTCGCCATGTCCCTTGCCTGTATGTAGAAGCCATTGTGCATTGCTTCTGATGTGGGTGGGTGCTTTCCGTGCCTTCATGTCTCCTGTGTGCACGGTCCCTTCTGCCCTGAGTCTTGTCTCGGATGTGTGCATGCATATTCCTCTTGCTTCCAATCTATGCCTTGAACGCACGCCCTGGCTTCTGTTCATAAATGGCGATAGATTTATCTAGCCCATTTCCTGCATGCTTGCCATTCCCCTGGGCTATAAATGACGGGTGTCGCTATATCACATCAGTGGCACTCCTTTTATCCACCTGCACAGATGAAAAGCTCAGTTTGCCCTGTTGCAACTGAAACCTGTGGCTTTATGCCCAGATCTCTGCAGCAGACGCATTGCCCAGTGAGCTATCTTATTGGCCACACGACCTGCAGCTTGAACCCAGACCCAGGTAATCGGTCCATTAACCCACTGAGCTATCTCTGCAGCTGAAGCTGAGTGCCAGGAACGTAGTTGCCCGATATGGGAGCAGTGGTGTCCCCTGGTGGCTCGTGGTTGTTGTGCTGGTGGGCAGCGTCCCTGTGGCCTGCAGGTTCTCTGGAGTGAGCACATGTTTGGCCAGCTGTCACCCAAGAGCTGGCCTAACTACAGCTCTCTGCCAGTGAGACCATGTTTGGACTGGTACAACTTGCTGGGATGTGGTCAATTAATGCTGCAGGCAGAAACTGCCTCTGGTCATCACCATCCTGGCCTTGGCTGTGAGCGAGTTGATATCACCCACACACCTCCTCCAGGCTACATGCGTCAGACCTAAGACTTGTGTCTGCACATGTGACACAGTACGTGTGTGAATTTTATGTCCATCGGATTGTGTTAGTGTGCTTCTGAATGGGTGGGTCTGTGTGTGCGTACGAACACAGAGGCAAGGGTCTGGGGAAAAACAAGGCCCCATGTTAAGTACCTCGACATGATGCTCCCCTACTCTGATCCTGCAGTGTGATAATAATGGCCAACCTGCATCAGTGCTGCTTGCGGCAGGTGGCAGAGGCTTGAGATGAAAACAGAGTTGGGATTTGTGATGTGCCCTCATGTACTTCGAGGAGGTGGCAGCTGGAGGTCTGTTTACTGCTCAATAGGAAAGGGCAGCTGAGCTCCTGGCTAAGGAGGGGGTTGAGGTTGCGGTGACTGAGAGCATGTGTTTGGAGGCAACATGTGCCTTGACACACTGCTACATATTATGATCGATTCTTGTATGAAATGTCACAATACAGTGATGTCGTAACCATATTTTTCTTACTGTACTGAGGGATAATGCTTTATGATGCCACTTCCTGTGATGTCACATGGGGGTGTGGTCAAATGACATCACTTCCTGTGATGTCACACGGGGACGGGCTCACATGACCACTTCCTGTGATGTCACTCTTGGGGGTGTGGCATTGTGATGTCACTTCCGATACCCCTGGCATTTTGGTGAAATGACGTCCCTGTTCATGGCTCTTCCTTCAAGGAAGGAAGTGATCCAGGATGCTGCTTGATTAGAGAAATGGGCTGCATGGGTGAGGTGGGTGGTGAGTGTTTGGTGATCTACCAGGTCAAAAGCAGCTGATAGATCGAGGAGGAGGAGCAAGGCAGGTTTGCCTTTGTCCATGATCTGTGAGATTTGATTTTTTTAGGTCTAATAAGGCGGATTCTGTTCCATGCCCGACACGGAAGCCAGATTGTATTTTGCCTAGTATGGAGTTAGCTTCTATGTATGATTGGATCTGGATGTGAGCTGCTGTCATGATCACTACTTCCAAGAATGCAGGACCTGCCCAACATCCTTGGAAGCAGGCTCATAACCTTCATTCCGGGCACCAGCCGGGACCTTTTGGACCTTGTCCTGGTGCCGGTGGTGCCAGGCTCATAAAGATCATCGGTCCCGGCACTGGCAGCGTCGGGCTCATAAGATGTGTAAAAGTGCTTGGGTGGCCTACCTACAGCAGGCCATGCTGCATACTCACCAACAAGATGACGTCCACATCCTCTTCTGACAGGGACTACTTTCTTACCTGGGTGGGGCAGGCTCCACTCCTTGGATCAGGAACACTGGGACTCTTCTGGAAACTGGAACTCTTTCCTTACCTAGGCAAGGCAGTGGAAGAAGACGCCTAAGCACTCCTGCACACTACTTAAACCAGGCCCGATTGATGCAACGTGCTTCGCGTTATTCTGCATCAGCAGCAGGACGCTCACCGAATCAGCTCCAGTCTTCCAGTGAAAACTCCAGCTCCAGCACCTGTGGGAACAAACTCTTACCTTCCTGGGATCCTGTCTTCAGCCGCACCTGCCAGCACAAAAAAAACAACAGGTTAGCAAAAGCTAACTTAAAGCCAAAAGCCAGCATTTTTACTAACCCGATCCATCGGCATCTTCCAATCCTCACACCGCATTCCTTGGCAGTCCATCGATCCCTGTAAAGGCAAAGAACATTGATCAGTCATTTTGCATATTTTGATCTGCTTACCTGTGCGACGCACGCTCCGGATTCCAACAAGCGCTGCATACCCGCACCTGCAAATAAAGAAAGACAGTAAGGAGCGCTTTTAAAACCATCAGCCACCATTCTACTTACGTGCCTTCACGTGTGCCATCTTCCTACTTACGCGCTTGCACGCACTTTGGCGTCCATGAACCAACGCCTACCGCATCCAAAACCTGCAAGAGAAAAAGAGACATTAAAGAGTGCATTTAAAACCATCAGCAGCCATTCAACTTACGTGCCTTCACGCGCGCCATCCACCTACTTACGCGCTTGCACGTACTTTGGCGTCCATTAAACAACGCCTACCGCATCCAAAGCCTGTAAGAGAAAAGGACTTCATTAAAGGTGTTCAGATACATATAAGGAACCGATCGTGCAGTTAACGATGGCCTCGCGCTCAAAGTTGTCCCTGCAAGTAAGAGGTTTACAATATCACCAGTGGAGTAACTGGTACCCGCGCCCCTGCACCAGTCGCAGGATGGAGAGCCCAGCATTCACCTACTTAAGGTGAGCACACCTATCCTTTGGGCCTCAAGGAAAGAGAGAGTGAGGAAGAGAAGTCCGTCCAACCACCGTTCATTAACCCCTTATTCTTCTGCCTGCAGACACCTCACTCTTCAAGTCAGGCATACCGTGAGAAGAGGTCCAGCCCAGGGAACCAGCCGAGTCCTGCGCTTTACAATTGAAGACACGGTAACAACCCAGTCAAGATCTGCGCCTCTGTGGGAATCAGGTGAGCGTTACAGAACGCGAAGCCACCGCAAATCTCCCACCCGGGCGCAATGGAAACCTCAGACACTGACCAACTAGCCCAGTTATTAGGGGAATTAAGAGCAGAAGTACAGCCAGCCCGTCAGGAAACAAATGCTCTGAGGAGAGAGTTAATTATATCCAAAGAGCGAACAGATGATCTCGCTAGACAGCTGTTACAAACGCAAGCGGGTCAAACACCCCTGCCTGCTTCGGGGGGGAAGTTATACTTCAGCAACCTCACCTAATCCGGTACAAATTAATCTACCCGGAAATGTGCCTTTGGCTCCGCCCGAACGCTTCTCAGGTGATCCAAAAAAGTTTGCAGTGTTCATCAATCAGTGCCGCTTGCACTTTCTGTGTAGACCAGCTGCTTTTCCAACGGACCAGACTAAGGTAGCTTTCGTGCTTTCATATCTTAGTGGCAGTGCTGCAGACTGGTCAATTTCTCTGGTAACACAGGATGACCCAATTCTCCGTAATTTCCAGGCCTTCCAGACCAGTATGGAGAGACTGTTTGCAAGACACTCACAGGGGCAGGCCTTGGATAATGAACTCCTTTCATTACGACAGGGTAATCAGGATCTCCTGGCTTATATTGCGTCATTCAACAGACTAGTAGTTGAAACCAGATGGCCCGAGGATAAGAGGATTACGCTTTTCTACAGAGGTTTGCTTGGAGAACTCAAAGATGTTCTAGCCCAGGTAGTGAATCCTCCACAAGACTGTTCTGAATATATTGACTTGGTGGTTCAACTGGACCACAGATTACAGAATAGGAAAGCAGATCGTTCCAGGTTCGAAGCTCGAGTTTTTTCAAGACCACAGAGTTCCACCAAAGGAGTTGATACCGTAGAACGTATGCAAATAGGGGTCGTAAAAGGACCATTAACCCAAAAGGAACGAGACAGAAGAAGACAACTGCAATTGTGCCTCTATTGCGGAACTCAGGACATTTCCTTCGAGAATGCCCAGTGAAACCTTCGAAGAAGACAGTGGGTGCTTCCGATAAAGGTACCGAAAAGCCAGAGCCGGGAAACGACCTCGCCCGACAAGTGTAGAGGTCCGCTTGCCGAGCGTAAAAACCAGTTCTTTGACCTCGCATTTCATAGTGTCAATGGTCCTCATCAGCCCAGAGCGACCGGATCGTTTGCATGCTATTAAAGCATACATTGACAGCGGAGCAATCGGTAATTATGTGGACCGCGAAATGGCATCCAGGATGAATTTGCCTCTTTGTCCCAAGGCAATTAAAGACGTTATTACCACAGTGGATGGCACGGAAATAGCTTCCAGACCAGTAACTCATACCACCTCGGAAGTGATGTTGTTAAGCCAAGATGGACATCATGAGGTGATCGTGTTTGATGTGATCAAGGCCCCTCAGTTTCAAGTTATCCTGGGAATTCCTTGGTTAGAGAAACACAATCCCCAAATTGATTGGCGAGCAAAGACAATTCGGTTTCCGGAGTGTGTCCCCACTTGTTATCCTCGGCTCGACATTAAGCTGGCAGCAACTACTTCGAGGATCCCCAACTACCTCCAGACTACAGGGAATTCCAAGACGTCTTCCAGAAAGATCAAGCTAACTCTCTACCTCCTCACAGGTCTTACGACTGTCAAATAGATCTGATACCCGGATCCACTCCTCCTTGCAGTAGAATTTATGCCCTTACCGATCCAGAAAGTCTTCACCTGAGACAGTATTTGGACCAGTATCTGGCTAACGGGTTCATCCGTCCTTCAAAGTCCCCAGCCTCTTCAGCTCTGTTCTTCGTCCCGAAAAAGGAAGGGGACCTTAGAACCTGTATAGATTACCGTGCCCTGAACCAGATCACCGTAAAGAACAGATATCCTCTGCCGTTGATCCCTGAACTCCTTGACCAAGTTAAAGGCGCCTGTATCTATACGAAGTTAGATCTCAGAGGAGCTTACCACTTGGTACGAATTAAAGAGGGCGATGAATGGAAGACGGCCTTTCGCACCAAGTATGGGCTGTTTGAATATCAAGTAATGCCCTTTGGCTTATGCAACGCACCGGCCGCCTTTCAGTACTTCATGAATGACGTCTTTAGGGAACTTATAGACGTGTGTGTAGTTGTTTATATTGACGACATCCTTGTATACTCATCCTCTGAGGCAGACCATCGGAAACACGTCAGAGCAGTTCTTGAAAGGCTTCGCCAACATAAACTTTTTGCCAAGCTGGAAAAGTGCGTTTTCCATGTTACCGAGGTCGAATTTTTGGGATTTATTCTATCACCCAACGGAGTCCACATGGATTCAAGAAAAGTTGACGCAATCATCAAGTGGCCTTCACCAACTTCTGTAAAAGGAGTCCAAAGCATGTTGGGTTTCGCCAACTTCTACCGCAGATTTATTCCAGACTTTTCCCGAGTAGTCCAGCCCATTACAGCCCTTTTAAGAAAGAACAAACGTTTCGAGTGGTCTGCAGAAGCGGAGCAAGCTTTTCAGGAAATAAAAGCCAAGTTTACCTCCGCACCGGTTTTAAAACATCCCCGCCCGGAGCTTCCTTACATCGTTGAGACTGACGCCTCCAGTCTTGCAATGGGGGCAGTGCTATCGCAGAGAGATCCAGAAACTAACCAGTTACACCCCGTGGCGTTTTGGTCCCGCAAGTTCTCGGCTCCCGAAATCAACTACACCATCACAGATAAAGAACTTTTGGCTATTAAGTCCGCCTTCAAGGCCTGGCGGCATTACCTTCTGGGAGCCAAACACACAGTCAGAGTAATCACAGATCACCGCAATTTACAGTATCTAAAGACCGCCAAAGCTCAATCCTCGAGACAACTCCGCTGGGCACTATTTTTCGCTGAGTTTGACTTTGTGATCACTTATCGACCAGGCAACAAGAACGGCAAAGCTGATGCCCTTTCCCGGATGGGAGTTGATGAACACATGGTCAATCCTGAACCCGTACCTATAATTCCCGAACAAAGAATTCTAGGTCTGGTCGTCGCGCAATCCATTGAAGATGTTGAAGCAAAAGTCAAACAACTCGTAACTCCGGCAGATTTACAGAACTGGCCACTTAAAGGAGAAAGCTTCACGGTGAATAAGAACCTACTGTACTTCCAAGGACGACTATCTACCTTGTGCAGAGTTACAAAACAGGTAATCTCTTGTTATCATGATTCCTTAATGGAAGGGCATCCCGGTATTGCCAAAACCTCAGAGAAAATCAAAAGACACTTCTGGTGGCCGTCTTGGAGGAAGGACATTAGAGACTTCGTAATTTCCTGTGGTGTGTGCGCCCAAAATAAGAGTCTGAAGGAAAGACCAGCAGGCCTCTTATATCCATTAGACATTCCACCATGTCCCTGGCATACCCTCTCCATGGATTTTATCACTGACTTACCTCCGTGCTCCGGATATAACACAATTTTAGTAGTTGTGGATCTATTCTCCAAGATGGCTCACTTCATCCCACTGAGAGGTCTTCCATCAGCTTCAGTTCTGGCCCGAGAATTCCTCGAAAACATTGTTCGGTTGCACGGCTTCCCCTCAGTGTTGGTCTCTGATAGAGGAAGTCAGTTTATCTCCCACTGTTGGCGAAATTGCTGTCGACTAGCTCAAATTGACGTAAGGCTTTCAACCAGCCACCACCCCCAACGACGGACAGACCGAGAGGACTAACCAAACTCTGGAACAGTATTTATGCTGCATGCTGCAGCAGTCAGAAGGCACTTGGAAGGACATCCTTTGGATCGCCGAGTACGCTTATAATAATTAAATCCATTCTGGAACCGGATAGACCCCTTTTTTCCTCTTATATGGAATCCATCTTCGAACCTCCAACCTTGATCCACCACAGGATCTCGGAACGTCCGCTGTAGACCATCTACATTCTGCTATCACTCAAGCCTTTAAGGAAGCCACTACTCATCTTCAACGGGCTAAGGAGCAATACAAAAAAAGGAGCAGACCAACATCGAAAAGAGGCCCCCCAATATCTAGTGGGAGACCAAGTCTGGTTGTCCACTAAACATTTACCATTAAAAGGACCACGCACCTTCAACCCGAAATACCTGGGACCCTATCCTATCACAGCCATAATAAATCCAGTGGCAGTTAAATTGGGCCTACCTTCCCACATGAAGACACATCCAGTTTTCCATGTATCCCTCCTAAAACCTATGCAACCTGAGACCCGACTGACCAGATCTCCAGAACCTATTCAAGTTAATGGAGAACTTGAATACGAAGTTAAAAATATCCTGGACTCCAAGATTTCCAACTCGAAGCTATACTATCTGATAGACTGGAAAGGTTACGGTCCCCAGGAAAGGTCTTGGGAACCTTCAGAACATGTCCACGCACCTCGGCTGATCAAAAGGTTTCATTGAACTTTCCCCAACAAACCAAAACCCCCAGAGAAGACAAGTTTGGAGAGGGGCCTTGAGGGGGGGGGTGCTGTCATGATCACTACTTCCAAGAATGCAGGACCTGCCCAACATCCTTGGAAGCAGGCTCATAACCTTCATTCCGGGCACCAGCCGGCCCCCATTGGGACCTTTTGGACCTTGTCCTGGCGCCGGTGGCGCCAGGCTCATAAAGATCATCGGTCCCGGCACTGGAAGCGTCGGGCTCATAAGATGTGTAAAAGTGCTTGGGTGGACCTACCTACAGCAGACCATGCTGCATACTCACCAACAAGATGACGTCCACATCCTCTTCTGACAGGGACTACTTTCTTACCTGGGTGGGGCAGGCTCCACTCCTTGGATCAGGAACACTGGGACTCTTCTGGAAAATGGAACTCTTTCCTTACCTAGGCGAGGCAGTGGAAGAAGACACCTAAGCACTCCTGCACACTATTTAAACCACGCCCGATTGATGCAACGTGCTTCGCCTTATTCTGCATCAGCAGCAGGACGCTCACCGAGTCAGCTCCAGTCTTCCAGTGAAAACTCCAGCTCCAGCACCTGTGGGAACAAACTCTTACCTTCCTGTGATCCTGTCTTCAGCCGCACCTGCCAGCACAAAAAAACAACAGGTTAGCAAAAGCCAACTTAAAGCCAAAAGCCAGTATTTTTACTAACCCGATCCATCGGCATCTTCCAATCCTCACGCCGCATTCCTTGGCAGTCCATCGATCCCTGTAAAGGCAAAGAACATTGATCAGTCATTTTGCATATTTTGATCTGCTTACCTGTGCGACGCACGCTCCGGATTCCAACAAGCGCTGCATACCCGCACCTGCAAATAAAGAAAGACAGTAAGGAGCGCTTTTAAAACCATCAGCCGCCATTCTACTTACGTGCCTTCACGCGTGCCATCTTCCTACTTACGCGCTTGCACGAACTTTGGCGTCCATGAACCAACGCCTACCGCATCCAAAACCTGCAAGAGAAAAAAAAGACATTAAAGAGTGCATTTAAAACCATCAGCAGCCATTCAACTTACGTGCCTTCATGCGCGCCATCCACCTACTTACGCGCTTGCACGTACTTTGGCATCCATTAAACAACGCCTACCGCATCCAAAGCCTGTAAGAGAAAAGGACTTCATTAAAGGTGTTCAGATACATATAAGGAACCGATCGTGCAGTTAATGACGGCCTCGCGCTCAAAGTTGTCCTCTGCAAGTAAGAGGTTTACAATATCACCAGTGGAGTAACTGGTACCCGCGCCCCTGCACCAGTCGCAGGATGGAGAGCCCAGCATTCACCTACTTAAGGTGAGCACACCTATCCTTTGGGCCTCAAGGAAAGAGAGAGTGAGGAAGAGAAGTCCGTCCAACCACCGTTCATTAACCCCTTGTTCTTCTGCCTGCAGACACCTCACTCTTCAAGTCAGGCATACCGTGAGAAGAGGTCCAGCCCAGGGAACCAGTCGAGTCCTGCGCTTTACAATTGAAGACACGGTAACAACCCAGTCAAGATCTGCGCCTCCGTGGGAATCAGGTGAGCGTTACAGCTGCTTTGTCCAGGATTTTTAGGAGGAACGGGACTGTCGTTATCGGTCTGTAGTTGTTGGGTTGCGCTGGGTCAAGTGTGGCCTTTTTTCTCCTTTTACGTGGAGAATTAGTAACCTCAAACAAAATCCCTCCGAATCCGATGAAAGATTAGCATAATAACAAACTGCAAATTGTTGTATCTGCTCCTCTTCGTCTTGGATTCCACTTACAGGTTTTGGAATCAAATACATAATATTGAGGAATGTCAGACTATATACTAAGGCAACAGCTCCTCCCTCTAGCAGTGACAACAGGCAAAGCTATGCAAATTGGTACTGTCTCTAAATATCCTAAGGCAACAGCTCTTCTAGTGGTGACAACGAAGCTATGACTGCATCAGCCATACATACATCTGGCCTTTTATTATACTGTTAGATTAGATTTTATAGTGTAAGGGTCAGAAGTAAGGTTTTCTTGACACAGGACGGTGGACACTTTTACTTAAACAGATATCCTGACAGTGGCCTTAGATCTTTAGTTGAGGCAAAGAAACCCCTCTTAGAAATAGGGAAAGAGG
Organism: Ambystoma mexicanum; assembly: GCF_040938575.1. Taxonomy (NCBI): domain Eukaryota; kingdom Metazoa; phylum Chordata; class Amphibia; order Caudata; family Ambystomatidae; genus Ambystoma; species Ambystoma mexicanum. The sequence goes on along the minus strand of NC_090940.1, from coordinate 106,376,259 downwards.
TTTTTCTCTTGCTTTACTTTTATTAATAAATGTCTATAGCCCCAAATATGCCACCTTTGTGTCAGAATCCTTCTTTTGCAACCTTACATCACCCCCTTTTGAAATGTGTGCACTGGCTCCCTTTGGACAGCAGGATTTGATGTAAGCTGGGTTTTCTTTCTCACAAAGCTGTTCACAGACACACTCCCAGCTATTTGGCTGCGGAGGAATTGGTGTCATTTGGAGGGGGTCTTTCTAGTTGAGTGATCATTCAGTTGGAAGTTGCTAAATTTTGTGTACAAACTTCTCTTGTGAGATATTTCTCCGACACAGCGAAGTGTTGGAATTCCTTGCCACCCTGACTTCACATAATCTCAGATTTTTTCAGACTAAGAAAAATGTTGAAAGCTGCTGTGGGAATATTATCTTTAATATATAGCTCTTTTTATCCAATAACATTGTGTTCTCTTGTAATTATATTTGTTTAACAGCATTCTGGTGCACTTGTTGCCAGATTTGTGCTTAATAGAAATTCTAAACAAATAAAATACCACCAGGGACTTTTAAAGCCCCCTTGTAAAAATATCATGCACACTTGTATGACAATATCCTGAGTGCACCCAATACAGACTCTCATCAGTTCCCCATGTTGAACCTTTGCCAGGCAGCATGTGACCTGGACTCTGTCTGACCAGCAATGCATTTGTAAATCCGAACACAAATTATGTGCAAAATGAACAAAGAAGTTCTTGAACACATAGAGAAGGGTTCAAACTGCTACAATCTCTACAGTTGTGCAGAGAGGCAGCAAGACGCAGTGAATTATTACTTTGTAGCCGCAAAAGCAGCAAACGCCAGAAGATGGACTGTCAGGATTCCAAGACGGCAGTGACGCGGGTCACATTTAAAGATGCAGAATTAATAGGTGAGAGAAATGGTATTCAAATTGCTTATGCCATTAAATAACACATTACACACATTAATGTATGTTATCCTATGCCCTTGTAGTAAACAATATGTGGCCTCAACCATTAGACCTCTTAAAACCTGAATAATGTAAACATCAGGAAAATAAAAATACAGCTTTCCCAGTAGCAACACACTTTCTGGAGACACATGTGGTTTTCAGCAGGTGTTTGCCATTGAAAAGATACTCATGTGAGAGTAAGTAACCAAACATAATTAAGGCACACAGTGATTGGATAATACAGTTAGATTGCAAACATACAGCAGACCTAAATGCTGATGAAAAAATGCATTATTTTCTGGGGAAATATATAATGTTGAGGATCTTTGTATTGTGACAAATCCCAAGATCTCACTTCTCCCCGAGGGGTAGCCTCTTCCCCGGAGGCCAGAGTGGTGAGGCAGTTACCGGATAGTCCCCCTGTGGTTGGTACTCAGCAGGGGGAGATCAGGGGAGGTGTGAGAAACCTGAAGGTGTCTCCCTGACTTGTCCCTGGGGATGTGTCATCCAGGTGGCCAGGACATGGCCATCACTATTGGATCCAGTTCCTGGTGGTGGACCAGTGAGGGAGGGTCACCTGGATGGGGGGACAGAGTGGTGCTCGGGGAGTAGATGTGGGACACCGATGGGCAAGACACGGTATCCCCTTCTTTATAACACATTTTCCCCAACCCACTCCATAGGATATTTGAAAACTCACCCTCTTCTTAACACAAACACTTTCGCACAGGCTGATTATCCGGAAAGACAACAGACTAACACCAGAGCTGTATACCTGACATGTCCCAACTCAAGGGTCAGGCAATTGCCACTGATTTCACACACTTGAATGCCCTTTCCCTTCCCAATAGGGATAAAAGGAGGAGCACGAGAGCACACTCTGAGCAAGGCAGAAGGTACGAGGAAGCAGCGATTCTAGACTGGTAGTTCAAACAGAGGAGAAGGGCTCTGCAACCTGAAAGGATGTCAAGGAGGGAATTGCCCTTGCCCTTTTCAACCCAGACCTGTGAAACTGCCAAACAAAGAAATGTAAGAATGTGAATCACACGCAGCTGGCAGATGGTGTGACGAATGTCAGCGGTACATGGAACCCTCCCGCACTGATAGCGAGGGCAGGGAGAAAAGGTTGCCATTGAGGTTCCGTCCTTGACTCCAGCCGCAGACGAAACGCCAACAAATACAGCACAGCCAGTGAGTCGGAAGAACCTGATGAGACGGACTGTGTCAAAATGAAGGTTACAGTGGCGACATTATGAGATTAAAGGTATAGAAAGAAAATACCCAAAGGCCTTAGGGGAGGCCGACAAACTGTCAAGGTGGTCATACAAGGGTCCAGTCAAATCCCTTGTACAATAGAAAGTCCTTGACACATTGTAAAATAGTGAGCATTGAGAAAGTGGCGTCTGAACCTGGCCGAGGGGAACACTGCATGAACTGTGTGAAACCTGACAGGGGGCTGAGAGAAAGCCTGACTGGGGGCTAAAGAAAAGTCTGAAGGGGGCTGGATAAACTATTGGTCGGTCTGAGCGGACTGAGGGAGACTAACATAGAGAAGCGGATCGGAACCCGGCTGAGGGGGATCCACGGGTGAAAAGTAATCACCCAACGTAAAGAGAAATCAGAAGGAACTTTTGTTTTATCATTTTGTGAAGCATCAGGCCCTCTGAAGTAAGAGACTTTGCAGGAAGGAGTCTTGGATACAGAAGATGCCTGATATAGTGGAAGGAAACTGTAACCTCGTACAGGAGAAGCCTAGGAGTGTGCTTTGCTAGAAAGTCCTGCCTTTGTCCCGTGCTTGAAAACGTGGGGAAGAGACACCCCAGACATAACATCCTGACCTATTATTTGTGAACACTCTTTCTTTTCTTGCAAACACTATCCCACACTCTTCTATAACTAGTAGGAATAATTGGCAATTGATTATTTTAGTCTAGGCCCTTTTTTGTTTTGACAAGACGCCACTAGGACTGCCTTATTTTTATTTGATGGTCGAAGCTTGCTCCCATCTTAGATTTAGGCTTCGATTAGGCGTTTTTCTCACACATTTACAGAGTTTAATAAACACCCTTAAACTGTGATCACTTGTGTCTGTCTTTACTGTTGTCACCATGAGTTCCTTACAGAGGAGACTTCACCTCTGGGGACAAGAGAGGACATCTGAGGAGAATGTGGTATGACACCCCTCACCCAACAACCTACCCACCTCCATACCCCATTAACCCTAACACTTTACCTACTACCCCCATTTACCTTTGTAAGTCTGTCACTCTAAAATACTGAGACGAAGAAGAGTATGGACTACCCAAAGGAAGTGTACCAGACAGGTACTGTGACAAGGAGGTGGTGCGAAACCATGAAGAAAACCTGGTGGAATTGTAACGACCATTCTAGCTTTCTGCCGAGGAGTGGTTTTGAGACCGATAAACACTGGCAAGGGACTTGCAGAAGTTGTTCTGAAGCCCAAGGAGCGGAATTTGGGAGAGACAAAGCCGCACCAGCGGACCAGAGCGAAGGACCGCCCAGCCCAGGAGATTCGAAGAGGACACAGAGAAGAAGGAAGTCATCCGGCCTCGAGGGAGCCAAGAAACTGAGGGAATGGGCTGGTCCGCAGATAAACTAGAGGTTGGAAGTCGGTGTCGGGAAGGAGAGGCACAGGGGACCAGACCAGGCAAGCAGAGAAGGGCCCCCAACACCCAAAGAACAGCAGCAAGATCCCAAAGAGGACCAGCGGTGTGACCAGGAGCCCAAGAAGGTAAAGGGCTTGATGCCGGTGGGGGATTGAGAATAGGGGCCTGGGACCCAAATCAAGAAGCAAGGCATCTTCCTTGTCACAGCACTTGGTGAGAGAGTAAGCCAAGTGGGCCAAACCAAAGAGTGAGAGAAACTAGGGTCTGGGACTGAAATCAAGAAGCAAGGTATCTTCCTCGTGGCAAAGACTTATTTGAACAAAAAAGGGTTGGAGAAAGTCCTAACTTGCCCTAAATCTAAGAGGGGGTTCCCTGCTTCAACATAAATAACTAAATGTTTATGTCAGAATGTCCAAAATAAATGTCTCTGTCCGGTGTTCAAATCCTAACCTTTCCTTCACATGCCAAACTCAAAGTACAAAAGGGGAATTGTCTCCTTAGCTGGCCACTCGCAGCTCTTTTCAAAGTTCCAACACAAAGTTCATAAATGGTGGAGAAAACAAAGTTTGTCAAGTATCACGGGGTGATTCCCTTTCCCTGACTTTCTTGTGGTTTCCTCTTGCCAGGAGTCCTTGACCCTGGTGGACAGCCTTGGGTCCTCTCTCTCCAAGTACTGTGACCGGTAGAACAAGCTTGGAGCTCTGCCAAGCCAATGCCGTTCCTAGACCCTTATTTCTCAGTCTCCAATGGGTGTAGGTTCCAGACTCACAACGTGATAACGTGGGTGCTCTGCCAGGCTGATATGGGTCCCAGACCCTTGTTGGCAGTCCTGGTTTCTTACCCCTAGGGACTGTGATGAGGAAGAACATCTTAGAGACTTCTCCAAGCTCCTGACTGTTTCTCTCTGCTTCCTATTACCCTTGGGGTCCCAAACCATGATATTCTCTGGTTCTCAAATGGTTGCAGGCCTCAGACTCACAACACTGTCTGGTCGTGGCTTGGTTCACTCTCCTGCCAAGCAGTTGGGGTCTCCAATCCTTTATTTCTCTCACTTTTAAATTGGTGTGGGTCTCAGACTCGCAATATCATGCCCCCTTCATTTGGCTCGCTTCCCTGCCAAGTATATCCTTCTGTCAGGGTTCCAGACCCCCTTTATCAAAATGGTTTGCATATGGGTGCGAACACCAGACTCACAGCATTCCTTAGTGAGCCGCTTGGTGTACTCCTACTGCCAAGTGATGACCCTTTCTCGGGTCCCAAAGCCTCCTATACTCAGATTCTGTTATGGGTGCGGGTCTCAGACCCCCAGCTTTCTCATTGAGCAGCTTGGTATACTGTCCTGCCAAGCGCATGCCCTTTCTCGGGTCCCAGACCATCTTATACTTTGTTAGTCTTCTCTTCCCGGCTTTCGCGAACCCCTTTCCCCTCTTGCTCTGCACACATACCTTGTGATGTTGTTCGGGACTTCTGAAGAGTGAGATGTCTCATTGAGGTTCTGCTATTGTTTGGGAGCTTCGGTTTCTCGTCTGCTGCTTGTTTGCATTCCTCCATCCCTTGGAGTGCCTTCCTGTTATGCGGCCGCTCCAGGGAGTCAGGGATGCGCAACGTTAATCAGCGCTGGAATCATCGCTTCCAGGACTCCAAGACTTTCTGGGTTTTGAAGGCAGTTTGCTACAGATGGTTTCTGCATATTCCAATATAATATATTGGTAGAAGAGGGGTTTGGCCTACGGTAAGAGGAGGGCTGGAATGGGTCTGAGGAATGCCATGTTCTCTGGGAAGGGTTGTCCCTAATCCTATAAGGGAACCCCATGTGATCTACCCCTTTTGCACGACCCCCAGGGGGATTATTGTTCTGTGAACATACTGCCCTGGCCACATTGGAAAGAGCTTCCGGTAGGGGAGAAGGGACAAAATCCTCAGATTTGTCACACAATTCTTGGCACGAGAGTAAGCCAAGTAGGCCAAACTGAAGAGAGAGAAACCAGGGTTTGGGACTCAAAGTCAGAAAGTAACACAAGCCATCTTCCTCATCGAAGTACTTGGTAGAGAGTTACCAAGTGAGTACAATCAAAGAAGAGAAGCCGGGGTTGTGGACCTTTTGACATTTGGGAACTGTGTGTTTGAAGCTAGGTGATACGAAGACAAGCGGAAGGGAGTCATTACCTCTGGTGGCCCTAACCTGAAGTCAGGGCCAAGAAGCCTTAGGAAGGGAGTCATTCCCCCAGGCCATATGACATACCAGGTGAGGATATGGTAGGCATTCTCTTGGCCAACTCGAAAGGAAAAGTATCAAGAAAAAGAAAAGTTATCTTCCTCACCAAGCCTGCAAGAGCAAAGAAGTAAAGAAGCACGGGTCTGGGACCCGCACCCAAAACAGAAAGAACACACAGTTAATCTTCCTCACGGCAGTATTTGACAGGATGGTGAACCAAGTTGGCCAAAATTAAAGAGATGGAGAAGCCTGGGTTTGGGACCCTGAATATCATTGGTATTGACTGTTGCAAAATATCCTTAAGGAAGGATCAAGGATGCCAGGAGAAGGGAGTCATTCTTCTGGTAACCAAGGCAGGGGGAACTGAGTAATTCCCCATGGTTGTGTTGGACTGTAAAATCCAGATTCCAGGAGACGGGAATCATTCTCCTGGTAACCCAAGTAGAAAAGACGATATGATACAAGGTGTAGTACCTGACAGAGAGGTGTCGGAACTTTGCATTTTGTGTTGGAGGACACATTTGACTGGGGGAAGGGAATCATTCCCCCAAGAAGAAGCCAAATCTTGGAAGTGAACTGTCACACCACCCCCCCCCTCCCCCCGACCCCTCCCCAGTCTGGAAGAAAGGAGTCATTCTTCTGGACCAAGAAGGTCTACATTATCTCTAGTTTAGTTTTAAGTGTAAGGAGCAGAAGTAGAGTTTTGACACAGGACGTGGACTATTAACGTACACAGACATTCTAACAGAACCATTGGTGTTTTAGTTGAGGCAGGCAAAACCCTCTTAGAGATAGGGAAAGTTAGGTTTTCTCTTTATTTTCATGACTAATAAAAGTCTATAGTAATGTCCTCCTCCTGCACCCTTACACTGGGCCTCATTACGACTGTGGCAGCCACGGTATGAACAGTGCCGGTAAGGGACCGGCACTGTTCATACCGGGCCGCCACATTGCGAGTTCTGCAGCGGGTCCCACTGTGTATGCCTGGTCAGACCAGACGTGCAGAGCGGCACCCGCTAGCAGAACAGGATGCTAACAAAGGACCCGACATTAACGGGTCTGTTGCTAGTATCCTCCACATTCCCATTGAGCCCTATGGGGGCTCAAATGGGAATGGGGACGTACCGGGTCCGGCGAATGGGAATTACCGGGCCCGCAAAGGTCAGAATGGCCCAGTAATTCCCATTTTGCAGGACCCGGACCCGAGTTTGGGGGTAGCCATGCCGCTAAAAACAGCATGGCTACCTCCAAACTCGTAATGAGGCCCAGTATCTTGAAAGGTCTTGCGGAATAGAAATGTTGAATATATGATGTTGGAGTAAGAATAGCAAAATAATATTCATTAAAACTGTGAGCCAAATGAATCAGGGCAATTTGCACCGTTCTGCAATAAGCTTGCCAAAAGTTATACCCATTTGAGGGCATTGTTTGTGTGTTTATTCTGTTATTTGTATGGATTATTGTTATTATTTATACCAATTACCTGATTGTTCCACCAGTGGAGTATGCATATCCAGGCAGTAAATATGAATTAATTTTAGTGTTGCAAACAAAAGATGGATCAAACTTCTTATTGGTAGCTACGACAGAGCAGTCCGGCTTCACACAAAGAAGGGGAGAATGCTGCTGGATAAGTACAGTTAGTCCAATATATAACCTAAGAGAATACAATAAATGGGTATAATAAAAAATATATACACTTTATTACAGCATTAAACACATGCACATCACAAAAAGAATCACTGAAAAGCTTTGCTTATTTTCCCCGATGTCCTACACAATGCTGTCTGGGTCTTGAAGATTGTTAATACACGCAGAGTTGGCTCGCTGAGGTGCGAGCAGTCAACTGCAGTCCCTCCTGTTTTCCTGCCTGCCTGCAGTCCTTCTACTGTGTTTGTGGTGAAAAGCCCAGTCCTCACGCGGAGCGGACACGCGGATTTGGCTCGCTGAGGTGCAAGCAGTCAACTGCAGTCTACTGAGGCTAGGAGGTAAGGCGGCATGAACTTGCAAACAGACCCTTTGCTCCCCCCCTGCTCTCTAGACAGGAACCTGCCACGGTAAATCCTGAATTTTCCTCTGCTCATCCCCAAGTGAAAAGTCCATCTGGCAGGGTTTTAAGGAGCAAATACCTTTGCCTAGAAAAGCAAAAGGATTTCCGCAAAGGGTACACGGCAAGAAAAAACCTTGGGACAAATGTCAATTCTGGCATTACTCCATTGGAAAAAATGATATCTTCGCGTTCCTTGGTGTCCCCACCCTCAACAATTCCCAGCCCCTTTGAACACCCCCATGAAAATCCGACCCGTAAGGTCGGGAGTTCCCGAACTGTATCCAGTGCACCAAATGACATTTCCTATGAAGCTCTGGAGGGTGAAACGGGTGAAAACTCGGAGGAGGACTCTATGAATTCTACGAACAATTCTTGTGAAACACTCGATTCTTTGGCTCCGGTACATCCGGTACACTCGGAGCCTTCTGCCTTGAACCTGCATAGTTTTCCTCACTCCCACTCATCTTCAAACTCACCTGGAGGCCAACCGGCCGAGGATCGGCGTGGTGATGGCCTTTGCTCCGCAGCCGCTCCGGTGCTGGAGCTTGAGAGCCCGTCTCCTTGTTCGAGCTCCCCGCCTTAGGCCGCAGGCGTCCCGCGGGCCTCCGCCGTGGCGAGTGAGAGTGAGCCTTGCGGAGTCGGAGGACCCCTCGAGGCAAACCTCAGCTTGCGGGCCTCCTTGCCGATAGCGGGATTTTCTGTGCCTCTCTCTCCATCGGTGAGAGTGAGAGCGCCGGGGCCTCCTGCCTCTAACATCGAGGATCTCGGTCATTCGGGCCGCCAGTCGCTTCCACAGGCGGGGGCTCTTGCCTCTCAGGCACAGCCCGTGTCAGTCATCAGCGAGAGAGACGCAGAGCTCCTCTCTGCTGCCATCTCTTGGCAAAGCCATGTATCTGGAAAACAGCTCGACTTGGCGTCTGAATCCATATGTTCACCTGAAAATGGGTCCTTGGATGTGGCCTCGGACTGCCAAATGGTGGTAAACACACCAAATGCGGCGATAAGTGAGCTTATTGCTCAGAAGAGAGGTATTGCAATGGCTCTATTGAAAAAAAGAGCATCATCAAGAAGGATCGAAAAGGAGTTGGGGGAGCACCCAGACCATGGTCCCCCCCCCCCCCCCAAGTAAAAAGAACTACTCACCAGAAACAGAAAAAATGTGACTCAGTGAAATCAACTTTCCAGAATTTTCCGTCATTGCACACTTTTAAAGAATTTTTTTCAAAACAATCAAAGACGACGTTAGAAACAGACACCGAACTTTCCGACGCAGAAATGCTCGATGTCCCGTTGGAAGTACCTTCAGCCCTGATACAAAAAGGAAAAGTAGTGGCCAATGACCGGAATGTAGCAGACGCCCAGGGTGGGCCGTTAGATACTTCATCTTCCATCAGTCGGTGTGATAGGGAAGTGCAAGGAAATGTGGCTAGTCCTTGTCGAGCGGGCGCCAGAACAGAGGCAATAAACCTGCTCGACGTGGACGTGCCTTCCCACCGATCGGAGAGAGGTGTTCTGGGGAATAATTTATTAATGCCATCAACCATTCCCCCTTCAACGATTGAAATAAATCAAAGAAACCTACCTTCGCCAACGTTGGCCCATCTGGAATTAAGAAACAAGCCCCTTCTCAAAGTGGCCCAACCGGTGCCGGTTACACAGGGGAATAAAACAACTCTATCGGACTTTCCATCCACAAAGCAGTCTCTGTATAATGATTCCCCCAAAGACACCTCAACACCGATGAGATACAGAAGACCCAGTGACATGGTAGGTCAGCTACCCAAAGACACACCAACAAAAAAACCTGACTTAGTCACAATCATGTCGGCTATAACAGTGGGCCTCGCGCCCTTTGTGAAATTGTACGAATCAATTAACGACTCAATGAAGGATTCAGTAACTCTTGTCTCAACATTAAATGCTAAAGTAACATTTTTGGAAGGTTTCATCACGGCTTTAAGCCAGCAGAATGCTGAGAAAGAAAGACAATGGGACACAAAGCTCAATCGGCTTGAGACCTTAATGACTACAATAACCATCGCAAGCAACTCCGGAGAAAACAAATATAAATGCCAGCCAGAGCACTCGCCTCTGTTAAATCTAAAGGCCATTCAAACACAAGGCGTAAAGGCCAACCAACCTGAAAAAAACCAGCGACCAAAGTCCACGCCTCAAATTGCCAAAAAAATTAAAGAAACTCAAAAAGTGCCATTGATCTTTAAAATTCCTAAAGCAACTGTTCCGATCCAGGAAAAGATCCTAAACATGCACATGGCGCCCCAATCATCAGTAAGCCACAATTTAGAAACTGAACAAATTGTAATTGAACTTGACAACTCTAAGTCAACTGAACTGGGTTCAATTGGGAATTCGTCACTCCTCGACCTTTCTGTCCACTTGAATGATGAAGAACAGAACTCAGAGTTAAACACAAATGATGAAGATAAACTTCAAACGGCGTGCAATTCCTCGCCCTCAGAAATAAACAGAACAAAAATCTCTATGTGTAAAGGGGGGGAAAAAGTAGCAGTGGGCCTATCTGAAAAAGAACAAATTCCTCGGCCCAAACAACATGAAAATTCTTCAAAAATGACAAAAATTGGAAGCTGTGATAATAAGGTACCTTCAGAGCCAAGTCATCGATCAGAAAAGAAGGTAACATCAAATCGAGTCTACAAAATGCAACAACTTGTACCGGGGAAAAACTTCCTAGTCTTGAAAGACGGTTCTGAAAATCTTAAATAGTATACCAGCACTGAAATTTGTAAATACTGGGGATTTGGCATTAGTTGAACCCTATCACAGAGGTGGGAAGGCTAAAGCCTACCTTCATGTGAAAAATCCTCTGGTCCTAACGTGCAAAGATGACGGAACCTTGGCCTTAAATCAAATGTGGTTCTTGCTGGACGAAATTACAACGTCAGAATTACGGGATAAGACTGTCCCACACGTAAGCAATGCGACGGCAAAGCAGTCAAATTCTGCAGATCGGCCAGTAGGCAACAGAAGAGTCGCGTTCAGGGAAAAACCCGAAGTTGGCAGGGGGAGATTTAGATCAAGACTCCATTCGTCTAACAACAATACAAACTACCGAAAAGTGCAACATGAAGGAAATTGGAGCTCAAACAACAGACGGGGGAACAATCACAGGCGTCTAGAGGGCACGGATGAAAGTGCTGAGTGGGCTCATAACAAAAAACGTGAACCGTCGGGGCCCTGGAGATAGTTAAAAAAGGTGCTAAATCCAAACGCACAAAATTAACAACTAAAAGATCCAGCGACATCCACCGCACCTCTACCACTGGAACGCTCATGCAAAAAAAAGAGCTCTATGTGTTCTTGGAACAAGAGGGGTCACGATCACCTGACCAAGCCAGACGCCTTCGACTTAAACTGCTTTGACATTATCGGTCTTCAGGAGACATGGCTTACGGAACTACCAGTGCTCGATGGATATGATACATACATATCACCAGCAGTAAAAGGTCTATTTGGCAGACCTTCGTCAGGTCTCCTAACGGCAGTCAAAATTGGATCGGCAATTACTATTAGAAAGAAAGTGGCTGAATCATATGGTATGTTAGCTCTATTAGCTGAATGGCTCCACACAGAAACTTCATGGAGCAGTAAAACGAAATCGAATCTTGCAATCATCAACGTCTATTGGAATCCGCAGAGAATAAGCAACACTGAATTCTGTGATAACATCGCGGAAACCATAGACAAATTCCTTTTTGAAGAGGCAACAGACTGCATTATAATCTGCGGCGATTTGAACGCCAGAGTCGACCAATTTCCTGCTACGTCCTATCTCTGCCCCTCTGCTGTGAGAGGTGGGTTGTGGTCTGACTTTATGGATTCGAGAAAATTTTACAATGTTGCATTAGCTCGAGGCCATCTCCCCCGAATTCCAACTTGGGAACGAGCCGAAACATCAGCAACATTGGACCACATTTACACTTCTTACTCTTTTCTCCCGTTTGCTGACTCTTTCGAGGTATACAGAACTCAATCTAGTGATCACAATCCTTTAGTAATGACCTTTGAGTCCACACCAACTACTAAGCAAGTATATCCATTCGACGTAGAAGTAACACGAAAGTCGTCTCAAATCCAACTCACAGCGACTAACATCAAGGAAATTATTAAGAAAGTTGATGCATTGAGTACAACTTCTACGGATCTAATGAATAGACCAAACTATATGCCCTTGCTACTGCCATATATGAAAGAAAAGGGTCGGTGTAGTCGACCCAAAGGAAAAGGAATACACGTGTATGATGTCGAACTGGTTTTGGAGCGTAAACAAATGCGCAAACTAAACCGCTTGGCGAAAGTTACCAAAAACCAGGAACTAATGGACTCTGCTAAAGCGGCGACAATATCATATAAATCTTGGTTGAGACAGCACAAATCAGCAATGTACCAGAACGACTCAGAGCAAATGTTGAAGACATTAGCAACGAAAAATCCAAGAGAATTCTGGATCCTGATCAAAGATAAAAATGACGAAACAAACAACCAACTTGTGAATGCCGTAATAGAGCAGGCGTGGATAACCTTCTTTTCAGCTCAATTCGCCCCTGTTTCGCAAACTTCTAGAAACTCTCAATGTTGTATCCCATCGTCTTGGGAAGATCTGGCGGACCATGATGAAATCTTGGCGACAATCTTGAAATTAAAAACTTCTAGGGCACCTGGCCCCGACGGTCTAACCAACGTAGACCTTAAGCAACATCCAGAGGAATGGGCCTCCCTAATTACAAAAATTTTCAAGCAATGTACAATCACTAGGCAAATACCCAAATCATGGACTGAGGCGAAAATAGTACCTATTTTTAAAAAGGGAAATAGAGAAAGTCCAGCAAATTACCGCCCCATCGCCCTCCTTGACATCATGGGAAAGATCTTTGCTACTCTTTTATTAACTAGTTTCCATAATTGGGCGAGACTAGCGCCATGTGTAGACAAATTTCAAACGGATTTTGTCAAGAACGCAAGCACCAGTATCAACATCCTTATTCTGAACATCATAAAGGAAAATGTAAAGAACGGTGCTCCAACAGTTCACATTGCGTTTATTGACTTAACACAAGCATTTGACAAGATAAACCGTCAAAAGATGTGGGCGAAACTAACTACGTGGAATTGTCCGGCAAAAATCTTAGGCCCGGTGATCGCTTTACATACGGACACCAGGCTTAGAGTACGCCTAAATCAGCAAGGGATGTTATCGGAACAATTTACATCAGAGCGTGGCGTAAAACAGGGCTGCCCGCTCGCACCGGCTCTATTTATTGCCTATATAGGAGACTTTCAGCATACACAACCAGCGATCAGAGCTTTCCTGCCCAAAGTGGGCAATACCCAGACTGTTATACGCCGACGATTTGATCCTTATGGATCAAACCCAAATTGGTCTCCAACGCCAGCTTACGAACTTGGCCAATTATATCAGTGAAAACGACTTGGAGATAAACATTCATAAGTCAAAAATATTGACGATGGGGAAAAGCCGCCAAGCAACCTCAGCTCAAGGCCATTGGTATTTGAACAACACAAAAGTCGAAACCGTGTCTACTATAAAATATTTGGGAATTATGATAGAGTCAAAAAGGTCAGAAAACACGACTCATTCAGCACTATGGTTAAAGATCAAAAGCCTGACAACCCAAATGAAATTAGTAGATCGAAAATATGGTAAATTTTCGCTTCTCCCAGCGATCCAATTCTACAAACAAAAGGTAGTGCCATCATTAATCTATGGAATGGACGCTGCGTTGAACATCGACCATACCATATGGACGAAGCTGGAAGGCTACTTGTGGAAAGCGGTGCTTGGTCTGCCGAAATCATCTTCAATTGCAGCGGTTAGATGTGAATTGGGCTTACTGTCATTGCAAGCATCAGTTGATCAAAGTCGGATGCGACTATCTGAAAATTATTCTTCCAGATACCCTCCCAATTTGCAAACTGGTTCAGAATGAGCTCAGCCAAGGACGTTGTAGAGCACTAAACCACTGGTCTCAAAAACTTACAAAAATATTAGTAGATCTGGCTTGTTCAGTAGAAGATCTTATTGAGAATCCAAACAGAATCAAGGTAAAAATAGCACAAGCAGATTGGATCAAAACTGGAGAATTAACAACAGGAAACAAGCTCCTGGCTCATTTACCAGCTACAACAAATAAACTCAATCAACCAATGAGCTACTGCATAAAATTTCCCAACAAAAAAATGCAGAGAACCTTTATGAAAATAAGATTCAATCAACTACCAACGCAAGAAATTATAGCAATTCGTACGAAAACCAAAGTACAAACCTGCAGATTCTGTTCAAATCCAGAAACAGTGGAAACTCTAAGACATTTACTCATGACCTGCCCCAGAACCGCGTTTTTGCGGGAAGCCTACTTGCTCCCTTTGTTTTACGCCGTATCATTACGAGAGGAAAACACATGGTGGTGCCGTCTGATTGCAGGAGACAGAACTAGGTGGTCGATAGCGACTGTAAAGATTCTAGAAGCGGCTCTGACTTTAAACCAGAATCCACAATCCAGCCAAGCGTGATTCAACGAACATTGTTCTCTGATCCTTCTTTTTTTCTGGCTATCACGTGTTTTTTGGTCAAGTGTTAGATTTCTGGTTACTTGCGCTTCTTCTTTTTCTCTTCATCTTCTTTTAAACTGCTGATTTTTTTTTTTTTACTTATATCCAACGTGTTTTTCTTACTGTTTATTAACGTCTTGTAAAAATCAAATGTTTTTGATTATACGCAAGTAAATAAAAAAAAAAATGCAATGTGTGGCTTCATTTTCTTTCTTTTTTTTAAGCAGCCACCAATCATTCCAATGTAATCAGAATGTTTATATTTAGGTGGTCTGGGATTCTTCCAATGAGCTTTGTGCTGATCCTCATCTTCAATTTTGCCAGCAATCAATAAGATGATCTCCTCTTGGTTTCTAGGGCTCTCAGAATTAGCTTTCTGCTTGATTTAGCTAATGTTTAGAGTGGACTGATTTCAGCTCACTGATCCTGCTTACATTTTACTGAATACTCTATTATAGCTCCCTCATATACATCCTTTATAGGGTCCCAGTAGTTAATTCCTGTTGACCCCCATCATTATCTTTGCTGAAGGTCCTTGGATAGCTTTGTCCACATTCTTTAAATGCTTGCTCTTGTACAATATGTCTGCTTATTGCTCATTACATGCTCTTATTCATATTCTGGGACCTTGCATTCAGACATTGATTAAATAATGGCAAAGGGTTGGGGAGACCAGATTTAATCTCTTTTTGTGCTAAGTGGAAAACATTGATTTACCCTTGAGGAATTGGATTTGTCCCATCTGTTAATATGGGTATACCATAGTTTTCTGCCCACGTATGGTTACGGTGACCATTGTTGGAATGTTGTACACATACTTGTTATTTGTTTTGAGACAAATCTGACCTTGATTAATGAGTGATCAGAAAACAGGTTAGTTTCTATTACGGCTAAATATTTTATCACAGATCTCTTCATAGATAAAACAAATATTCAAAACATGTGATTTGTTTTAGGAGTAAAATGTGAAGCCTGGGCCCTTTGGATATAGTTTCTGCTAGCCATCAACCATTTGAAAATCAAGAATGAGATTATGTCATGGCTGCTGCTCTTTTAATATGCCGTAGGTTCCCATTGGAGGTCCTATATATAATCCAAACTGTGTACTCCTGGCCCTTGCCAAAATGTAAAGTCTTCCAAAACCTGCCAGTGTAAGGTGTTGATTAACCACAGACTACTAAAATAATATATTTCGGTAGAGCTGAACCTGCAATTACAGTGGGTGTAGTAAGAATGTGACCATCCATGTTCTAAGCCACAAAAGGGCTTGCACAGAGCTTGGATAGCGTTATCCTGGATGTAGAGTGGTGAAGATATTTGGATTGTTGCTGTTTTGCATAAATCGGCCCATTGTATATTCCAATGTTAAACTGCAACAGACTTCTGTGACGAATCACAAGGTGTCGTCACTTCTCCCAAAGGGAGAGCCCTTTTCCATGAGGCTAGGGAGGTGGGATGCTAGCATAGAACAGGTTACGCTCTTAAATGGCAACGTTCTTTCGATGGGATGGTCCGACGACATATTCCAGATCTACGACAGTAATCACCACAGCTGTGCTGCTTCGGAAAATCTTTCGGCGTCTACGTCGATGAAGTGGATACGCTGTCCTCGAGGGCCTCCGTCGAGCCGACATCACTGGATGTTATAAGTAAGACGCATGACGCCCGTAGCCTCTGTTGTAGTTTTTTCCCAGAACGTGTGGCACCAATCTTCTACCAGTATGACCACAGAAAGCCTTGCGGAAACGTAAGTTGCAATTGCATAAGAAATTCGGCAGCGGGGCAGGTAGGGAGGGAGTGATATGGAATACGTCGTTGGACCATTCCATCGAAAGAACGTTACCAGGTAAGAGAGTAACTTGTACTTCGAGGGGATTGGGTCCTCCGACGTATTCCATATCTACGACAGACTCCCAAATCAGTACCAACGTATGGAGGAGGGAAAAAGAATTTAGAATATAGAAATTTAGAATGCCCAATCAAATTGCAGAGTAAAGGACTGCCTTGCCAAAGGCCAGATCCTGCCCATGGATTGAATCTAGGGAGTAGTGTCGTACAAAAGTATGGACAGTAGCCCAAGTGGCTGCTTCACAGATGTTACGAATAGGAACACCCCTCTGCAGGGCAGTAGAGGCAGCCATACCCCTAGTAGAATGGGCCCGTAAGCCTACCGGAGGGTCCTTACCCGCCAAGCAGTAACATTCAGAAATTGCCAAGATAATCCATCTAGACAAAGTCTGCTTAGAACAGCTTGTCCCAAACGCCTTCCAGCGTAACCAATAAAGAGCTGATCGTCCACTCTGACCCGGGACATGCGAGAAATGTAGAAACTTAAAGCTCTCCTAGGATCCAACCTATGGAGCCTCTCCTCTTCCTTACCAGGATGTGGAGGAGGATAAAATGCTGGAAGAACAACCTTCTGGTTTAAATGAAATTCCGACACCACCTTCGGAAGAAAGGAAGGACGAACTCTAAGGACAACCCTGTCCTTATGAAACACAGTGAAGGGTGGCTTAACTGAAAGTGCCTGCAACTCACTCACTCTGTGAGCGGAAGTGACCGCAACTAAAAATACAGTTTTTAAGGTCAACAGTCTCAAAGGGCAAGAATGTAAAGGCTCAAACGGAGCTCCCATGAGGAATTCTAGAACCAGGTTCAAATCCCAACCGGGCACCTGGAAAGGTGACGGTGGGAACACATTAGTGAGCCCTTTTAGAAACGGATAAATTGAAGGAATTTTACATTAAGCACACTCCTCAGACAAGCGCTTAAATATGGACAGCGTCACCAGGTAACCTTTAATGGTACCACCTCTTGCAGGCCCTTGTGGGCCAACGAAAGCAAAAAAGACAACCACAGGAATGGCACATGAAAAAGAATCCACATTCTTAACCCTGCACCAGTCGCAGAACTTTCTCCAACGGTACAGGGACTTTGTTGCAGGCCTTCTGGCCGAAAGCAACACCTCCATCACGTCTTCAGGGAGGTCCCAATCCTTATACCTCAACCTTTCAGAAGCCAAGCATGAAGGTTGAGGGACTTGACCTCTGGATGGAGAACCCGACCCCCTCCCGTGAGAGCAGATCGTCTCGGTAGGGAAGATGGCGTGGAGGGCAGATGGACATGTCAAGAAGGTCTGGGTACCACCTTCTCCTGGCCCATGCCGGAGCAATGAGGATCATTTGGGAACCGAACCTCTGCAGCATTTGCGGAATGACGGGCACTGGAGGAAACGCGTACAGCAGTGGGAAGTACCACTCCATTACGAACGGTCCCCTAAGGCACCTTTTGGAGGAAATTCCCGCGAGCAGAATCTTTCGCACTTCCGGTTGAAACTGGTGGCGAAGAGATCCACTTGATGGGTCCCCCAAAGGGCAAAGATCTCTAAGAGAACTTCCTGAGCCAGCTCCCACTCGTGAGAGACCGTGCTCTGCCTGCTCACAGCGTCCGCCGCCACGTTTTCGTCTCCGGCCAGATGAACTGCTGAGATCAAAATTTCCTGCTGGATGGCCCAGAACCAGAGCTGCGTCACCTCTCTGCACAGTGTGAGAGACCAAGTCTCCCCCCCCTTTATGTTGAGGTAGTGCATGGCCACTGTATTGTCCGTCAGAATCAGGACATTCTTCCCCCGCAGACGGCAGAAAAGCCTTCAGGGCTAGCCTGACGGCCCTCAGCTCCAACAGATTGATATGGAGGCTGGACTCTGACGGAGACCAACGACCGCTGACCCAACTCGTTGACATGAGCTCCCGACCCCGTGAGGGATGCGTCCGTCACGATTGTTACCTCCAGCCAGGGTAGTCAAAATGGAGCCCCCTTCATCAGATTGCCTTCGACGGCCTACCACAGAATATCCTGGGCGACCGAGGCGGCACCTGAATGGGATCCGACATCCTGCCGGAGGACTGCGACCACTGCATCTTGAGAGCCCATTGCAGAGATCTCATCCGCAACCTGGCCTCTGGCACCAGTAGAAGGCAGGATGCCATGAGGCCGAGCAACCTCAAGAACTCGAACGCCGGGAGACTCTGGGCATGTTCAAACTTGTTCACCATCTGCAGAATGTGATGAGCCCTCACCTGGGGCGGAAAACACAGCCCCAGGGATGTGTTGAGCACTGCTCTGATGTACTGGAGCCGCTGGGTAGGTGTCACGTGGGACTTCTTTAAGTTGAGGGAGAAGCCCAGCTTGTGAAGGAGTGGCAGGTGATGGACAGATGATCCAGGACTTGCTCGGGAGAGCGCGTCCTGATCAATCAATCATCCAGGTAGGGGTAGACGTGAATCGCCCCTTTCCTGAGATACGCTGCCACCACCACCATGAGCTTGGTGAAGACCCTCGGGGCAGAGGTCAATCCGAAAGGCAGGACACGAAACAAAGTGCGAGTCGCCAACCACAAACCTCAGGTACTTCTTGTGCTTGGGATGAATCGGCACATGAATGTAAGTGTCCTTGAGGTCGAGAGGTCGAGAGACACCAACCAGTCCTGAAGTTGAAGGGCCTGAATGACTTGAGAGAGAGTAACCATCTTGAACTTGTCCTTCCTGAGGAGCTTGTTCAAACCACGTAATTCCATGATGGGTCTCAATCCCCCGTCCTTTTTCGGGATCAAAAAATATGGGGAATACCATCCCTTGTTCCTCTCCGCTACAGGCACCAGTTCTATGGTGCCTTTCTTCAGCAGGGATTTAATTTCCTGCGCAAGGAGCGGATCCGGACTCTTCAAAGAGATTCCCTGGTGGATTGTCGTGAGGCCTCTGCCGGAAAGGAAGACAGTGGTCGTGGGCTATGATCTCCAGAACCCACACATCTGAAGTAATGGCACGCCTTTCGACAAGATGCTGCGCTAGCCTTCCCCCAACCGGCGAGCCATGGGACATGGCCTCAGGACTGAGCTGAAGCAGCTGCAGCAGTGCCTGAGGGCAAAGAGGCAACTGCTTGAGCGGCCTCGGCACCTCGATTACCTTGTTTTCCACATCTAGTACTCCTACGTTGGCCCCTTTGACTGGCCGCTCCCCTCGATCTACCGAAAGACGAGTAGTATCGAAAGGAACCTCCCCTCCATTGCTGTCCCCTAGGACGAAAAGGCAGAGGTTGGCAAACTGCAGCACTCAACAACTTTGCTGCAGCCTTTGAGGTCTGCAACCTCTCAAGGCTCTCGTCAGCCTTGCTGCCAAAAAGATGGACACCATCAAAGGGCATATTGAGAAGCCGGGCTTGTACGTCAGCAGCAAACCCCGACTTCCGCAACCAAGCAAACCTGCGCATCACGGTGCTCGCCGACATGGACCGGCTGACACAGTCTGCCATGTCCAGACCCGACTGAACGAATTCACACATGGCATCCTTGCCATCCTGAACGAGGGCAAGAAAACCATCCCGATCCTCCCCTTAGGGAATATGGTCAGCCGCCAAAGAGAGACAATTCCAGAGAGTGTGAGTGAAACGTGCTAAGGCACACTCGAAGTTGGCTGCCTGTAAAGCCATACCTCCTGAAGAAAACACTCTCTTTGCCCAGCTATCAAAACGTTTGTCGTCCCTATCAGGAGGGATGGTAGGGTACGACGGCTGCGTTGCCGGGGCTGAAGCCGCCTGCACCACCAAACTCTCCAGAGTCAAGTAGCAGAGGTCGCTACTGGCTGGACAGTATTTTTTCGGCAATGACTTGCTCACTGCCGGGAGACTCTCCGGAGCAGTCCAAGCCGCCGCCACCCTTCTCTATAAAGCCATATGACATGGCAGCACCGGGTCAGTGGATGGACCTTGGTCAAGGATATCTGTCAGGTCATCCTGCAGAAAATCCACTGGTGGTGCAGACCACCCCAAGTACTCAGTCACCCTTGACATGAGTCGCCTGTACGAAGATTCAGCATGCATGCCAGGTTTAGGCCTGCCAAACTCGACCTCCGGGGAGGTATCAAGACAACTGGTGTCGTGCAAAGACTGACGCAGGTCTTCCAATTGGCTATGACCAGACAACAGTTTGTCAGGAACCTCGTCAGGAACCTAACCTTCGTCAGAATCTTCAGCCACCTCAGAAATATAATCCAGAGGCTGGAACAAATCCCTGGATGAGGGCACAGAAAAAGGCTCAGATACATGCCTCCCTGAGTTTTTCAGGGCCTTCCTCTGAGTTTCCACCGATGCACGAGGTACCTCCGGTAAAGCCTCCACAAAAGGCGTTGAGGGCCCCGATGGAATCGGTGTTGACGTCAAGCGTGGCACCGATGGCTTCGACACAGGCCTCGAGGGCGTTGCCCAGAGCGTGTCCTTCGACAGCCTCTGCGCCGATGACATCCTCGGAGGCGGAGCCTCGAGAGAGTCCCTCGACGAACATTGGCGTCGAGGACTGGGACCTGGAGCGGGCATGGCTAGAGTTATCCACCTTGTCCGACCAGGACCTCCAAGGCTCCCGATGATCGCGCTGACCGCCTGAGCCCGAAGGTGTGTGGGCGGTGGCCCTAGCACGTTCCCTGACGGCTTCTTTCAAAGGCACGGACGGAACAGAGCCCTGCGATTGGAAAATCGGCATCATCTCCGTACGAAATGCAGCCCATTCGGCAGGAGAAAAATGCTTGTTGGGACAAGCAACCCGCCATCTGGTGGAGTCCTTGGACGAGGACGGCGACCGGTGACGGCGCTTCCGCAAGTGCCTCGAAGAGGCAGAGGAATGACGGCAACCACTTCGGGACCGAGACCCCCTGGACTTATGCCGACGTCGCGGAGAGTCGCCCCTCGAATCGTCGGTCGAAAGCCCAGCAGATTTCGACTTACGGGGCTTGGAAACCCTACCAACCGACAGCTTCATTCGCTCACGCAAGGCCTTTGACGTCAAAGACTGGCATTCGTTACAGTCATCGGTGGCATGGTCCTCGCCGAGGCACCAGAGGCAGACGTCGTGCGGGTCCGTAAGTAACATCTTTGAACCGCAGTCCCGACACTTCTTGAATCCCGACCGCGGGGTAGAAGAAGAAGACATGATAACTTCACAAACCAAGTTCGAAGAACCGATAGATATCAGAAGAACCGAGGTGCGCCGAGATCTCCAAAGCGAACACGTTCGCAGAAAAAACGTAACTGACGCTACGGGCGTCGTGCATCCTACAAATAACATCGGGTGACGTCAGCCATCGGAGGAGGTCCTCGAAGGAGCGTATCGACGTCATTGACGCAGAACATTTTCCGAAGCATCACAGCTGTGGTGATTACCTGTCATAGATGTGGAATACGCAGAGGAACCAATCCCTTCGAAATGGTGGCTTCTCTTATAGCGAAATCCTTGTATTGTGCTCCTAATTTAGATCTTGCTTGACGGGATCCAAAAATCATAAGTTCTGTCTTATTGTTTAGACACATCCAGTGTCTCTGCATCCAGATGTCAATGTGTCAATGACCTTTTATACCTCCTCTATTTTGGCACTATCTGTGGCGTAATTTCCTGTTAATTCAAAGACAAGCTGTGTATCATCAGCGTAGTTTGTGAAAAATACACTGATGCTTTCCAGTAAGTCACAGAGGCTTTGCATGTATAGGTTAAATAATAATGGAGACAAACTGGCTCCTTGAGGGACTCCAAACAGGATAAGGGCCACTTCTGAAAATGTATCACCCCAGTGTATTCCTGCCTTCCTGTCACTCACGAAAGACGCTAGCCAGGCTAATGCTGATGGAGAGCACCCTGCAATGTTATCTAGTGCTGCTTGGAGCAACTAGTGGTCAACCAGATTGAATGCCGTGCTGAGGTCCAGCAGCATATGCAGCCCCGATTTGCCCTTGTCTATTAACTCCAGCATGTGTGATTGTAAGTCAAGCATAGCTGACTCAGTACTATGGGCTGCTCTAAAACCCGATTGCTGATTGTGGAGCATCTCATGAGTCTCGACGTGTTTTTGCAGCTGGTTTGTGGCGATTTTATCCAATATCTTCAAGATAAAGTTCGAATTGGTGATGGCACGTAAGTTACTTGGATCCTTAGGGTCCAAACCCACCTTCTTGATTAGGGGAGTTATTGTAACATCTTTAATGGTTTTTGGAACTATTCCCTCTGTGAAAGAGGCATTGATTATTCTAGTAAAAGTGGGTGCAAAAAGTTCTTTATTGTCCAATATGATCTTTGTGGGGAGTGTATTTTCCGCACATGAGGTTGGTTTCATTTTGGCCAGCAGCAGGCAGAAATCCTCCTCAGTGATAGCTGCAAAGCTGAAACTTTCTCTAGTTTCAGATGGAGGGTTTCTGAACTTGTGATGTCCCTTGCCTGTATGATATTGTTTCTAGCTTTTAGAATTTTGGCAGCTTCTTGCACTCTGTCACAATCTTCTTTAGAAGGGCTGTGGGGTGGTGAGAGCACCTTGTGTTTTTCAATTGCCTTGAGTATTTCGAAAAGTTTGCTGGTTGAGTTAGAGGCTGCCTCAATTTCTTTGTTATAATAGTTTGATTTTGCTTCTTTTACTGCCTTTCTATACTCTTTGTCAATACGTTTCCAATCTTCCCTATTTTCTTGGGTTTGGTTCCGTAGCCATGCTCTTTCCTTGGCGCGTTTTACTTGTTTAAGTGTATTGATTTCATCATTGTACCATTTACATTGGTTATTGTTTTTTCTGACTGACTTATTTTTTAATGGAGCATGCTTGTCTACTAGCTTTTGCAGATGTGTGGTTTATTTCGATAACATGAGCTCACAGCTATCATTTTCTGCAAATGACTCAAAAATTTGCTGTAGGCATTGTTTTAAATACTCGGGCCCTAAATTCTTAAAATTTCTTCTCCAAACTTTCATGAGGGTTCTCCTGCTGTTTAAGTGGGGGTGCTAATACTATCTCAAAGGTGACCAGACTATAATCAGATCAAGTGCAAGGCTCTGTTGAGACCTGAGCTGACTGCAAGTTATTTGTACAAATCCAGTCCAGCTGATTCCCTTGAGGTGTTGTGTGGGTTTGTTATTCATTAGGTAGAAACCCGTATTGTTCAAGGTACTTTCCAAGGCCATAGCCCCTTTTATCTACTGGGTTCCCCTGCCACCTATTCATTTCACCCACTAATAAGGTGGAGGAATTTACAGAGACTAGCTTGCTGATTTGGGCAGCAACCTCATTATCAAAATCCGAGATTAAGGAGAGGGGTCTGTATACCACGATGATATTCAAACAGTAATTAGGTGTGTCGGTCAGCTTTAGTTGAATAATCTCACAGGCTGTACATTCAAAGCTAGCTTTAAAAAGGTGTAGAGCCTCTTTGGCTATTACTGCCACTCCTCCACCCTGTCCCTTATCTCTATTTTTGTTATACAGAATGTATCCCTCTGGGTCAGCGTTTAAGGCTACTCGGGCAATAGGCTCCTTCAACCATGTTTCTGTTAAACACAGAAGGTCTAGGTCCCTATCTTTAATTAAATCATGGATACTAAGTGCGTGTTTGTTACGTGAGCGCATGTTTAGGAGGCCTACTTTCAGGGTTACTGTGTCGTATTTGCCGGTTTTTTCCTGCCCTATCTTACTGTTCGGCTGTTTTGTGGACCTCTCCGTGCTCCCTTTGACACGCGATTGTGCCGGTATGTTGCTGTAATGCTGCGGGAGGTCGACTCCTGCCTGTTTACTCGCCATCTTCTTTGGAGACCCCATCATTAATGTTCCTGGAGCCGGCACTCTGCGTGCCTGGTTGGCCTCCAAAGTGGGATTGGGTCTTGGAGTCAAAAATAGGCAGAAAGAGACTCTACTGCTAGCTTTGACTACCCCTATGAAACGTATAGTGTCTCTTCTTTTACTGATTGTATAACAGCTGTCTGCGTTCAGCCACTCTTCTAGGCTTTTAACTTCTTGGTTGACTTTGTTGCTTATTTGATAACTCGTCCTGCGTACTGGGAGGTGTTTGCAGCTTCTTCCATTAACTGTTCCCTCTCTGGATTACTCATGATTTGCCCCCAACTCCGATCACATAATTGTAGCTCTGCTTTCTCTTTCCTGTGACAAGTTATCGCTGTTTGATAATGATATCCTGTGGGCCTTCCATTTCTCCTGGTCCCCCAGGTACCTATCTCTTGGTACAGGCCGGTGGTGGAGTTCGTCTCTCTCTCAGGACGGTTTTCTCGCTCTGCTGCTCGGCTTTACATTCTTGGATCCACGTCAGACTCCTGCTTCATACTAGAGCTGCTGATTGGAAGCGACCCACACTTCCAGTATGGGCGTTATCAGCATTGTTCCTGGGGCTTCCTGCCCACCACGTCCAGCTTGTGGTCACGCCACCACCGGTTTCTTGCTCCTCTCTCCGCCGACCTGAGACTTCTTGCGTCGGCATACGCTGGCTCTCTGGCATCTCATACTCGCCTTAACTCTCTCTCCATCCAAGTCGCGGGCTCCGCAATTAGCTTGCACTTCGCCTTCAGCCAGCGTGATGTCAAAGGGCTTTCCCTGCACATCAGGCTCCTCACTTCTCTTCCTTCTTGTCATCTCGCATTAAAGAGACATCTTCCTTTTCTTGTGCAACTGGGTTTAGTCTTGCATTGCCTTCAGCCAAAAGATAAGGATGCCACATTCTTCAGCTTACCAGGTAGTCCCATATATGAAACAATATATTTGTTTATCTAGGGAGTTCCCCACAGAAACGAGAGTCCTTGTCCCCAAAGGGGGGAGTCTCTCCCAGTGAGGTCCAACTTGCCTTGACCCCTAGGGAGTGTTTTGTGGAGCCGGCTCACCTCCTTAGTATCACAGGGAAGGGATGGGTGAGAGAATAGGCGAATACCTGCAATTTGTCACAGTACATAGTCAAACATTCTTAGTATTTGCAGGATTAAGATGCATAGGCTCTTACCTGCACAGTTCTTCTTATGAAATGCATGTAACCATCACAATTTTATAATTTAACAAAAAAAATACCCCCACCGAGCATGCACAATAGGGGAGTGAATGGACAAAGCACATAATGAGGCAGATGAGTGTAATGCGTTTTTCAACTTTGATGCCCACTTTATGTGCATAGCAGCATTCAGCCACATTTTTCTATAGTGACTGCAGGACCTAATGTCACCCAACATTATTTACAAAAGGTTATTCTAAATTCCAGGGATAATTGTGGGAATGAGGATGGTAATGCAGTAGCTCCAAACATCACAGCTGTGTCAGCTCCATAAACATAAGTTATCAAATGTAGTGTTAAACCAAAAATATCTGATGTCATAATGGCCTCTGACCATACACTGTGCAGCGTAGCACTCAGGAAGTACTAGCCTTAAACAAACACATTTTCTGCAAATAAAGATGTGGTTTTAATGCATTTAATAAACACATTCAATCTACAAAATGTGTTGCTAATTCAAAAGTGCCTTTCGATTAATATTCCAGACATATCACCAATTTTTCATACAAACAGCTGCTGATGGCATCACAAAAACAGAAAGTCATAATCAGAAAAAACGTGTTTTATTGTTCAGGAAGATATAAGTAACAGCTCATTGTACTGCCAATAATACACAGAAGCAGCAGGTCAGAACAGCAGAGCATTTAAAATTCACAAACCCAAGTGAAGATAAGAATACCATGTTGATATTGAGAGATGACACCAAACCAAAGTGCTGTCCTTTTTATATGAGCAGAATAGAAGACATGAACAAAAGACCATAAGGATCTGTGAAAATGGATGTAGGTTTAAACAGAACACCCTGGGCTTCATTACTGTCTATGAAAGCACTGAACCAACTTCCCAACCTGGAATCAGCTTTAGCCTTCTATTCAATTGATATTTGTCCCTCGGTGACCACCATACATACAGTTCTTCACTGTTTTCGACTTAAAATGCAGAGAGATAAAAAATACACATGTAAATAAAAAAAGAGAAGTGGAATGTCAACAATAAGTAATGTTATTGTGCAAAACAGTCAAAAATAATCTGAGCAATGGGTATTCCCAAGGTAGGTGTGCAAAGCGAGCATCACTCACATTTCACCACCTCCCACCACTACTACTTTCATTACACTTAAATTAGTAAACAGACCCTATGTTTTACGTGGTTAAGGTTCTGTTAAGAGTCAGGCAAAAGTGAAACCGATTTAGTCATCAAGCTCACTCTTCCCCGCCTATCATCCACAAGGTTGTCCCCCGTCTCTCAGCCACACCAAAGTTATAGTAGTCAATTGCTGGAGTTTAAGACAGATCAACTTTGAACTGCACATCTGTACTGTCATCAAGAGCTCCTTTGCTTCGATTTAATAGATACTGCCTTGTGTAGGCTATCCCTTGGCTCACAAATGAATCCTGTGCGGTTTCTGAATACTGTCGGATACACTCTTAAAAGCATAGATAATGTAGAAAGTTTATATATACACACACAAGCGTTACCTGGCTAACATCATCTTAAAGTATTAAATAAAAGCTACGTGTTCCGAACACCCATCTTCATAGTCTGATTATAATGACTTTTTTGACGAGGAAGAGGATTAGACCTTGCTGCCACCTCATGATGATGATTTTAAAAAGTTGCACTAGAACCCGGGGTAGCCAGATCAAATATCAAGATTTATGATCTCACTGAAAAAAAAGAAGTTACAGATATTTTGGGTACCATTGGTACTGATGGATATGTGTCTCCTCTCCAGATTCCTCTTCTTAGAAGACTGTCATATATGGGCGGGGGTTCCTCAGGACTGGAGCGGGCACACTCTGTGCACTTGCGATGGAGGGATATCGCCCAGAATACCCCTGAAGATCCTGAAACAAAGCAGAGGTCAAATTTGAAGAGTGTCCCTTGCACCACCAAACATAGCCACTGACAAAATCGAGAGGAACATGGAGTAATCTATCAGGGACCAAACAGGTCACTGGTGACAGCAGGTGTGGAATTACAGGTACCAGTGGCCTCAGTGCCTGCAACACAGGGCTAACTGGAGTCTTTCCGGCTGGCTATATTCACTGAAATGCAGCAACAGCTGGTGACATCTACCTCCATTTTATCGTGCCTGTTACCCAGCACAGATCCAAAGACAGAGTGGCGTATGATTCAAAGGGGCAGTACATCCCAGAAAAAGTGGATGAGCAGAGAGCTATGGTCGGACACCTATTTGGCAGGGACCCGTCCACAAACTTGCTGGAGTGAAGTGGCACTGCTGGAGTTTGGCGCTGTGCCACTCAGCGTCAACTACAGCGTTGCAGAAGATGCCAGAGGTTAGTTGTAAGCCGGGTGGTTGTGGAGTGGAGGTTGTGAAAAGGGAGTCGCATATACAGGTGGTTGTGCTCTGTGGGAGGGGTGATGATTTTGATGTTGCCAATTGGGAGGTACATTTCTTCAGACCCTGGGATGACTGAGGAAAAGTCAGGTGAGGTGCACACGGTCCCAGAACACCTCCAAAATGCAAGTAGCTTGGTGCATCACCAGAGGCAGTCCTTAATGAGAGGGTACCAGTAGGCCACATGTCAGAACTTATGTCATGCATTGTCCTTATGAGGAGGGATGTTAAGGCTACGGATATAAATGTACTGGACCTGGCAGAACATCAGGAAAAAGACACTGATGCAATGAGCCGAAAGAGAACAGGCAATTTCTTCCTTTTAGGAAAGTCTTTAAGGGTCCCATCATAGACATTTGAGACAAAACCGATGTTTGACCCCTCCCTAAACAAAATCATGATACATAAATATAGGCCAGTTAGAGGGGACACCTTATCAATTCAACCACCCGGGTATGAACTCACTGGTAGCTCATGTGGAACATTCCAGGGGGCACCCAGCACATTACACCCTTGCCACCAGATAGGGAGTCTAAGAGAATTTACATGATGGCCAATAGTGGCTCATTGTCTTTAGCCAGGGTCCTGTTACTTCTGCCACCACCCTGGACCAATACCATTTTGCCTGGTGATGAGTGGTTACAGAATGCAATTCACCAGCTGCCAGTGGCAAGCTGGGAGGCAGTATGGTAGATGTTCAATGCCTCTATGCACATCATCCAGGCAGGTCTGAACTCTGGATTAAGCATTCAGGAGAATGGCAACGTGAGCAGGTTTTAGGCGCCACCGATGGTTGCGCTTGTCGGGGTTCTTGTCCTATAGAAGATAATGCACATGGCCTTTGAGGAACATAATCTCTTTGGGGAAAAGGTATTAATTATAAAGTACTTATGGGAAAAAAACAACAAACTAAAGAAAACTTACGAAACAAAACAATTTGAATCCCTCTTTTCATTTTTTATTAATAAACTTGCTGAGGGCGCACTCACAGGTTTTCGGCCTTTCTCTATGAAAAAGACCAATTCTTTTCCTTCATTATATAGTCTGATCAGCCTCAGACAAGAGAAAACCAATTTGCAGCCCAGCAAACCAATACTCAGGAGAATAATAATTAAAAATACTTTGGGTCCGCCAAAAAAGAGTTGAATTAAGGCTGAAAGAAGGGACCATTTGGCCCTCATTATGTTTAGTCCACCAGAGTGGACTAAACCTAGCTGGTGAGTGGCACAGCGAGTAGAGCGCGCTCGCTTTGACATCAGTGCAGAGCCTGCTAACGCAGGTTCGAATCCCGGCAGGGCCAAACTCAGCCTTTCATCCTTCTGAGGTCGATAAATGAGCACCACACACCGTGGGTAATAATAAGCAGCGCTCAGATATTCGTAGCGCTATATAAATGCCAAATTATTATTTATTATTAGAGTCCCAACCTTCGCAACGTAGGCCACTCCAAAGTCATTTGTAATATGAGGCACAGCCTTGTATATCTTGCAAAAATTATTTATTCTCTGTGAGGGGTCAGAAATGCAAGACGGGCACAAAGGTAGAGTTTTCTCAGAAGTAGCCATTTTATGAAATAAGGGGTGAGCTGAACACCTATCTTTCCCTAACCTAACAAGGATATCCCTACCTGACGAAGTAAGGCCAAAGGAAAATAACCTCATTTCCAAAGGTATCTGTTTCTCACACTAACATATACAACAAAAGTCATACAGGAATTGTCTATTTCAACTTCACAAAATAACATATCCATTCAAACATAGAAGTTATAAACAAGAATCCTAGGTGACGAGGGTTGGACCCCCATCCCCTGAATCAATTCAGGATGTTTCAAATCAAAGTTGAATGTTCAGAAAGTTCTTTTCACTAGCCAAGTTCCACTCCAGATATAATAGTTATTTTCCTTCAATATGTCTTGTACTTGGCAAAGTGACAGTTTTAGTTCCAAAGTGTTTTACACACTTCAAGACAAAAGTTGCCACAACCTTCTACTTGGCAAACCAACAAGACTTTCTGTTCACACACCAAGTCTGAATCCAATGTAGAAGGCAACGACCTACAAGCTCACATCACATCTCCCGATTTATGCCCAAAAACTGAACGAACCTCTAGACCAGGGGAGTTGCTAGGTCTGGAAAAGACCCGGGGCTAAGCTGCTGTCGGAACTGTTGGGACTGGGGGCTAGCTGGTCTTTTGGCTGTAGCTCCTGATATTCTATCCGGGGCTACAACCAAAAGATCAGGGGCTATAGCCCCCTTAGCCCCCCCCCTAGCAACGCCCCTGCTCTAGACTACTTGGTTAATTCCCAAACAAAAGGATTCGATCAACTTTTATGCGAGCGAGGTTAAACACCTTGAAAACAAATGAAATTCTGGGGATATATGATATGATCGTTTATTTATATAGCGCCTATACACAATGTGTTTCAAAGCGCTTCAAGGCAAGGGAGGGAACAAGGGAAAATACAACCACATTCTTACAGGCCATGAACAGTAAAGGATGTGAAATTAACTATCGTACTCGGCCTGACGACATTTCAGATAGTGCAAGAGCTAAGACATAGATAAGGAAGGGAGGGGGAGAGTGGGAAGGAAATGGAAACAGACAAGCGAATACCGTACAAGGCCTGATGACATTTCTGATAGAGCCGGAGAAAAACAAAAGGTGAGGGAGAGGGGTGCAGAAAGGGAGGGGAGGAACAAAACAAGCGACTATCAAACTAGGCCTGATGACATTTCAGATAGTGATGGAGGCATGGTGGGGAGGAAAAAAACAGTAAAGGGAGGGTGGAGGAAACACACGAGGTTGCTATCATATTAGGTCCAGGGACAATTCTGATAGAGTAAGTGCATAGAAGAAAGTAAGGGGAGGAGATAGGAGAAGGGAAAGGAGGAGAGAAAAGAGAGTAAGCAGTCAAAAAGAGTGGAGAAGCAAGAGTGGAGAGCGAATATAATTGCAGAAGTCATTAGTAACACAATGTTGCAAATCAGGAAACAAGATAAAGATGGGAACAGCATGATTCAGGGCCACGAGTACAAGATGCAAAGGAAGTCCAGCATGAGAGTTGAGAAAGAGTGACGCACCATGAATGAATGAAGTCCATAAAAGTCAAATCCAGCATTGGCCACAAGACAGTGATGGTGAAGGAGGGCACCAGGTGGGCGGGGCTTGCTAAGTGGTGAAAAAGAGCAGCAGGCAGGAAGGTACCAGGTGGGCAGGGCTTAGGCCAGGTGACCTAGATTCACTTGCACCTGCTCCCCATCTGCAAAGGAAAAGAAGCTGGAGGGTTCCTTAAGTAGGGGAACAGAGCGGCAAGCAGGAAGGCACCAGGTGGGCGTGGCTTGCTAAGTGGTGAAAAAGAGCAGGAAGCAGGAAGGCACCAGGTGGGCGGGGCTTGCTAAGTGGTGAAAAAGAGCGGCAAGCAGGAAGGCACCAATTGGGCGGGGCTTGCTAAGTAGTGAAAAAGAGCAGCAGGCAGGAAGGCACCAGGTGGGCGGGGCTTAGGACAGGTGACCTAGATCCACTTGCACCTGCTCCCCATCTGGGGTCAGAATCAGAAACAAAACCAAAGAAAGCTTGTGCCGTTTCTGTGAGAAGCCAAACATAACGGAAACTTTGAAACATCTGCTCCTCACTTGTCCTGGTCTATCGTCGAATCGAAGGACCCACCTAAGCCATCTTCAGACTCATTTTTCTAGCCTGGATGAATATTACTGGTGGACATACTTAATGAACGGCGCAAATAGAAGACTAGTGATCGCTGTGGGGAACTTCCTGTAGAGTCTAGATTTAGAAAAACTAGCAACAAAGGGGCCTTAATTCGATAGAAGGAACATACAATCACCAGGCGGAACAACATTTGTAAAAACTGGCAAAACAGTTAAACAATGAAAAAAAATTAAAAAATTGTAATTGTTCTTTTCTCTGAATGCCAATCACTATACATCACATTGTATTTTCTCCTTCATAAGCAATACTTTAGTGAGGATGGATATGCAACAGTTCAGCAGACAGTGGAATTACCACTTCTTTCCCACCACAACCATATGCCACATTCATAGTACTTCAAGGTATCTTCTTCTTGGTCCACTCGCCTGGCAAGACTTACTACTTGTCCCTTTTCTAGTTTCCTCACCTGCCAGGATAAAACTCTAACTACTATAACTTGTACTCTGTGGTAAGTCTTGTTCCCAACTTTCCACACTTAAATCCTCAATGGGGAAGTGTAATCAACAACTGCTTCTTGGGTTAGTCTTTTGACGTTCAACACACTTGGCTTACATCGTCTTCCACAAGTATACTGCACAAACTGACAATGATTCTTACATTGATCTGGTTGCCATAGGCAATGCAGGTTACCGTTCTCCCGTTTAATCCTTTTTATAAGGTGGGGTTTTCTCCTGCAATTTCAGATTTCTTTTTACACAGCCTATTGGCTGTTGGCAATGTAGTTTACAACTTTATCCCAAAGGGAATTTTTTTCTGTGGTTGTTATATTCAATTTAGCTTGCTGTTACCAGTTATAGTGTTCCCTTATTGGATATCTCCCATTGGAGCCTTTAGGCAAGTTGCACTGATTTTGCTTTGTTATTGCCTCTTTTTGGCTTTGGCAATGCAGGTTACAATATTCACCATCACCTAACAGGAGAATTGCGCCCAGTTTGCTTGAATTCAAAAGTTCAGTATTCAAAGGATTTACTCTTACACAACGGTCTACTTCTGAGCACTCCAGAGTCACCTGTATCAGGCCAACTCACCGGTATGTCCTGGCGTTTCCTTCTGGCTCGTTGGGTCTCCCTCAGCGTTTGACAGCTCCAGTCAGTCTTCTGCTGCTCACTCTGACTGTCAAAGGAGCTCTCACAGCTCCATTCGCTCACTGGTGACCTCACACCAGAGCGGGATACAGGAAGTAGAGAGCTTTGCTCTTCCGCGGGGTAGGCAGCCTCAGTACCACTACCTGCTGCGCGTCATCTGCATTCCACAAGAATTTCGATCTTCACAACGTTCACTGCACAGCGTCCCGCTTTCAGCACAGCGGCGACTCCATCAACTGCTTCTTCCTACTGCTCCTGTTTGGCCCACACCTAAAAGGCCTTTAAATGTTTAAAGGTCCCGCTCATGTGTGGGTCATTACAACTAGACCGCTCATTACAACTTGGTAACTCTGGACCCCTCTTCCCATCTCAGTACTAACTTGGAGCCCATAATGGTCTTCGTTGATTCAACATTAGAATCATCAATTTTACAATAAGCCAAAAATGCTGAAGGATCAGCAGGGAAATGGGTCAGAGGATTCTCCCATTCTTACTGACCCGAGTCCCTGCCCATGTGGATCCTTTCGCGAACCACCCATCATGGGTCAGGGATCAGGCAGCAGCTGCCTTTCCCTGGCCACGTGAGAAGGGTTCCAGGTCAGGGTCTTTGGGATGATCACCTGATTCATCACATCTCTCAGCAGCAATTTGCTTGCAGTCTGCCAGCTCCTACTACTGTCCTTAACAGAATGTCTCTTCCCTGGAGCTGCAAGGTTTCTCGAGACATAAGAACTTCATAAGAGTGTTCCATCTACAGAGCTACAACCCATCTTGCTTCCTTCCGGTTACGTTCGATATGGAATAAGTTACTTACCTGCAACTCATGATCTCCAGCATTGGTATCTTTCATGGATTCACATACTGTTTGAATATTCCCTGTCATCAGGCTGGGAATTCTCTGTAACATTAAAGCAGTTAACCTTTGCATTTTTAAACTGCGTTTCACTTTTAAAGTCATTTTGGGTCTTAGTGCCCACAGCCAATTAGACAGGTCCCCTTAGCTCCACTCCTGGTGGCCATCTTCAGATATGGCAGCAGACCTATTGTGGCAGTATGAAGTGTGAATCCCTGGAACGATCCCAATGATCCCCTCCCAACTGGAAAGCCTCTGTGCTACTTCCTCAATCTTCCGACTGTATGCGTCCTCCCCTTGCTAGCTCAGTCGCCGGAACAGCTATGTGCAGGGTCCAAGCATCTATGCTTTTTCAGTATGTCCCTTTGCACGCCTCTTATCCCCATAATTTGTCCAGCACTGAAAGGCTTTCTAAACGAATATATCAGTGAACTGAATTCCTCTTGTGTAAACAATAGCAAGGACACAAGCGTCATTCGCCGCTTGAAATCGCTCCAACAAAAGTGTTCAGTGGAGAGAATCGATCGACCATATAAACTACAGAAAAGACTATTTTGTAGTTCTTTGCAGTGCCGTCTTATCTCTGTTTTATATTAGTAGTACATTTGGCATTCGGCCCAGAAAGGCCTGGGCAGAAGCGAACTGTTTTGTTGATACAGAACGACTGCAGTGTTCTAGTTCAAAGTTATTTGGCTCTCTTCCCGGACTGTTGCATAATAACACTTCTGCAGCAGCACTTGCATTTACTGACTAGGACCGGACAATTGAATTCTACCGTAGGCCTATGGCACAGAAATGCTGTGTCAAGCATGGACAGACATGGAAATTACATCACCTGCAGGAGGATCATGCCATCAGAAGCATACTGGAACCATATCGTGGGATGACCAGCATCAACATCCAAAGTATCTTTGCTGCACTGATCCCCGTCCTGAGTTTTGGCTTGAAGCTCTGCAGGTCTTCTACTTGTAGCCCAAGAAACGTCCTGCTGCTGCTCTCCGTCATGAAAAGGGGCCTTTCTGGAGCAGGATCTTCCTGCTCTACACAAGTCTCACCTGGTACCCTCTGATAAGGGGTGTGGGGGATTCACTGTTGCCCACACCAGTCTGTGCTGGGGGTTGTGGGGATATCCTGTTGCTGTGAGAACCTTTGTGCCGGTACTCCTGTGGAGCCTGTGCCAGTCAGCTTCAGGAACCATCTCACCAAAGTTTGGAACCGCCGCCTAGTCGATGCCCCATTCCAGAGGCCGAAAACTACCACTGCACCCATGGCCCCTGTATGCTCTGCAACCATACATTAAAATGAAGTGAGCTCCGAGACAGAAAATCAGGCGTAAGGAGAGAGTTTGCATACCGGTTTCCACTGCCTAGCAATAGGGATTATATGAGGGGGATAAAGTCCTCTCTCTTGCCTGGTGGCGTTTTGTGGAATTCTGCCCAGGGATTCCCCACCAGGTTAACCCCTAATTTGGTGAGACTTGGAGGTATAAGGAAGGCATGGTATCAACAGTAAGACAGACACAAGTGACCCCAGTTCAAGGGTGTTTATTGAACTTCAATTGGGTTTCAAAAACGTCTATCTAATCCTAAATCTAAAGTTGGGAGCAAGCTACCACCATCAAATAATAATAATGCAGTCATAGGGCCTCATTACAACTGCTCCAGTCCGGAATTAACGCAGCCGGTATAACCATATCGGCACTGTTTCCGCATCCGCCTAATCATGACCTGCGAACCCAGAAATAGCGCCACCTCCAACCGCCACCGCGGAGTTAAAGCTCCCGTAAACTCAGCCTGCACGGAAACTCCTCCGTTGCCGGTAATACGAAACACCGCGAGCATCACAACTAGCGCGGACATGGAAACACCGACAACAAAATGGCGGTAAAACCGTGATCACAGTGGCGGTACCGCCGCCAAGGCGAACATGACGTTAAACTGTGCCTGGTGTCCTGAATCAGGCCACAGGTGCATCAAATCACCCCAGCTGGACCCAGCAGGCCACTGGGTGCGTACAAAAGGGCCACACCCAGCCCAACTCAAAACAGAACCATGCAGGCAGCAGCTCTAGTAGCATTGGGACTGGCCCTACTCAACCAACAGGCAGCACTGCACATGATGGCAGTAATGTTGCAGAGGAGGAGGAGGAGGCAGAGGCGTAGGAGGCACAGGCGGCAACCAGCTAACCCTGTACCCATGGCAAACCCCATTGTCCCGCCGGCAGAACACCCCGCAGGCAGCCTGCAATACCACGCATCAGGGCCTCACCCTGGAACCTCACCCCAGGACAGATCCCCACATTATACCGGCTGGACCGTCCAACAATCCTGTACATCACTGGCCTGATAGAGGACATCAGCAGCCACATAGACACCCCCACCACCACCCCCCCCCCTCCTGAAGGTCGTGTCTCTACTGCACTTTCTTGGCACTGGTACCTATCAACACAGTCGGTAAGCTGCAGTGTCGGTGAGCTGCACGGCCTATCACAACCCTGTTTCTCAATAATCCTAGTTCAGGTTCTGGATGCCCTGTTGCGCCATGTGTCTGAACAGATTGCCCTACCCCGTACCCTCCCCCAGGTGATTGCCACCAAGTTGGCCTTCCATGCCATAGCAGGCATGCCAAATTGCATAGGTGCAGTCGACTGCACCCACATGGAGCGGACAGTACCACGTGCAATTGAAATGGTGTTCCGCAATAGGAAACAGTACCACTCACTGAATGTACAGATGGTATGTGATGCGACGCAAGTGATTACACATTGCTGCGCACATTTCCCGGGCTCAACCCATGACTCAATGGTTCTGCGGAATTCAACATTGCCACGGTACATGGAACGCTATGCTGGACAAAGCACATGGCTATTGTGTGAGTACAGCTGCCAATGCTCCGGACCTGTGTAAGTGGGGTGTGTGTGTGAGACCAGGGCAATGAGCTACGTGAGTGGGCTGCTGCGACTGCACATGCATCACCCCCTGCCCATCCACTGAATAGACAGCAGAACCCAAACTTCACAAAGCAACACGACAGGTAGCCACAGTGTGGCCGTACACACCGTGCCACCGGACACACACAGCCTGACCTCCCGCTGGCACACACACCTGGAGCCACAACAAACCCCCCCACCATAATATGCAACACAGCACTCACAATGCACATGATGGCTGTACATGAGCCGTCCTGCATCTACTATATCATCACTGTGGAGTGACCCTGCCATGTGTGCACATCACTGCACAATGCCATACTCACAAGCCACATGCACACCAATGCATTGGTCAATGTCCAGCTGCCAACCCCCGCTAAGATGAACACCCATCAGTGTAAACATTGCATGACACATACGCATGAGTGAACAATGACACAAGATTGCACTGCATCTGATGAGACATGATACTACCAACACTGACATGTCTCCCACATCTACATCCCATGTAGGAGATGCCGGATATGCACTCACGCCATGGTTGATGACGCCTGTACGGAGGCCAAGGAACAGGCATGAGGATGCGTACAACAGGGCACATGTCCGCACACGTGGCATGATTGAGAGGACATTTGGACTACTGAAGGCCCGGTTCCGCTGTTTAAGCAGATCTGGCGGATCACTGCTGTACAGTCCAGTGAAGACGGGTAAAATTACACTCGTTTGTGCCATGCTGCACAATCTGTGCCTGCGCAGGAACATTCCAATGCCCCCAGGCGGAGATGATGAAGATGGGGATGGTGACGGGGATGGGGATGGGATGGCACAACCACCTCCTGGGGGTCCACTAGATGGACAACGAGCACGGGATGCACTGATTCGCATTTACTTTTTAGAGACAACACATCCACAGCATTTCAGGGATATGGTGATGCCACTAAATGAATAAAGGGTATTTCCGTGACCAAATTGTAATTGTCCCAACGGGTCGGCCATGTGTTTTCAGGCATGGATCTGTCGATTGTAGAAAAATTTACTATGGTCCTTACCCGAATTTTCCTCCACTAAACAAACGATGAATCAGGCTGCTGTGCGCCGACATTAGGTGATAATCCTATCACTTGCCCCATCGCCCTGGCTGACCTGCTTTTGCGGCACTAAATCATATCCCCCGCCCCTGAGCCTGACATCAACAAAGCATTCATATTCCCCGCCTCTCTCCGTGACGTTACTGGGCTGCGTAGCCAAGCGCGCCCAGTCGACTTCTACGCGACTTCACACAGAACCAGTAAAACAAAACAGATCATCTCACAACATAGCGTGCCACAATTCAGAATATGAAACTGTGGTTTAAAAGCAAACAGCAAGATTGTACAATTGGTAAAGTACATTTATTTGACGTCAAATGTTTAGAGAATATTCAGCGATTCGCATTTGTCTTTGCTCTCGATCCGCAAAAGTTCATCTCGAGTCACGCGATGTTCCTTTGCGGTACACAGGGTGTTGGTTTACGATAAAAGAAGCACTATGGTCGCACTGATAATCGCAAGGCTGTTCCAACAACGAGGCACTACACCACCGTAACTGTTGGTATGTTGCTTCTAGCTGCTAGTACCGCGTAAGGGCATATTGGTCCTTGCCGATCGTCCCATAAAATGGTCAGGGTGGTGAAGTTGTTGACATGGAGCTGCACCTGGCAGCTGAAGAACCCGTCGGCCGGGGTCTGGAAATGATGGCATTGGCAGTATGGAAGGATGTACCTGTATTAAAAACATAAATTAGTCTCTCCAGCCGATCTTCATTTAAATTATTCATTTTATTGGCCCTGAAATTATTTGCTAGCGAGGATAGTGCAACGGAGTATGTTACATTATTCCCACTAACCCACCCCCTCTCCTCCGCCTTTTTCAGAGCCGCCTGAGCGCCAGGGGACCACTTTGGCGTTGATAGTGCGCGGTACAAAATGCCACATTGAACGAACAAGTACAACTTAACCGGCCTTTAACGCTACGCTATTGTTAATATATTCCGGTATAAAATCATCTAAAGGGTTACTTACATTAGATTTGCATTTTCCATTGTCTAGGCGTAATGCAGTCCCTAAATACCACTCCGTCTGTGCCAACGATCTTTCTTATAGTGAACAAACATGAAAATCGGTCTCGCTTCTGAAATTTCATCCTCATCTCTTACGTTCTTGCACCCCTCCTTCAAATGAAGTCTTTAGGCACGGTGCCTGTCTGTCAAGGTAAAAAAACAATAGAACCTTATACTGCGAGTCGTGGGCCACTCCGGCCCGCGAGCAATAAATCGAAGCAGCTGACCTTCACTGTGAACGTGCATACATTCTTACTTTGCAACATTCTGTGTAAGCCCTAGAGAACCCTAAATATGGAGATAATTGTCTATTTATGTAAAAGGGAGATTTATCGTTTGTTTAGTGGACGAAAGGTCGGGTAAGGTCCATATCAAATTTTACTACGATCGACCGATTAATGTTTAAAAACACATGGCCGACCCGTAGGGACAATAGAAATTTAGGACCGGAAATACCATTTAATTGTACTGCATATGAAATGACAGCCGTCACTCATTATGGTACTTTTCAAAGGTGTTGTATTTTCGATAAACCAGGTAAGAAAGTGAATTGGGTAGGTAAGCTGTACACCCGTGCCCACCCACCACCCAAATGTACACTCCCCCAACCAGGCACCAAACAAATAACCCCCTAATTGACCTCCCCCACCACCCAAATGTACCCACCCCCCTTCACCCATGGAGTCCCCAAATGTCATGTTGACTGGCATCCCCACATGCCACTATTTGCGTGGGCGCTTATGCGGTGCCATGTCCTTACTGGCAGCTCCAGTCACCCGACTAGAACGCCTCTGTGTCCTGGCAGTGGCAGAGCTGGTTGGGGTGGTGCTGGCTGAGGTGACTGTCGGTGTGACTGTGGGCAAGCGCCCTTGAAACCCCTGCTGGGCTACCAACATTGACTGAGCAATGCAGGATTGCACAATGTTCCCTTCCCTGACATGGCGTGCCAGGGTGACAATGGTGGCCACAAATCGTCCAATCGACCTGGAGAGCCGCCACACCGACGTAGCATTGCTCTCACGCTGCAGCCTGGCCTCCTCCCGCTGATGCACGGCCTCCTCACGCTGCAGCCTGGCCTCCAGCTGACTTTCCACCAGCTGAGTCAGGGTGGCCTGTTGCTCAAAGTGCTGCAAGCGTGTACTGACCTCAGCCATGGAGGGAGCGCATGGGGCTGTGCAGTTCTTGGGGGCTGAACTGTAGGCCATGGATGGGTGACAACTCATCCATGTTGTCCCCCTCACCCTGTTGTACTGCTTCGGCCTGCATGGCTGGGGCACTTCCATCACTTGATGCAGCCTCCTCAGCTGTGCAGATGGGCTGCAAATCATCATCCGGGGCTAGGGTGGGTGCCTACATGGGGATGGTGGCGTATGCTGGTGTGCCTGATGTAGCCGGTGTGCCTGATGTAGCCGGTGTGCCTGATGTAGCCGGTGTGCCTGATGCAGCCGGTGCTTGTGTGCTGGAGCAGCTACCATCATCCTCCTGGGCAGAAGTGATGAGTTGGGCACTTGCAGGTGGCCGCTGCGTTGCCTCTTGGCCGTCGCTGTCACTTGTCTCGACTGTGGGGATGCAGAGGGCATGCTGTTAGTTGCGTGATGTTACTAGATGTGTCCATCACATGCATCCAACATGATAATCCATGACCACTTGCATGTACACACTTGTGACTATTGATGTACTCAGGTGTGTATGTGTCTGCTTCCAGTCAGGCACGCACTGTGTGCATTTCCAGGGTTCATGCTTTGGGGATGTGTTATTTGTCATCTGGCCAGTCAGTGGGTCCATTGGGTCACTCCTGCCCTGTTTGGGTGGGGAGGGCATTGTGAGTGGATCCATTGGGTCACTCCTGCCCTGTTGGGGGGGTGGGGGGGGGGGCATTGTGAGTGGTTCCATTGGGTCACTCCCATTCACACTTATGGCTTTGTACTATGTGCACTTACCAGCATGTGCAGGTGGGCTCACTCCTGCCTCTGCGTCTCCTATGCCGTGGATGCCTTCGAGGTGCATGACACTGCTGCAGCGCTCCTCCCACGGTTGCAACTTGAGAGGGGATGCAGGGCCTCCACCAGTGCCAGTGCTGTGTTGGCGGTGTGCAGTCACGAGGATGCGCACCCGTAGCCTGAGGTCATACCACCTCTTATGGCAGTCCTTCACAGAGCGTGTGGTCACACCGACCGCTGTGCACTTGCGTGCTGCCTCCGCCCACACCTCCTTGCGCCGTTGCTGAGTAGCGTGCCGCTGATCTGCACTAAAGAGCACTTCCGCTTGCAACCTGAGAACACAGAACTGTGAGCTCAGCCTCACTAAAGCGCGGCTTTCGCTGTCTGCGTGTTGGTATACTGGATGCCATTCGATGAGTTGTCAGTCTCAGGGAGGTAATCTGACCTGTGGTGTCTGAAGAGGGCAGTGGATTGTGCTTTATATAATGGCACCCTCTCTGTTTTCCGTGTCGGCGGGGGCGGACACGGGTTTAGCACCGTTTTCTGTGGCGTAAATTCCATGTGCATGGGTGTTTACATGACGGCGGTGACTCCGTTTCCGCCTCAGTGTTTTGCGCGCGACCCAAGTGCCGTAATCGGCCCTTCTTTCCGCAACCTTGCGGTCGCGGAAGTGGAGTAACCGTCGTCACAGAATCACCGGATTCCGGCATGGCCGACTCGTAATGAGGCCCATTGTGTCTTGTCAGAATAAAAGGGCATGTACTAATACACCTATTATTGTCATTCCTTACCTCTAAATTCAAACTTCTCATCAACATGCCTCGAGTTTTTCCTGTCGACGAGGAGTGTGTCATCAACGAAGTGGATGTCCTGGATGATGAAACAGGTCTGGTCTTCGACGGTGATGACGATTATGTTCTCGCTGTCTTTGATGGAGGGAGATGTTTCAGTGAAGAGGATGGTGGGCATGCAGATGGGCCAACCCCGGTCGCCTTTGGCCTGGAGAGTTGACTAATTGTTTATCTTTTCCGATGACCCTGTGGACGCACAAGGCCTCTCCATGGACGGCTTTGTGCGCTCTCTTCCTGCCACTGGAAGGCTCATCATGCACCTATTAGGGAGAACTCTCTGTAAAGGCTAATATTCCAAACCTAGTGAGTCCCCCAGCAGCTTTGCTGGATTTTTGGGGTTTATTTTTTCTCCTGCTAAGAGTAAGACTCTTTTTCTCCCACTCTTAGACATGATTTGAGGTGTTCCTTTGACTTTCTATGTGTTTTATGGGCTATGGGGTCCTTTACCCCATAGGTCTTCATGTGTTTTTGGTATGTGGGTTACACAGCACCCTCCGTGCAGTAACCCAGGGGTGTCGTAGCGACCCCCAAACATAGACTCCATACCCTGGGACTGACTACTGTCTCCCAGGGCATGTAAAGTCACCATTGGCTTTACTAGTCTTAAATTGTGAACAGAACCAGTACAAACCATCATATTGTGGACGTACTGGTCGGGGCAATTCGATTGCCCCGGGGTCTGTTGTTCGAGGGGGCACTGTCCAGTCCCCCCTGACCGAGTTTTGGCAGGTGGCAGTGGATACTACTTTTTATATTCGACTGCGAATATATTCCTATGGGATTTTCCCATTGTTCGAGGCTACCACTTTTTAAAATAGCCTCAAACATACCGCCGGTTTATTAAATTAATATACATTCACCGGTTGGTATTTTTTGCCGAAACTCGGTTCCAAAATGGTGTTTGTGTTCGCTTCTGTGACTCCAACCCAAGTCGAGCCCTTTGTTCCACTTTTTGGCGGGCTTCTCCACAGAGGCATCCAAAAGTGGTGCCACTCTGTCTGGCTACCACAGGGGGTGAGGAAGGGGGTTTAGGCACCCTGGACTGAGTTGTCTTGGCAACTCAAGTCGCACTCTGGTGTGATTGGCTCAGTGGTGAGCCGCCCGGCTCACCACTTAGCATGTTTGAGTGACAGCTAGGACTGATGAATGGGGGTTTTCTGCATAAAAGCAGGGCTTTGGGGACTGGAACTTCAGAAGTCGCCACAGGACCTAATGAATCCGAGGAGGGAGAAGCCGAGCCGACCTGCAACGACGACACTACCGGTGGAGCCCTGCTGAACCGTCTCACCACTTTTCCCGACGACAGAGGAGATCTCCAGTCCGGAGAGTCTTCTTCCTTTGACTGGTGGGGATAACCAGTTTGCCCGTCTTTTCGCCTTCCTGATCATCTCGTGGCCGCCTTGCCTGTGCCAAGCACCCCAGCAACCAGGATACCACGGTTTACAACTACCACGAATAAAAGGGTAGTACCTTTTAACCCGAGAACTCCGCGGCTGGTTTCTTCCCTGGCA
The DNA here is from genome assembly GCF_040938575.1 of Ambystoma mexicanum. Classification (NCBI taxonomy): domain Eukaryota; kingdom Metazoa; phylum Chordata; class Amphibia; order Caudata; family Ambystomatidae; genus Ambystoma; species Ambystoma mexicanum. The sequence goes on along the minus strand of NC_090940.1, from coordinate 106,333,611 downwards.
GTGCAACGACCTTCATCTTTCCTCCACGTCGAGACCTCCTCTTCCTCTGGACGAAACACAGACTTGCACCCGCTGCCAGGAACAACTGCCCCCGTTGGAGCGTTGTTCCCATTTCAGGTACCGTGTCCCGCCTGGCTTCCCTTGCGACAGATCGTTCGGGGTGACAGTAAATCCTCGACTTTCTAACCTGGGTTAGCCTGGGGCCTGTTAACTAACTTTTCCTGACTTGATCTCATCTTTTTTTTTTACTATGTACAAAGACTCTTTGGGCATAACCCCACTGTGTGATCCTGGACACATTTTGCTCTCTCTAAGAGTGGGCCTGGCATTTGAACTTCCTTGCTCTCCAGTAGACTTTGCCTAACCTGCCTCACTGTGGTTCTTTTGAAAGTATTGAAATTGTGTGCTTTCATAACTCTGCATTTTCCCTCCCTTTTTTATAACTTATTAGAGTGCCATGTTAGGTTAAGCGCTCACCTCTGTCTGAAAATAAGTGGTGTTTCTCACTAAGACTTGTCTAATAAGTAATCAGGGTTGTATATCTATAATAGTGACTGTGTGTTGAATTTACTTACCTCTTTTTGTGCTAGTGTAATTTACAAGCGTATCTTTAAATAAATAATTCTATACTTTTACACCAAAGCTCTGGTCAGTGTTTGCTTGTGCATCTCTGTACCTAGTGTGTATACTCTATATACTGTCTAACTCTTCTTGAGAGAAGTCTGGCTGCTCAGCCACAGCTACCAGGTAAATCTGGGTGGTACAGACTGCTACCAATTGGGTTTACTGCCAACACCTGTAGTCTTAAGCCTTTTGCAGTGGTCCCTAAGGGAACTGCACAGGTTTCTGCCTAATAGCAACCTCTTACTAGAGGTGGTTCGCTTGGCTGGACGATCCTGTTTCAGTGAGGCATGACTGCGTACAGAAGCCGAGTTAGAAGGCCCACCGGCATCCCCGAGCCACGCGGCTAAACGTCGGTGACGATCTAGGAGGGTTTTGCTTGAAAAGGATTTGCAGATGCTACGCTCCTGTATTACGTGGGACCACATGCCTTGAAAAGGCTCTTCTGTTGGTCCCACAGTGAGTAGGCCAAAACCGACACCAGAGAGCAGGAGCCATACATAGGTAGGGAAGAATCGCTGGATGGAGGACCGCTCGATGAAGAATAAACATCTTTGCTCTCACGGTCACAGACACCTGGCGTCTGAAATGCCAGTGACGATGGATGTGGTTAAAATGGCCTGGTGGTCATGTTTGTCCGTCGACTGAGTCGTCGACGAGTGTGTGACAGCCGTGGACGAAGATGCTGTGGACGAGATCCTTGTGGTTGTCAGGGTAGTAGTTGACATGGTAGTCGTAGCCGATGACGGCTTAGCTGATGACGAGGTAGTCATGGTCGTTGACGGTTTAGTGGACGGTCGCTGTGAGCCAGTCATGGACGGGGTCGAAGGCCTCGGGGTAGACGACTTGGAGTGAGGCTTGCTCGTCAACAATGACGTTTTTATGGCAGATTTAGAGGACGAGGAGCTAGTCTTTGACCATGAAGATGAAGAGTGGCCCCCAGATTTGGACGTGGACTTAGGGGACAGTACATCCTTGGGGCGGTGGAAGGAGCTTCGGTCCTTGTGCTAAGATCCGGGCTCTGTTGAGGAATCCTTGTGCCTCTTCTTGGAGACCTGGACTTTGTGTGATCTAGACCTCTTACTAGAGGTGGTTCGCTGAGCCGACCTGCCCCGGCCTAACGAAGCATGACTCCGTAATGAAGCAGAGTCAGAGCTCCCACCGGCGACTTGAGGCAAGCGATGAGACGGCATTGACAATCCCTCAGCGTCTTTTTGGAGAACGACTGGCAACTTTTGCAGTCCTGGATGACAGTTGTCGTGGTGATCCTCTATGTAGACATTCTTCAATCCACAGTGGGTACAGGCCTTGAACAGGCTTCTACTTGTGGAGTCTGCCATGAGGTAGGCCCCAACTACGCAGATTAAGCTTCATTGAAGAATACCAGCGGTTGAGCGGTCAACAGTAGCTGTCGCCGCTAAAGCCGGTCGTCAAGTAGACACCGAAAAATCTATTTTTCATGAAAAAGATATTCATTTTATCATATGAAAATTGAAGAGATGATTTTTGAGGATTCGCTACACTAACGTGCGGTAACAAATCTGAAAACGGCTGACAGAGGAGGTGGTAATGGAGGTGTTCCTATTGGCTGTGGGCAGTATGACCTAGAAATGACCATGATAAGAGCATAAAAGTGACTGAAAGTTTCAGTTTAAGTGTAAACTGCTCTATGTTACCGAGGATTCCCAGCCCGACAGGGAATATTCACAGAATGCGAATCTATGAAAGAACCAGTGCTGGAGAAGTTATTAATCACCTGATGTAGTGTAGTCATTTCTTTTTGCGTGACCCTTTCTTCTAGCAGGTTGGCTTCCATGGGGAAACATTCCGGTATATTCCACTTGTCCCTCCCTTTGTGTCTCATCGCATGTTGCAGGCGCATATATGTATAGCGTTCGTTTTCATGCAGACCGTGGGTGTCCTCCAGGTGCTGGAAAGTGGCTAATTGCTTGAGGTCGATAATGTGTTTCATTTTCCATATGCCTTCATCTACACATGTAGCTTGATATCCTACCTTCCCCCTCCTCTGGGAGATCCCAGTTACCCCAAACAGGTGCCTCCATTGTGACCACCCAGCCCCATCTCATCTTTCTGAGAGCAACCAACCATGCTTCAATTGTGCGTAGTCTGGGAGGAGTCAATAATCTCCAGGGGTTTTGGTATAGTACGAGGGGAGATGTTTCCCATCATATGTTTTTCCAACCTGATGAGTGCCCCCCTCTCATCAAACAACCACTCATTGACTGCAACCAAATGGGAAGCCCAATAATATTTTTGGATGTCAGGGACCCCCAGGGACCCCCAGGCACCCCCCCCCCGATCTGACCAGTGTGGAAAGTGCAATTCTTGGATTTTTCTTCCCCCATATCACTACCCATTGTATGCTTTCTATTGTGCGAAATACCTTATGGGGGATCTTGACCAGGGTATTTTCAAGGACAGAGATTGCCTCGGTGTCTTGTCTCTCTCCATGCACCTTTCTCCCTTGCACTGTCCTACATCTCCTCGTTCTGTGTGCCCAGGTCTTGCTCTACGTAATTGTTTCTTTGGGATAAATTCTCTTTCTCTACAGCCGTGTCTCCACCTCTGTGCCCCCACCTTTTCTCTGTGCCCCATGTAGATCCGTAGGTTTTGCCCTCTTCTTTTTATCTCCCAGTTATCATCTTTATGTCTACTTCATCAAATGTGCCTCTGTGCTTCCTGTATTCCTCTTTGCTACAAGTCACCCTGCACCTTGTTTCTTCTGTGTCTGTCATCCTTCCTTTGCAAGTGTACGTTGATTCTTCTTGCCCCCATTTTGTCCTTACTGTCTCTTTTCGATAATTGACTCATGTCTTTAAGTCCTGGCGCCTGTTTTCAATGTGCAGCCGCTTCCTTTTTCTCCCATTCCACCACTTCGCCTCTGTAACACCTCTCTGCTTACCCTATGACCCCCTATCTTCCCTTCTTCTTATTCGTCCCAAGGGTTGCAATATCAATATGTTAACCAGAATAGCGAACTACATAATGCATTGCTGAAGTTGAGCAGTTTTCTGACTGGATTTTTTTTTTAAATGTGCAGCATCTTTGCTAGAAATGCTTGCAAACATAAGTAAAAGATCATGCTTTTTCTCTAATGTGTATGATCTGTTTGATGTGTATTCCATTCTAGCCCTCCCACCCAATTCAAAGTAACTAAAGCTGGAAATGTAGTGATTACCAAGCAGTCTGACAGTGTTGTGTCAAAACATAACGACATTGGGTCTGCTGTACTTTTCAGCACCGTAAACACAGCGTACACAGTGCAGTTAAATCATTTGGGCCATTCCGGGCATGTATTGTTTATAACAGGGGCCCAGGCAAAGCTTACGAGAGAAATATACATGTGGCCTAACAATTTAAGCATACCTTCTCAGTTCAAAAGAAATGACACACGGACAAAGCCCGAGTAACGGATAGTGAAAATGAGGCTGCTGTTTTACTGAAAGCTTCCAACTTTCAACTTTTGTACAAGCGGGCAAATGCAAATGAAGTGTTTGAGCAGAAGGAACCAAAGAGGTGAAAGTGTGACCCAGCAACCAAAATTACAGAGAGACTAGCGCACAGCCTGCAGAATACAGACAGGTTGACAAAGACTGCTGTGCATTTTTCTTTTTTTGGCCCGTCTGTGAACGCCATGGAACAGGCAGTGCATGGCAGAAAATAATATGTTGGGTAAACGCCCAAACCCGCACCTTACGGGGAACATTGGCAGGGAGTGTATGTGAGATGTTTGTGTGAATGAAAGGAGGATATCCGAGTAGGTGGTGGAGTGGTAGTAGTAGCGTGGCAGGGAGAGTAGTAGTGGGGAAGAGGGAGTAGTACCATCAGGGAGAAAGTAGCAATATAACAGGGTGGAGGCGAAACTGTGGACTGAAAGTTAGAGGGACAGAGGAGGAAACATTAGGACGTAGGAGTAAAGGAGCTTGGAGGAGGAGGAGAGTAATGAGAGGAGAACGTCAGGAAGTGAGAGGGAGAGGAGAACAAATAGGTTGAATAGTGCTTGTAAGCACGATCCATATCACTACTAGACCACTAATCGCTGGTTAGTGTAGGGACAGTTTAGGAGGTCTCAATGGGAGGTTAGATAGATAAGGCACTGACCTTTAAGTTTCCCCTCCAAGTATAAGATAGAGTTAGACAGACAGGGAGAATCAACAGGATTTACTTACCTAGGGTTGATGTCTGCCTGGGTTAGGGAGGAGGTGCTTTATAGACCAGAGAAACAATGACAGTCATAGACCCCATAAAGAATTGAATTTAAAAAAACACGGAGCATCCGTAAGAGTGTAATTTTTTTTGCATTCTCTGCCAATATCCAAGATGAAGAATCTGTGGAAGGAAGGAATCCATTAGAAAATGCACATAAAGTGTCACATAAAAAATAAGAATGCAAGGGGTGACAGGCAGCAGCAAACAAAAGCAGGGATTGAACCAATGAAATAAAGGCTGAAAAAGCAATGCAGAGAACAAGGATGAGAACGCTGGCAAAATAAAGCAGAGCATGGGGGGCTAGGAAAAGAGCAGGCGGTAGACAAACTAGGAGAGAGATGAGGTAAAGGGTATATGTATAACAAGAAAAATGTTTGACTATTTTTATATATGTATAGCAAGGCAGGCACAAGGTGGAAAACCGGGTTGCCTTAATGAAAGCAAGTAGAGTTATGGAGAGAGTGATGGATTGACAAATGTGATAGAAACAGGAGGAAAACCAGGTTGGGGGCAGGGTGGGGGGGGGGGGGCAGGGCGGAATCAAGGAAGAGAAAGATATAAGAGAAATTACACAAATATAAAAAGATGTCCTGAAGTGGGAAACATTCAGGAACTTGATGAAGCTTACCCGCATGTATTGCTTGTAAACCATGGGACACAATGAGTAGGATTGCTAACTATTGAGGAATATATGCATTATATCACGTTAGTGACATTTTAGAGAAACAAAGTATTTGATTTTAAACCCGGACTAGATACGATATTGTTTTAATTATTACGTACTCATTTTATTGATTAACTTATATAAACTGACTTCATATATAATTGGAATATGTGATTGTATATTAATGGATGTATGATTAGTATTGTACGTTTTACTGTGTGTAATGGTTTAAAAAAAAATCACATTAATAAAAAAAAAATTGCAGTCACCTGACAGCAAAGTACCTGAACATTTGATAGCCCCACTGAAGGAATGGAGGTGCAAAAACTGTTTTCGCCTACAGTGTTCCAAACGCAGCCATCTTCTAAGCAAACATGGCCAAAGAGCCACATACCCTCTCAGGAGGGAATCAGAGTACAGTCACCTGGATAAAACTGGCACCTAAACCTTCAGCATTCCCTGCTCTGCATCAGAAACATCTTCTGCTTTATCACCAACCTCCTAAGTTACTATCCTTTATACTAAAGTGGCCCTGTACCTTGGTAGAGGTAGGAGATGTCCGGCATCCACCTCTTGAGTACAGGCTGCACAAACGCCTGCTAAGCATTACAACCTCCCTTAATGTTTGGGAGTAAATGGATCATTCTACCAAGAGACTTCTGACTGTGTACATTTGATATTGCTTGTTACATGATATGAAGATTGTACCTACCTGAATATGAATTCTCTAATATATACATTTTGTATTCCATTTATTCAACATGATGCCTGTGTTACTCTTATTTTGTGCAGACTCCCACCCTGCGAGTTTGGCCTTAATTGTTCAACCAACAGGTGAGCAGAGGGAAGCAGAGATGTCCTTTTCTTGCATAAATGAGGATCCTACTCAGAAATCTACCCGCCTGCTAACCAGAACCGTTGTATTCACCCATTCATAGACTTTGTTCATAGCATAACTACCATGTTAACCCACAAACAGCCATGGCATTCATTTACCATTTTTACTGCTGTAGTTTTGGACCAAACTACTTTTATGTTCCATTCCGGGTTTTGGGTTAAGGCAGCTGAAGCATTCTGGTAGATGTATGCAATCCAAGAGGCAAAGGGCTGGTGGAGGCATACTAAATATACTCACTTGTAAAGAGCTGCTACAAGCTCGAGAGACCCTGTTTGCATTCACCTGTTACAAGCTCCTGCCAGCTAGACTACACCAAGAGAGGGAGGGGCCTCGATTACATTCCACTGCTGCAAGCTACTGAAGCTTGGACTGCACTTCATTGGACACAGCTGCTCCAGGTTGTAATCGGCTCCACCCTGTTGGGCTGTGGGCTGGAAGGCCTCAAACTCACTCCGAGGATTCACAAGTGTTCTATCAACTACCTTTACCTGGAGTTCCCGCTTTATGCGGTTTTTTTAACATGTTCATGTATTCTTGCTTTTGGCTACTGACTCCTACTTGCTGTAGATGCTTTCCAGCTTCTGTCCGGTTTGCTGTTAAAGCTAATCCTTTTCCTGAAGGTATTCGTGCTGCTTTTCTTCAAGACCTTGTTTTGCAGTGAGCCCCTGCATCCCTCAGCTGACAGACTCACTTTGTTTCTGGCAAAGCTGTTCCCCTCCCTAAATCCCTCTGCAATCCAGGTTTCATGCTTTACTTGCTAAAACTCTTCCATAGTTTAAGTACCTGCTCTTTAGTGTACTTCGTTTTCTGAACCATGTATTCGCCGAGTTGGCAGCAGCCTCCTGTCTTACCTACGACTAGTGCACCAGGTTTCCTGATCCATGTATTCAGAGTTGGCAGTGACTGGCTGCCTTTCCTAGGACTGTTTTATGTTTCATGATACTCCTAAAATGCTAGGTTTCCAAGTTTGTGTGACAACTTTCCTTGCCTAAGTCCATGATCTCAGTTCTGATTCTTGGTCCATGATTTCCTCTATGCCAGCATTCACATAGTGCTTGTTTATCTTCTGTCTACATCATTTGCCTGCCATATCTGCTCTTTATTTTTCTCTGTCTATCCTGTACTTGGTTATTTCTAGCCACTCTGCTTTTTCCATCTTCATTAAAAATTGGTCCACTGTTGTGTCTCAGCTCTGCATCAGTATACATTGGGACCCCGGGGTTGGTCTCCATTAAGATCAGATAAGGGAAAGACTTCTGTTGCCTTAGTCTAGATCATTGGAGTCTTACCTCTCTCAGTATATGGTGCCAAGCTTTACCCTTGCACCGAGTACAAGCATCTCATCAGCACGTCCTACCCATGACATTGCAGCATGATTGTTGGTAAAGAGTAAACTGGTGGTATAAATCCCAAGGGATTTCCCCGTAATCTCCCTGGAGAACCCTTATCATATTCCAGTACACCCTTTATTCTGATCAATCCATGTTACCCAGTATATTTGCCTGACTTCTCTTTCTCTCTGTGTCACTTTGCTTTCCAAACATATGGGTATGGTTGAAATGACCAGGATATAGAGAAAGTCGTTAAAGACCCTTGGACACAAACCAGCTGGCAAGGACTAATGACAATAATCATTGATAAAGGTGACCCGAGAATCAGGTCTGTGAAAGGATGTTGAATGGAAATCAGTGTGGAATGTAACCGTAAAACATTTGTTTTATTTGTTGTTTTGGATGAGATGTTTTAATGTAAATAGTTAAATGTTTTATTTTATGTAAGTACAACCAATAAACATTGTAAAAAAAAAAATAAGAGGTGATGGCTGGAAGGTTTGGAGTTAATCCTAACCTCTGGCATTACTCTGGGCAACCCTCCAAACCACCGTTCTTCAGCCGGCCAAGCTATTACAGAAGGGAAAAGACCATATGCAAATTAGGCTTGGTCTCACCCCAAAAAGGGCAGTCTAGCCCGAACTGCTAGGTCACATACCTTCGGCACGAGACAACACGCATCCCCAGACATGTTTTGGCCTCATTGGGCGGCATCAGTGAGGAGTAGCTTGGGCCCAGACGTGGGTCCCTTGCTCGCTGTGCCATAGGGAACCAAGCTGTACCCCACCGAGGAGGCCCAACAAGGCCGAAACATGTCTGGGGGTTGCTTGTGTTTCAGTGCAGAGGGGACCTGGCTTAGTAGTTCAGGCAGGGCTGCTCCCATTGGTGGTAGTACCTGACTGATTGCATATGGCTGGAGCCCTTTTACAATGGCGCGGACAGGCTAAATCACCTTAGAGACTAACGTACTCTTAGTCCATAGTCCCCTTTCCTCCATACTGCATGGGCGTCCTTTCCAAGGGACGGGAGACGGAACCTTTTTCACTAGAAAAAAAACTTCTCCCCCTTTAAATTTAGAGGTGTGCGGGTTGCGGCCCAGGGAGCATGCACTGCCCTGACTCCGCCCTCCGGCGCTACACATCAGTCCCCATTAACGCGTCGACAATAGATTTAACATTGACCAATGACACCAGTATTAATAGGGCGAAGGTTAGTGGGACATATGGAGGGAAGGGAACTATGGACTAAGAGTATGTTAGTCACTACGGTGAGTAACTTATAATTTTAGCCCGTCTGCGCCATTGTTAAAGGGCTCCAGCCGATGGCTGCGAGGTATGTACTGCAGGTGTCCACCGGGACACCAGAGTGGGCGAGGTGCACCGAGAAGGAGAGCACGTCGTCCAAAGTACATGCCAGGGGGTCGAGTTCCTTGGAGTCTGCCCAATGGCAGAACCTGATCCATTTACTTTTATATTGGGCCCTGGTGCCTTGCTCCTTGCGCCCTGTATGATTTCCAGATTAGCCTGGGAGAGGCTGAGGTGCCGCAGCGTTACCTGCTCAGGTACCATGCTGTGAGGGCTAGTAATGAGGCGCGGGGTGGATAACCCTGCCCCTTTGCTGCACCAGAAGATGTGCTGGGCCCATCGGGAGATCTCAGAGAGGCTGAGCAGCTCCGAAAACCATGGCCTGGCCGGCCGCCACAAAGCTATTAGAATGATGTCGAGTTGGCGAGACCCCTTGATCCTGCAAATCACTGTGAATCAGTAGAGTGGGTGGGAAGACTTAAGCTGTCATGCCGTCCCACTGAAGCTGAAATGCGTCGCATAAAAAGCCGGGATCCTGTCCCTGCCAGGAGGCGAACTGAGGGCAATTCTTGTTGTGCCAGGCGGCAAAGAGATCCACCTGGGGATGACCCCACCTGTTGAAGATCTCCTGAATAACTAGGTTGTTTAGCTGCCACTCGTAATTGTCCGCCCCCACCCTCCTGAGCCTGTCCGCCTCCAGGTTGGATTCCCCCGGGAAGTGGACCGCCGTGAGGTAGATGTCGTTTTCCAGGGCCCACTCCCACATGCCTTCCTGCTTGTTGACGTAGTACATGCTGGTCAAGTTGTCTATCTGGAGGTGGACAACCCTGCCCCTGAAAAGTGGGAGGAATGCTCTGAGCACTAGCCAGATGGCCATCAGCTCTAACCAATTGATGTGGTATTCCTGCTCCTGTCGAGTCCAGGTGCCGTGGCCCGAGAGATCGTCCAGGGTGGCTCCCAAGCCCTCGAGGGAGGAGTCTGTGGTGACAGTGGATTGCGCGGTGGGCGGCCGAAAGGGCTTGCCCGTCTACAGGTTACAGTCCCTGGACCACCACGCTAGTTCCGGGTGGAGAGATGGAGGAACGGTGATCATCTCGGATTGGGAGCCCTGCCCCCGATTCCACAAGGCCGTGAAGTGCAGCTGAATCCTCCTCATCCTCAGTCTTGTGTGTGTAACAGCTATTAGGACTGCCACCAAGAGACCATGAGATGCTGGTACCACCAAGCTGAGGTCCCCTCTCTGCTGAGGAAGTGGGTAGTGGCCCTCTTGATGGCCGAGATCTTGTCCTCCGATGGAAATACATTCTCAGAGCACGTGTCCCAGATGAGGCCCAAGAATGTCAGAGTCTGCGTGGGCTGCAGCTGAGACTTCTTGAGATTGAGTGAGAAGCCCAGATCGTGCAGTGTGTTCATAAGGGCCTGGGAGGAGTGGTGTACGGTGTACCGTATTCATGAGCCTGGTAAAGACCGTGGGGGCCGAATTGAGGCCAAAAGGAAGTTCCTTGTATTGAAAATGGTAGCCCATGATCCTGAACCGTAGGAAAGAACAATGGGGCTGCCAGATCGGGACGTGTATGTATGCGTCCTTCAGATCCAAGGAACACATCCAGTCTCCCTTGCACAATGTCTCCGCTATAAAAGCTGGCATTACCATCTTGAATTTTTGTAGGGGTAAGGAGAGGTTGAGGGTGGAAAGGTCCAGCACAACTCTCAGGCCCGCCCAGTTTTTCTTCTGAATGGCAAAAATTCTGGAGTTAAAGCCCAAGCCTCGCTGGGAGGCTGGGACTTCCTCCACTGCCTGGTTCTCTACGAGCGACCAGATATCTGCCAGAAGAGTTGCTGTCCCAATCTGAGGGAGTGGAGGGGAGAAGAGAGGAGAGGCTGGGATGGGATGGGTAGGCGGTACCCCGTGCATACTACAGAGAGGATCCAGGGGTCTGCAAAATACTGGTGCCAGAAATGTGCATGGAGAGCAAGCCTTCCCCCCACTGGAGACACATGGACCCGAAGGGCCGTGTCATGCCTTCTTTCCCTCGGAGGCTGTCGCGGAAAAGAGGGACTGGAAAAAGCCCTTATTCCCGCCCCCCTTTTTTGTCGCTTGCGCCGGTTCTGAGACGGCGAGCGGTCCGGCTGCCTGGATCTCCGTTTCTGGAAGCTGCAGAAGGAACAAGTTACTTACCTGTAACTGTTGTTCTCCAGCATGGGGTCTGGCATGGATTCATATACTCATGAATATTTCCCGTCAGGCTGGGAATCCTCGGTAAAGAAAAAATCAGTATCAGTTTCATTTCTGATCTGCTTTCTTAGTAGTAACCAATCACTGATCTCTGGGTCATACTGCCCGCAGCCAATGACTGCCCTCTCCCTAAGCCCCGCCTCTGGCAGCCATCCTCAGATTTGGTAGCACGCCAAGTGGCAGTACGACCAAGTGAAGAGCCGCAGAGGGGTAGGCGGGAGGGTTCGCATGTGAATCCATGCCAGACCCATGCTGGAGAACAACAGTTACAGGTAAGTAACTTGTTCCTTCTCCAGCATGGGGTCTGGCATGGATTCAAATGCTCATGAATAAAAGAATACATAGCAGTATACACATGCACAGCCACGGGAGGTGGCAACAGGCTCAACATTAAGCAATACAACAACTCAACATTAAGCATCTCTTACCTCCTCACCAGGCTCACCTTAAGCGAACAGGTTGCGCAGCACTGCTTGGCCGACCCTGGACTCCTCCCTGGAGTCCCGATCGACGCAGTAGAATCTTGTGAAGGTGTGAGTCGACCTCCACGTAGCAGCCCTGCAGATGTCCAGCAGGGGCACACCAGACGGGAACGACATGGTAGCAGCGATCGCTCTGGTGGAATGGGCTCTCGGACGGCCGGGCAGCGGTCGGTTTGCCAACCGGTGACAATGCATGATGCAGCTGGAGAGCCATCTGGAAATGGAAGTCTTCGAGAGAGCCTTCCCTTGATTCACAGACCCAAAGTTCACAAACAGTTGTGACGTCTTCCGAAAACTCTTTGTGCGGTCCACGTAGAACTTCAGCGCTCTAGCTACATCCAGCGAGTGCAAAGTCCTCTCGGCCGGCGTTGAAGGCGACGGGAAGAAAACTGGTAACACCAAGGGCTCGTTGAGGTGGAAGTCCGACGGCACCTTGGGCATGAAGGAGGGGTGCGTCCTCAGCACCACCCTTGTGTCATGAAAAGTCAAGTATGGAGGCTTGCAAGATAGGGCCTGAATCTCTCCCACTCGTCATGCAGAGGTGATGGCCACGAGGAACGCTGTCTTCCATGACAGGAACTTCAAAGGCGCCGAATGCATAGGCTCGAATGGGGCTCCCATGAGCCTGGTCAGCACCACATTAAGCTCCCACGTCGGGACAGGAGCCTTCACCGGCGGGAATGATCGGAATAGTCCCTTCATAAATTCCTTCACCAGGCGATGAGACCACAAGGATGCCCGTCCCGTAGTCCTGGTATATCGGGAGATGGCAGCCAGATGTATTTTTATGGAGGCATGAGCCAGTCCAGCTTTGGCCAGCGACAGTAGGTACGGCAGCGCTTGAGGGGCCGTAATCCGCAGAGGGTTAATCGTCTGTGCACGGCACCAGACAGAGAACCTCTTCCATTTATGACCGTAACACTTGAGAGTTGAGGACACCCTGGCCTTTGCAAGAACCTCTCTGCAATCAGCCGGGATATCGTACCCTCCAAACTCTAGTGCTGCAGGAGCCAGGCCTGCAAGTTCAGCGACTGTGGGTCGTGATGGAGAATGGCACGTCCTTCTCTGGAGAGAAGATCCTCGTCCGCCGGCAGCCTGACTGGCGGGGATGTTGACAAGTCCAGAAGGTCCGGGAACCAGATCTGCCTTGGCCACGCCGGGCGACGAGGATCATCCTGCACCTGGACTTCTTGAGCTGGGTGATGAGGCGGAGCAGCAACGGCAATGGAGGAAACGCGTATAGAAACAGGCCGTCCCAAGGGAACGAGAAAGCATCGCCCATGCTCCTCGGCTGTGGGAACCTGCTGGCGAACCTCTGGCACTTGGAGTTCGTCGCCGTCGCGAACAGGTCGATCTGGGGTCTGCCCCATCATTGGAAGAGTCGATCCACTTGATCCTGGCGCAGTTCCCACTCGTGGCACGAGCGCAGCTCCCTGCTGAGTGAGTCGGCGATAGTGTTTTTTATTCCTGCCAGGTGGAAGGGAACCAGAAACATCCCCTGGGCGACGGCCCAGTGCCACAGATCCTGGGCCTCCTTGGATAGGGCTGGGGATCTGGTGCCTCCTTGCTTCCGTATATAGAACATCGTGGTGGTGTTGTCGGTGAAGATCCTCACCACCTTGCCCTTGAGGGACGGAAGGAACAACTTGAGAGCCCAGAACACTGCTCGGAGCTCCAGAATGTTGATGTGGAGAGACCTCTCCTCCGGGAGCCAAAGGCCTCTTGCGTGGAGGTCTCCGGTGTGGGCCCCCCAACCCTCCAGAGAGGCGTCCGTCGTCACCGTCTCCTGAAACGCCGGGATTTGAAATTCTGTGCCTGTCGTGAGGTGAGCACGGATGCCCCACCAAAAGATCGAGAGGGATCCTGTCCTCGAAACAGCCCGCCGCCTGAAACCAGCGGGCGTCGAGGAACTCCTGTAGCGGATGCATCCGGAGTCTGCAAAGGGGTACAAGATAGATGCATGAGGACATCATCCCGAGGAGGGACTTGATGGACCTCACCCTGGCCACGTCCGTGGCTAGCAGGCGCCACACCTTGCCCAGGATGGTCTTGGTCCTCTCCTCAGAAGGGGAGGCCAATTGCCCCACTGTATTGAGCTTCGCTCCCAGAAACAGTGCTATCTGCGATGGAACTAGGTGGGATTTGGGGTAGTTGATGGCAAACCCCAGCTCCGTGAGCAACCGGACGGTCCTCGCCGTGTGTTCGATGGCGAGTTCCCTTGTCCTTGCCCGGATTAGCCAGTCGTCCAGGTAGGGGTAAACGTGGATCCCCTGCATGCGCAGCCGCGCCGCCACTGGTGCCAAGCACTGGTGAAAACCCTGGGTGCTGACTTTAATCCGAATGGTAGGGCTCTGAATTGGTAGCGGCGTCCCTGAACCACGAACCTGAGGAACTTCCTGTGCCTTTTTAGAATAGGGATGTGGAAGTAAGCATCCTCCAGGTCCAAAGACGACAGGAAGTCGCCTTCCTCCAGCTGTCCCAGCACGTGCTGGAGGGTGACCATCATGAATTTCTGCACCTTGATGTACTTGTTTAAGCGACGCAGGTCCAGGATGGGGCGCCAACTGCCTGTCTTCTTCCTGACGAGGAAGTACCTTGAGTATACTCCGGAGTCCCGGAGCCTTCTGGGGACGAGCTCGATGGCACCTTTCTTGAGAATCGCCTTTACCTCCAACAGCAGTTGAGGGACGTGATTCTCCTTCCTGGCCACGGGAGGAATGTGAGGGCACTTTGTGATGCTGGAAATGCATCGGAGGGACAGGGCCTCCGTATCCTTGTCCTTTACTGCTTTTTATCGTGTGTTCTGTCGTGTTTTCCACGCAGGAGTTCAGATGGGACTCCTGGCGGTGCAGCTCTCTCTTTTTGGTTTGGTGAACGGACCCGTGGGATACCCTTATGGCACCCATGGGTGGGGGGGTACAACCCTGTGCACCTAGTGTATGTTTTTGGGCACCTGTGGGTGGCCCGCAGAGCAGGGTATGGGCTGGTGGCAGCTCCATGCTGAACTTGACAGGTGCGCGGAGCTCCATTTTGGGATACCCCGGCCCTGCCTGTAACGCTCACCTGATTCCCACGGAGGCGCGGGTCTTGGCAGGAAGGTGTCTGTGACTCGAAAAGTGATGTGCAGGGCTCGATTGGCTTCTGGGGTCGAACCTCTTCGCACTGTGTGTTGAACTCGAAGGGTGAGGTTTCTGCAGGTGAAAGAATATGGGGATTAAAGGTCTGGGTTGTGAATGTCCCTATCTCTCTCTCTCTCTCTCTCTTCCCAGCTTGTCTGTAGAGCCCCCCTCCCAGGTCAACGTGCTCACCTTAGATAGGTGAATGCTGGGCTCTCCATCTGCGTCTAGTGCAGGGTGCCGTTGCCAGTTCCTTCACTGGTGAAACATTGGCCTCTTGACTTCAGAGGATGGTTACCGTCGTTGTCTGCACGACCGGTAAGTTTCTGGACACCTTTTGTCTTTATAATCTTTTAATGCGTGGCAGTGAAGCGCCTGGAAATTCGTAAGTATGGCAAGCGCTCTAACTGTCTCTTTCCTTGCAGATTAGTTCTTGTTGAAGAGACGCCGGAGTATTCGCAGGCGTTTGATGGCGACGAGCGTGATGGGCGTGAGTAAGTACCTGCTTAATGTCTCTTTCTTTGTCTTTACAGGTGACGATGCAGAATGAAGAAATCCGGAATTCGCCGCGTGCCGGTAAGTGTAACAATGCTGTTGTCTTTGCAGGTGAAGATGCAGCGTGAAGAATCCTAAATGCACAGCGTGCCGGTAAGTATAACTATGCTGTTGTCTTTGCAGGTGAAGATGCAGCGTGAAGAATCCGGAATGCACAGCGTACCGGTAAGTATAACAATGCTGTTGATCTTTGCAGGCGAAGGTGCAGCGTGAGACACGGCCGCTGCCGATGGATCAGGTGAGTAAGCACTGCGTGTAAAGTTCGTCTTGCTAACCTGTTGTTTTTGGTCTTTTGCAGGTGCTGATGTTGATCGGGTACAGGAATGGTAAGTATAATTCTTGCAGGTTCAGGATCAAAAGAAGAAAGGCTGGAACAGACTCGGTGAGCGTTCTGCTGCAGATGCAGAATAACGCGAAGCATGTTTCATCAATCGGGTGTGGTTTAAATAGCCTTGGAGTGATGAGCCGTCTTCTTCCACGGCCCCGCCTAGGTAAGAAAAGGTTTCCTGCTTCCAGAAGAGTTCCAGTGCTGTATCCAGGGAGTGGAGCTGCCCCACCCAGGTAAGAAAGTAGTCCCTGTTCACCGAGGGCTTCTAAGAGGCTGGTAAGTAAGCAGCATGGTCTGCCGCAGGTAAGTCCACCCAAGCACTTTCACACCAATGATGAGCCCGGCGCTTCCAGTGTTGGGACCGATGATTCTGATGAGCCTGGTTCCACCGGCGCCAGGACAAGGTCCAAAAGGTCCCTGTGGGGACCGGCTGGTGCCTAGGATTAGGGTTAGGGGCCTGCTTCCAAGGACTTTGGGCTGGTCCTGGCTCCTTGGAAGCAGTGATCATGACAGTACCCCCCCTCAAGGCCCCTCCTAAGCGTGTCTTCTCCGGGGGCTTTGGCTTGTCGGGGTGATTCAGATGGAATCTCTTGACCAGATGAGGTGCGTGGACATGTTCTGAGGGTTCCCAAGACCTTTCCTGGGGACCGTATCCTTTCCAATCAACCAGATAGTATAATTTAGATCTGGAGATTTTGGAGTCTAGGATGTTCTTTACTTCGAATTCGAGTTCTCCGTCTACCAAAACGGGTTCTGGGAGTTCAGTCAATCGGGTTTCTGGTTGTACTGGTTTTAATAAGGAGGCATGGAATACTGGATGTATTTTCATATGCGTAGGTAATTCCAATTTGACAGCCACCGGATTAATTACGGCAGATATGAGGTAGGGTCCAAGGTATCTCGGGATGAAGGTGCGGGGTCCTCTTAAAGGCAGGTGCTTAGTGGATAACCAGACCTGATCTCCTACAGCGTAGTGAGGGGCCTCTTTACGGTGCCGATCGGCTGCCTTTTTGAATTGAGCTTTAGCTCTTTGCAGATGGGCAGTGGCTTCCTTAAAAGCACAGGTGATCTCCGAATGCAAGTGATCCACAGCAGGTGCTTCAATTTCTTGGGGAGGATCCAGGTTGGAGGTTCTAGGATGGTGTCCGTATAATAGGAAAAAAGGAGTCTTCCCGGTTCCAGAATGAGTCGAATTGTTGTAAGCGTATTCAGCGATCCAAAGAATGTCCTTCCAGGGGTTTTCTGTTTGTTGGAGCATGCAACGTAGATATTGTTCTAGTGTCTGATTTGTCCTTTCGGTTTGTCCGTCAGTTTGGGGATGGTGACTGGTCGAAAGTCTTACATCAACTTGGGCTAGACGACAGCAACTGCGCCAGAAGTGGGAGATGAATTGACTTCCCCTATCGGAGACTAAAACCGAAGGAAAACCGTGTAAGCGAACAATGTTTGCCAAGAATTCTCGGGCCAATACTGAGGCTGAAGGTAGACCCTTCAGGGGTATGAAGTGAGCCATCTTGGAGAATAGATCCACGACTACTAAGATGGTAGTATACCCCAAGCATGGAGGTAAGTCCGTGATAAAATCCATGGACAGGGTATGCCATGGACAGGGAAGGATGTCAAGTGGCTGTAATAGGCCGGCTGGTTTCAGCTTTTGACTTTTATTCTGGGCACACACACCGCAGGAGATTACAAAGTCTCTAATATCCTTTTTCCACGATGGCCACCAGAAATGTCTTTTAATCTTTTCCATGGTTTTGGTAATGCCAGGGTGCCCCTCCATTAGAGAATCGTGATAACAGGAGATTACTTGTTTTTGTAGTTTCTCACAGGGCAAGTGCAATCGTCCTCGGAAATATGGTAGGTCTTGATCTACTGAGAATTCTTTTCCCTTTAATTGCCAGTCCTGCAAATCGGTCGGAGTTAGGAGTGATTTAACCGTGGTCTTGATGTCTTCAAAAGATTGAGTGCTGACCAAACCCAAAATCCTTTGTTCTGGGATTATGGGTATTGGATCTGGATTGATCAAATGTTCATCTACTCCCATCCGGGAGAGGGCATCCGCTTTTCCGTTCTTACTGCCTGGTCGATAAGTAATTATAAAGTCAAATTCTGCTAGAAACAGAGCCCAGCGAAGCTGTCTGGAAGACTGAGCTTTGGCTGTCTTTAGATATTGTAAATTGCGGTGGTCAGTCATTACGGTGACTGTGTGTCTGGCTCCTAGAAGATAATGCCGCCAGGCTTTAAAGGCCGATCTGATGGCCAAAAGTTCCTTGTCTGTAATTGAATAGTTGATCTCGGGAGGCGAAAACTTGCGGGACCAAAAGGCAACAGGATGTAGTTGGTGTGTGACCGGATCTCTTTGTGATAACACTGCTCCCATAGCAAGACTAGAAGCATCCGTTTTCATGATGTAAGGAAGTTCTGGGCGAGGATGTTTTAAAACAGGTGCAGAAATGAATTTAGCTTTTAAGTCTTGAAAAGCTTGTTCTGCTTCAGAAGACCACCCAAAACGTTTGTTCTTTTTCAACAGAGCGGTGATGGGCTGGACTATCCGAGAAAATTCAGGAATGAATCTGCGGTAAAAGTTAGCGAATCCTAACATGCTTTGAACTCCTTTTACAGAGGTTGGTGATGGCCACTTGATAATTGCATCAACTTTCTTTGAATCCATATGGACTCCGTTAGGTGACAATATGAATCCCAGGAACTCGACTTCCGTTACGTTGAAAACGCATTTCTCAAGCTTAGCAAAAAGATTATGTTGACGCAATCTCTCGAGAACCTTTTTAACGTGTCTCTGATGTTCTTCCTCAGATGATGAATAGACGAGGATGTCGTCAATGTAGACAACAACACACACGTCTATGAGTTCTCTAAGGACATCGTTCATAAAATATTGGAAAGCCGCAGGAGCATTACACAGTCCAAAGGGCATCACTTGATATTCGAATAGCCCGTACTTGGTGCGGAAGGCCGTTTTCCATTCATCGCCCTCTTTTATCCGTACCAAGTGGTAGGCTCCTCTGAGATCCAGCTTTGTGTATATACATGCATCTTTGACTTGGTCCAGGAGTTCAGGGATCAAAGGTAACGGGTATCTGTTTTTAACAGTGATCTGATTCAGGGCGCGGTAATCTATGCAAGTCCTAAGGTCTCCTTCCTTTTTCGGAACGAAGAACAAAGCCGATGAAGCTGGAGATTTTGAAGGACGGATAAACCGGTTAGCTAGGTATTGGTCCAGGTACTGTCTGAGGTGAAGGTTCTCTGGCTCGGTGAGGGCATAGATCCTGCTGCAAGGAGGAGTTGTTCCGGGTATCAGATCTATTTGACAGTCGTAAGACCTATGAGGAGGCAGGGTGTTAGCTTGATCCTTCCGGAAGACGTCTTGAAATTCCTGGTATTCGGTAGGTAATTTGGGTACCTCCTCAGAAGAGATCGCCGCCAGTGAAACATCAGGCAGAGGATAACAAGTGGTAAAACACTCTGGAAACTGAACCGTCTTTGCTCGCCAATCGATCTGAGGATTGTGCTTCTCTAACCAAGGGATTCCCAGAATGATCTGGAACTGAGGGGCCTTGATTACATCGAACACGATTCTCTCCCGGTGTCCATCTTGACTCACTAGCGTCACTTCTTGGGTGGCATGCGTTACTGGTCCGGAGGCTATCTCCGTGCCATCCACAGTAGTGATGACGTCTTTTACTGCCTTAGGGACAAGGGGTAGATTCATCCTTGATACCATTTCACGGTCCACATAGTTACCGATTGCTCCGCTGTCAATGTAAGCCTCAATTGCATGCAAACGATCCGGACGTTCAGGACTAATGAGGACCATGGGTATCACGAAATGCGAGGTCACGGGACAGATCTTAACGCTCGGCAAGAGGACCTCTACTCTTGTCGGGCGAGGCCGTTTCCCTGCTCAGAATTTGTGGTACAGGTATCCGCGGCTCCTACAGTCTTCTTAGCTGGTTTCACTGGACAGTCCCGAAGAAAGTGTCCTGAGTTTCCGCAATAGAGGCATAATTGCAGCTGCCTTCTTCTTTCCCGCTCTTTCTGGGTTAAAGGTCCTTTCATGCCCCCTATTTGCATGGGTTCCACAGTGTCAGCTCCCTTATTCGAGGTCTGTGGTTTAGAAAACACTCGGGTATCAAATCTGGAACGATCTGCCTTCCTGTTCTGTAGTCTATGGTCCAATTGGACAACTAAGTCAATATAGTCAGAACGTTCTTGTGGAGGATTCACAACTTGCGCTAGCACATCCTTGAGCTCTCCACGCAGGCCTCTGTAGAAAAGCGTTATTCTCTTGTCCTCAGGCCATTGTGTTTCCACTATGAGTCTATTGAAAGAGGCTATATAAGTCAAGAGGTCTTGATTACCCTGTCGTAATGAGAGAAGTTCATTGTCCAAGGCCTGCCCTTGTGCATGTCTTGCGAACAGTTTCTCCATGCTGGACTGGAAGGCCTGAAAATCATGTAAAACCGGATCATCCTGGGTGACTAAAGGGATCGACCAATCTGCAGCGCTGCCACTGAGATAAGAAAGCACGAAAGCCACCTTGGCCTGGTCTGTTGGAAATGCAGCTGGTCGACATAAAAAGTGCAGGCGGCACTGGTTGATGAACACTGCGAATTTCTTTGGATCACCAGAAAAGCGTTCGGGCGGAGCCAAGGGCACATTACCGGGCAGATTGATTTGCACTGGATTTGAAGCTGATGCAGAAGGATAACTCCCTCCTGGAACGGGCAAAGGTGTCTGTCCTGCCTGCGTTTGTAACAACTGCCTAGCAAGGTCCTCTGTTCGCTCCTTGGAAATTAGCAGTTCTCTTAGAGAGTTTGTTTCCTGACGAGCTGCATGTACTTCTGCTCTTAATTCCCCAAGCAACTGGGCTAGTTGATCAGTGTCTGAGGTTTCCATTGCGCCTGGGTAGGAGTTTTGTGGTGGGCTTCGCGTTCTGTAACGCTCACCTGATTCCCACGGAGGCGCAGGTCTTGGCAGGAAGGTGTCTGTGACTCGAAAAGTGATGTGCAGGACTCGATTGGCTTCTGGGGTCGAACCTCTTCGCACTGTGTGTTGAACTCGAAGGGTGAGGTTTCTGCAGGTGAAAGAATATGGGGATTAAAGGTCTGGTTTGTGAATGTCCCTATCTCTCTCTCTTCCCAGCTTGTCTGTAGAGCCCCCCTCCCAGGTCAAAGTGCTCACCTTAGATAGGTGAATGCTGGGCTCTCCATCTGCGTCAAGTGCAGGGTGCCGTTGCCAGTTCCTTCACTGGTGAAACATTGGCCTCTTGACTTCAGAGGATGGTTACCGTCGTTGTCTGCACGACCGGTAAGTTTCTGGACACCTTTTGTCTTTATAGTCTTTTAATGCGTGGCAGTGAAGCGCCTGGAAATTCGTAAGTATGGCAAGCGCTCTAACTGTCTCTTTCCTTGCAGATTAGTTCTTGTTGAAGAGACGCCGGAGTATTCGCAGGCGTTTGATGGCGACGAGCGTGATGGGCATGAGTAAGTACCTGCTTAATGTCTCTTTCTTTGTCTTTACAGGTGACGATGCAGAATGAAGAAATCCGGAATTCGCCGCGTGCCGGCAAGTGTAACAATGCTGTTGTCTTTGCAGGTGAAGATGCAGCGTGAAGAATCCGGAATGCACAGCGTGCCGGTAAGTATAACTATGCTGTTGTCTTTGCAGGTGAAGATGCAGCGTGAAGAATCCGGAATGCACAGCGTACCGGTAAGTATAACAATGCTGTTGATCTTTGCAGGCGAAGGTGCAGCGTGAGACACGGCTGCTGCCGATGGATCAGGTGAGTAAGCACTGCGTGTAAAGTTCGTCTTGCTAACCTGTTGTTTCTGGTCTTTTGCAGGTGCTGATGTTGATCGGGTACAGGAATGGTAAGTATAATTCTTGCAGGTTCAGGATCAAAAGAAGAAAGGCTGGAACAGACTCGGTGAGCGTTCTGCTGCAGATGCAGAATAACGCGAAGCATGTTTCATCAATCGGGTGTGGTTTAAATAGCCTTGGAGTGATGAGGCGTCTTCTTCCACGGCCCCGCCTAGGTAAGAAAAGAGTTCCTGCTTCCAGAAGAGTTCCAGTACTGTATCCAGGGAGTGGAGCTGCCCCACCCAGGTAAGAAAGTAGTCCCTGTTCACCGAGGGCTTCCAAGAGGCTGGTAAGTAAGCAGCATGGTCTGCCGCAGGTAAGTCCACCCAAGCACTTTCACACCAATGATGAGCCCGGCGCTTCCAGTGCCGGGACCGATGATTCTGATGAGCCTGGTGCCACCGGCACCAGGACAAGGTCCAAAAGGTCCCTGTGGGGACCGGCTGGTGCCTAGGATTAGGGTTAGGGGCCTGCTTCCAAGGACGTTGGGCTGGTCCTGGCTCCTTGGAAGCAGTGATCATGACACTGCCATTGGGATCAGTTGATTCCTGATGGAAACAAGGTGGCCCCTGTGGCCTCTTGCTTTCTATTACCCATTACCTTGTTTTCCCAAAGTCATGGGAAGCCCTGACTCTGTCCCTTCCCCCTGACTGGCTTTTGGGTGGGAATGCCATATATGGTGTTGTTGTGAAGGCCCGGCCAGACTAGCTGGAGCCTTCCCGGTGATGTATGTTGTGGGTACCTCCTGTGGGTGGGACCTGGGTGAATAGAGTGTGTGACGAATATACATTCTGTGTTGTGGGTGTCTAGTATCTGGTGGTTGACACAATGACTGAGACAACCCTGCCCGAAACCGATATGAATGCAGCTTGGAGTGTTGAATGGCTCGGTACTTGTCCCAATACACATAACTTGTTGTGAGTATCTGGAGAGAAGTGAATAGCTTGAATACCTTGTGTGTCTGACTGGCTGCCTGCCTGCATGAATGCCCGTAGTCGTGATTGGATGCTTGAGTGTGACCCAGCGGAATGAATGGGAGATCAACAGTATATCTGGGGACCTCTCACTGCTAGGAATCGTGTTCAGATGCTGAAGTCCACGAAGACGAGTAACTGGAGTAACTGACGCTTGACCTTGAAGCCCTGCTGGACGAGAAGAATTGCTGTTGCTCTTCTTCACAATCTGAAAGCTGCTGTGCCTCCAAGGACTGACCCAGAGAGGACCTGGTAAGGCGACCTCTTCCCGAGTTACGAGGGACCATCGTGCACAGCTGATCTTTGCCAACCCTCCCTGGTAGACAGACCTGCGAGAGGCTGCCGACCCGATACGGGGACTGCTGCGGAACTCTAAAGGAGAAGCACTCGGACTGTTGTCCGCCACTGTCGACGACCGCCGTCGATCGGAGCCGCCGTGCTCTCGTTTGCCTAAGAACTTCCATTGATCATCGGACGCTCTCGTCTGCATCGTCACCCGCTTGTCTCCCGCTGGAGAAGACCCGACCGTCAACGCGCCGAGGAGCATCCACTGGTGGCTTTCCCACCACCTAAAGACCACAGAGACGCCGACGACTCGACGCCCTTGCTGGGCCACAGTTCTTCATCATCTCTTTGCGGTCCAGAACTATCGTCACTGAGGTGCCCCGCATGCCTCTTCCTTGCAGGACGCCAACGCTCTGTCGTTGACGAGCACCGCTAGGAACGAAGCTGCCACTTCCCTGCCGTAGTTCACCCTGTTCACCGTCGGACGTTCGACGACCCGTGACTCCCGCCTTAAAGGGAAGGCACTCAAGAAGGAACGTCGATTCCCCGGCACCGAACGCCAAGTTCCCCGACACCGCTCGACGGTCCGTGGCTCCCGCCTGAAAGGGAGGCACTCAAGAAGGCTCGGTCGGCGCATCGTCGGAGGACTCTACTCCACCAGGTACATTGGGGGGCTAAAACCTTAATAGGAAGAAGTGAGACTATTGAACATATGGACTGGGCTTGTGCGATATATCCTTATTTTACAGGTTGCCCAGGTGGAGGGATCTCCACACAGAACTGTGCCTAGTGGTAGGGGTCAGCATTGTGCCTATTGTTTCAACCATCTTAGGTTCCTGCCTATCTCTATTGCTGGTTTCCTCGTTATTAATCTGTGTGACATTTTGACCGTACAGTTGATGCACTTTAATGAGATTTGATAACATTGGTGGTACCACTTTAGAATTGTATATACTTATCATTATTGACTTCCGAGTACAAAGTGCGTTATTGTGATCGTGTACATACCTTTGAATATTAATTATATAAAGACTGTGTTTTCAGTAATACAGTGTGTGGACATTCCTTTGTGGGGGTTAGGGGACTACACTGTACTTAAGAACCAGCCTGCATCACCTCCTGAGAAGCTAGGCCTTGATTGCTCGTCCATTGCTATCGTAATAGAGAATCTTGGCTGGGGTCTTCTCTGCCTCTCCTCTACCATATAGAGAGCGGAAGTACAGACACCCCCTACCGATCTTTACACACCTTTTGGAATTACAGTGAGTGCCCATTGGCCAGGGTGTCCATCACCCAACGATCGGTGGAGATGGACTCCCACACCCTGACGAACTTCGTCAGTCGGCCTCCCACTGGGGTGCTTCGGTGGGGGCCCGACCACCCGGCCGGGTCAGTCTTGCTTGGAAGCGGTCTTGCCGCCTTGGCCTCCTTGGCGACGACGGCGGGAACCCTCTTGCTTGCCGCAACCTCTTTAGGCCTCCTGGGAAGAGGAGCGGGCCGCCTGGCGGTAGGTGGAGGAGCCACCACTGCATCCTTTGGAGGCACCCTGTCTGCCTCCAGAGCTCCGAAAGGGCCATCGCTGCTGAAGCACCTCAAGGGCCCGGGCCGTCTCCGAGTCGGTCTTGATGGCCTGTAGAGACTCATCCACCGCCTTACCGAAGAGGTTGTTGCCGTCGAACGCCATGTCCAACACTCTGGTCTGGACGTCCTGGCGAAAGTCTGTCGCTTTGAGCCATCCTCATCGTCGGAGGCAAACTGTTGCCCAGTTGGCGAAATCCGGTATCAGCAATGTCCGTTGCCACCGTAATGGCGTGATCCGACGCCACCTCGCCCTCCTGCAGAATTTCTAGGGCCTCCGCCCTTTTGTCATCGGGCAGGAAATATAGCAGGGGAGCTATCTTGAACCAGAGCTCCCTGTCGTAGCGGGCCACGATTGCTAAGGCATTGGCCGCCTTAATCGTCGTCGCCGCCGACGAGATGACTCGTCCCATAGAGTCCAACTTCTTACCCTCGCTGTCCGGTGGGGAAGTGGACGTTGAAGCCGCCGCGCCCGCTGCCTTCTTCTTAGCCACTGCTGAGACGAGCGAGTCTGGCGTAGGCTGGGCCCTGAGGCACAAGGGGGCGGCATCGGGGACTCGGTACTTCTTCTCGTACCTGTCCCTCTTGGCGGGTGTCGTGGCAGGGTTCTTGAGGACAGCAAGCCCCTCGTCCCAGATGTCGTTGAGTAAAGGCACCGCGAGGACCGTCTTCCTCTTAGCCTCTCGTCGTTGGTACAGATACCCCTCCTTTTTCTGTTCTTCAGAGCACAGCTGGAAGAGCTCGGATGCCCTGGTTATCATGGCGTGGAAAGAGCCAACCTCGTCGGATGGGGACGCCCGCGGCGGGGGGGGGGGTGACGACGGGATGTCTGCTGTGTCATCGCCGCCATCATCGTCCGTCCCCGTCACTGTATCAGTCGCCGTATCCTCTCCCGGCGAGGGGGATGAGGGTTCCACCGGTCTAGCAGGCACGAAGGGCGGAGCGGGGTGGACTCTCCTCTGCTTGTTTGGAGGGCTTCCCGATGGGCCTGGTTCTGACTCCTCCGTCGGGGTGCGTGGTAATCTCGTCCTTATCTCGGTACATAAGGATTGGATGGCCAACAAAATGGCCACCGAGATATCCTGGAGCTCGGGCAATGGCTGCGACAGACGGGATGGGCGCTCCAGTGGGCCCTGTTCGTCATCCTTGTCGCTATTTTCGATCACATCAGCAGGGACCGTCCCCTGGGATCGAACCTTCTCGAACCTCTCGTTGAGGCCTATGGACCTTTCGTTGAGGCCCCTCTCGGTCTCTACCAGTTCCTCCTCAGAGGCTGATTCCGAGTCTGTAACGGCCACCGCCCCCCCCTCTATTTCAGCCAGGGGCTTCACAGGGGTCTTAGCGATGGGCTGGAAAGAGGATTCCCTCAGTGGCAGCAGGGATACTCTGGGCCCAGAGGCCGTTTCCATTGGCGTAGTTTCAGCCGGCTCCGCCAGGGTCACAGAGACCACTTCGGTAGAGGCCTTAGCCGGGTGGATCAAGGCCCTCACCACCTTAGGTGCATCCTGGGCCTTCGCCTTGGGGGAAGGGTCAACGCCTCGCTCCCACTTCGAGATCGACCGGGTCTGCTCCAGCGGCCTACCCGGGTTCTCGGACTTCCTCTTCCCCGACCCAGAGTGCTGGCTCGTGGTTGAACGTGCTGGGGAAGTAGCGCCCTGCTTGGCAACCGAAGAGCCCGACCTTTCGGCCCTCCCGGAGCCCGCGTACTTGCGGTGCTTGGCCTTCTGTTGGGCCCACGTTGCCAGGGCGCCCTTAAAGGACTTAGAAGCCCGCTCAGACTTCTTCTTCGCCTTCTCACTTGCTGTGCCCTTCTCCAGCCAGGTGGCGAGGCGGGAACGACGATCTTGTTTGGTCCGTTCCGAAAGGTTCTTGCAGAACGCACAGTCCTGCTCCACGTGCGTCTTGTCCCCATGGAGGGAGTGGAGACATCGCGAATGCTCGTCCTCCTTGAAAACGTTATATAATCTGCATCCAGGGCAGTTCCTGAACAGCTTGGATCCGGGCATCAAGCTCCCTTTGTCCTGGGCCATGTCCTAGAGGTAGGCCGCAGATCTTCTGGAATCCTCCAAGAAGTGTAAACTCGACGAAAACTTCATCCTTGAGGGGCGTAGAAGAGTTCCGAAACGGGTCCCCGTTATCAGAAGTAGAAACGGTGGAGCTTGAGGCTCGATTAAACCGAAAAAATGAGAAATTCTCCTGAAAAAAACGTGAAAATGTAGTAAAAAACTCGAGAGCTAAACACGAGGACTCCCAACACTCGAGAGTGCGGTAAAAATCTGAGGATGGCTGCCAGAGGCGGGGCTTGGGGAGAGGGCAGTCATTGGCTGGGGGCAGTATGACCCAGTGATCAGTGATTGGTTACTACTAAGAAAGACAGATCAGAAACGAAACTGATACTGATTTTTTTTTTACCGAGGATTCCCAGCCTGACGACGGGGAATATTCATGAGCATGTGAATCCATGCCAGACCCCATGCTGGAGAATGGCACCTCCTTCTCGAGAGAAGATCTGCGTCCGTCGACAGTTTGACTGGTGGGGACGCTGACAAGTCCAGAAAATCTGGGAACCATATCGGTCTTGGCCACCTCGGTGCGACGAGGATCATCCTGCACCGGGACCTCTTGAGTTGGTTGATGAGCCTGAGCAGCAACGGCAACGGAGGGAAAGCATACAGGAACAGGCCGTCCCAGGGGAACGAGAAAGCATTGCCCATGCTCCTCGGCTGGGGGAACCTGCTGGCGAACCTCTGGCCCTTGGAGTTCGTCGCCGTCATTAACAGGTCGATTTGGGGTTTGCTCCACTGCCGGAAGAGTTGATCCACTTGATCCTGGCATAGTTCCCACTCGTGGCACGAGCGCAGCTCCCTGCTGAGTGAGTCGGCGATAGTGTTTTTTTATCGCTGCTAGATGAAAAGGTACCAGAAACATCCCTGGGCAACGGCCCAGTGCCACAGATCCTGGGCTTCCTTGGACAGGGCTGGGGATCTGGTTCCTCCCTGCTTCTGGATGTAGAACATCGTGGTGGTGTTGTTGGTGAAGATCCTCACCACCTGGCCCTTGAGGGATGGGAGGAATGATTTGAGAGCCCAGAACACTGCTCGAGCACCAGTATGTTGATGTGGAGCGGCCTCTCCTCCGGGAGCCACAGGCCTCTCGTGTGAAGATCTCCGGTGTGCGCTCCCCACCCCTCCAAGGAGGCATCCGTCGTCACAGTCATCTGGTATGCTGGAGTCTGAAAGTCTGTGCCCGCTGCGAGATGCGCGTGGGTGCCTCACCATCGAATTGCTTGGCGGAATACTTAGTTGAGCGAGATCTTGTCCTCGAAGCTGCCCGTCGCTTGCATCCAACGGGCGTTGAGGAACTCCTGCAGAGCACGCATCCGAAGCCTGCACAGGCGCACCAGATAGATGCAAGAGGACATCATCCCGAGAAGGGACTTGATGGACCTCACTCTGCCCACGTCCGTGGCCAGCAGACGCTGTACCTTGCCCAGGATGGCCTCCGTTCTTTCCTCCAACGGCGAGGCCAACTGCGCTACTGTATCGAGCTTGGCTTCCAGAAACGGTGAGACCTGCGACGGAACCAGGTGGGATTTGGGGAAGCTGATGGAGAATCCCAGGTCCGTGAGCAGCCGGGTGGTCTTTGTTGTGTGTTCGACGGCGAGTTCTCTTGTCCCTGCTCGGACGAGCCAGTCGTCCACGTACGGGTAGACGTGGATCCCCTGCAGGCGCAGCCGCGCCGCCACTGGCGCTAGGCACTTGGTGAATAGGCTGGGCGCCGACTTCAATCCGAATGGGAGGGCCTTGAACTGGTAGTGCCGCCCTTGGACCACGAACCTGAGAAACTTCCGATGTCCTTTTAGGATGGGGATGTGAAAGTACGCATCCTCCAAATCCAATGACGATAGGAAGTCGCCTTCCTCCAGCTGGCCTAGCACGTGCTGGAGGGTGACCATCCAGAACTTCTGTGCCTTTATGTATTTGTTTAGCCGACACAAGTCCAGGATGGGACGCCAACCTCCCGTCTTCTTTCTGATGAGGAAGTATCTTGAGTATACTCCGGAGCCCCGGAGCCTCTTTGGGACAAGCTCGATGGCTCCTTTCTTGAGCATCGCCCTTACCTCTAACAGCAGTTGAGGGACGTGGTTTTCCTTCCTGGCCACAGGAGGAATTTGGGGGCACTTCTTTAGAAATTCCAGAGTGTGCCCGTGGCCAGCGCATCCAGCACCCAACGGTCAGTGGAGATGGACTCCCACACGCTGACGAACTTCGTCAGCCGGCCTCCCATCGGGGTGCTTCGGTGGGGGCCCGACGCAACGGCCGGTTCAGTCTTGCTTGGAAGCAGCCTTGCCGCCTTGGCCTCCCTGGCGACGACGGCGAGATCCACCTGACTTGCCTCGTCCCCTGTAGGCTTCTTGCGACAAGGAGCGGGCCGCCTGACGGTAGGTCGAGGAGGAGCCGCCGAATCCTTTGGAGGCACTTTGCATGCCTCCGGAGTTCCGAAAGGGTGGCTGTCGTTGCTGCAGAACTCCCAAGGCCCTAGCCGTCTCCGTATCGGTCTTGATGGCCTGCAGTGACGCATCCACTGTCTTTCCGAACAGATTGTTCCCGTCGAAGAGCATGTCCAAAACCTTGGCTTGCACGTCTTGGCGGAAATCCGTCGCCTTGAGCCACCCCCGCCGTCAAGGCAAACGCCGTTGCCCAACTGGCGGAAACCGGTGTCGGCAATGTCCGTGTCCACAGTCATGGCGTGGTCCAACGCCACCTCACCCTCCTGTAGGATCGCCAGGGCCTCTGTCCTCTTGTAGTCCGGGAGGAAGTCCAACAGGGTGACGATCTTGTACCACAACTCCCTGTCGTAGCGGGCCATAATGGCTAGGGCGTTGGCCGCCTTAATCATCGTCGCCCCATGGCATTTAGTTTCTTTCCCTTGCCGTCCAGTGGGGAAGTTGAAGCCGAAACACCCCCCCCCCCCCCTCCCGCTTTCCTCTTGCCGCTGCCGAGACGACCGAATCCGGGGTCGGTTGTGCCCTAAGGCACAAAGGGGTGCCATTGGGGACCCGGTACTACTTCTCATACCGGTCCCTTTTGGCAGGCGTCGTGGACGGGTTCTTCAGGAGAGCAAGTCCCTCGTCCCAGATGTCATCCAGCAACGGTACTGCGAGGACCGTCTTCCTCTTGGCCTCGCGCCGTTGGTAGAGGAAGCCTTCCTTCTTTTCTTCGGGGCAGAGCTGAAAAAGCTTGGATGCCCTGGCAATCATGGCGTGGAAGGAGTCAATTTCGTCAGGAGGAGACGCCAGAGGAATCGGAGACGGGAGGCCAGTCCCGTCGTCGCCGCCGTCGTCATCCGTCCCCGTCGTGGCTGTGTCTGTTCCCGTGCCATCCCTCGGGACCGGGGAGGGCGACAAAGGCTGAGAAGGCCGTGAGGGCTGAAGGGGAGCCGGATGAATTCTCCTCCTCTTGTTTGGAGGGCTTCCCGACAGACCCGGTTCAGCTGGGTCATCCGTCGGGGTAGGGGCAGTCTCATCCTTATCTCCGTGCATAAGGCTTGGATTGCCATCAAAATAGCCGCCGAGTTGTCTTGTGGCTCGGGTTGTGATGGGCATGCCGGGAGCGACGGTTGTTCCTCCTCCACGGGAACCTCGTCGTTGCCACCCTCGCTCTCGTTGTCCCCCTCGTCGGGATCCCTCTCGTGGGACCGGGCCTCTTCCAAATTCTCGGTCAGTTCCTCCTCGGAGGTTGTGTCCATGTCCGTCACAGCCACCGCCCCCCCTCTCTTTTTCCACTGGGGTTTTCACGGGGGTCTTCTCGACGGGCTTAAAAGAGGATTCCTTCCGCGGAGGCAGGGAATCTCTGGGCCCCGAGGTCGCCTCCACCGGGATAGCCTCCACAGGCTTTGCCAGTGCCGCAGCGACTCCCTCAATCGAGGCCTTGGCCGGGATCAAGGCCTTCACCACCTTGGACGCGCTTGAGGCCTTCACCTTAGGGGGAGGGTCACTGCCTCGCTCCCCTTCGGCATGATCCTTTGAGATCGACCGGGGCCTCTCCAGGAGCCTAGCCGGGTTCTCGGATTTTCTCTTCCCCGAGCCAGAGCGTTGGCTCGTGGTTGATGGCGTCGGTGAAGGTGCACCCTTCCTGGCAGCCGAGGAGCCTGACCATTAGGCGCTCCCAGTGCCTGTGGACTCGCAGTGCTTTGCCTTCTGTTGGGCCCCCGTCGCCGGGGCGCCCTCACAGGACTTAGAAGACCGCTCAGACTTTTTCTCCTTCTCACCTGCTGGGCTCTTGCCTTCCAGCCAGTTGGAGAGACAGGTCCGACGATCCCTCATAGTCCGATCCGACATGTTCATGCAAAATGCACAGTCCTTCTCCACATGTGTTTTCTCCTCGTGGAGGCAGTAAAGGCATTTCGAATGCTCGTCCTCCTTGAACACATTTTGTAGGTTGCATCCAGGGCAGATCCTGAACAGTTTGCCGGGAGTCAAGCTTCCCTTCTCCTTGGCCATGTTCTTCTCGTCCGCGAGGTAGGCCTCAGAAACTTCTGGAATCCTCCAAGAAGCTTAACTCGACGAAAACTTCACCCTTGAGGGGCGTAGATAAATCCGAAACGGGTCCGCGTTGATCGGAAGTAGAAACGGTGGAGCTTGAGGCTCCATTAAACTGAAAAATGAGAAAAATCTCTTTGAAAAAGCGCAAAACGCAGTAAAAGCTCGAGAGCTATAGCACGAGGACTCCCAACACTTGACCGTGCAGTAAAAATCTGAGGATGGCTGCCAGGGGCGGGGCTTAGGGAGAGGGCAGTCATTGGCTGGGGGCAGTATGACCCAGAGACCAGTGATTGGTTACTACTAAGAAAGACAGATCAGAAACGAAACTGATACTGATTTTTTCTTTATCGAGGATTCCCAGCCTGACGACGGGGAATATTCATGAGCATGTGAATCCATGCCAGACCCCATGTTGGAGAAAAATATTAACCTGTGCAGTCCTGGCAACCGCCCTCCAAAACTGGCATCCTAGCCTAGCATTACTGCTTCGCAAATGTGTGCAGATCCCAATATTGCTGCCTGGCAGATGTCCAGGACAGGAACTCCCCTCTGCAAGGCAGAGGTGGCAGCTGCTCCTCTGGTAGAATGGGATCAGAGACCCTCAAGCCCAGTTTCAAGACAGATCATAGCATTCCGAGATGTAAAGAATGATCCACCTTGACAGGGTTTGTTTGGTCACAGCCCTCTCAGCATGAGCACCAGTGTAACCACCAAGGCATAAATTAGTCTTGCAAAATTGATTAGTCGAGACTGCTAAATAAAAATATTTTCATTAGCAATTCAACACATATGAGGGTCAATTAGGGTCAATGCAAGACATGTTTTACCTGTAGGTAGCAGAGGGCCTATGGAGCTCACAGGCTTGTTTCACCACTGGTGCTATAATTAGGATGCCTTTTGTTGGACATGTGACTGGACACCGCTACCCTTGCAAATTCAACAGGGCTTCCCACTAGTGCCTCGCCAATAGTCAACAATTCCCAGAGCTGCCTACGGCAACTGCATCACTCTGCCTAAATTTAAGAGGACCAAAGCTGGAGGCTCTAGTTTCCCAGCCACAGCTGCCAAACACTGGCACCTCCTCCCTCCCTCCCTACATGCTGAACTCTCCTACTGGACTTTCCGAAGAACTCTAAAAACATTACTGTTTGCCTGAATGCTGGACACAGGCCCTTACCTGGTCTGAACTTCCGAACTACAGTCACTTTTAAAGAATAACTATTACACTGTGCTTATCCCAATGTCTGTACATTTCTGAGTAACTGGTCATGCAACAGTGCCTTGATGCTCAATGGCTCAGAGCGCTATACAAATGTAAAAATAAATAAAATATACACATCTATCGACAGAGCCTTTAAACGGCACGCTCCTTATTAGTGGTGGTTCATTGATGAACCATTGTTTCTGACAAGTATTCAATTTCTCACCAGATGATATGCAGTAGCAAGCTTGATTCTGTCAAACAATGACTACAAGAAGATGACCTTATCATACAATAACTTTTATGTGTCTAAGTCTTACACGTACATTTACCAAACTCGTAGGATGTTTTTAGCTTAAAATTACTTTGCGTTCTTGTAATTTTCCATTCAAGAATTAGTAACGAAAGGTACCACCATAGTGTTTGTTCTCAACATGGATTTATATATTTTTCAGCTTGGATGATGATTTTTATGTAAGTTTCAAAGCAGCTCTACAAAATGGAGTGTTATTTAAAACCAAAGTACTATTTCTACCAACTAAAGCTGGGAAGATATTTGTTTAAGGGCCTTATGTTGGAGACTGGTCTCAAATCCCGGCATCACAATTAACTAACGTGTGTGATCCTTGGCAAATCATTAGATCTCACAGAAGTGCCCACAAGCCATTCAGTTGACATGTGTATGCTACACAAAAAAGCTCACTCAGGGTACTGCTTCATATATAATATTGATAATGCCACTTAATCTGCACACCAAAGTTATTTGTCTGTTGGCTTACTTATAAAAACATTTTGTAATACATTTTACCATCATCGCATTTAGTATCCAAGGCAACATATGCGCTCATTTTCTGTGGTATCGCTTCCAACGATGTCAATACATATGCAAATTAGGGGAGGCTTCATGTATTGCAAAGCCACTTAAATTATAAACCTGGCAACTTTCAATGGCGAGGAAAGTTCATGTTTGGCATGAGTTTAATGCCAGCATGCATATCAAGTTCCCATCACATGGCATGTGCATTCATTTAAAAAAGACTAGTCCACGCTTTGCATGCTTGGTTTGGACTATAGAACCTGGTAATAGATGGGTTAACCATAATGTTAGCTTTTGTTGTGGTCATTGAATTACGATGGTGTCCAAATGGTAACATGTACAATACACACAGCAACTCATAATGGCAGTGCAGCTTTGCAAGAGCAATGCAGACTTTCACATGCATACAGACCTCAGCCGTACATGTGCACACCAGCCTTTCATATGCAGTATAGCTTTTCAGGCACAAACAACTGTAGCCTTTCACATGCATGCACACGTAAAATGCACACGCACCCACTCAGCCTTTCACATCCTTTCAGATGCATTAGAAAATAGCCTTTTGCATGCACACATGAAGGCCTATTATGTTTAAGGCCAATGCAGTCTTAGTGGAATATAGAGCTCAGCAAAGGTGGACAGGACAGCGAAGAGAAGGGAATTAGACAATTGATTTAGGAAGCAAGATGTGTGAGAAAGAAATAGATGAAAGAAGAACCTCTCAGAAGTGATATGGGGAGATGGGCAAGAGAGAAAGTTATAGGGTTGGTGGATACATGAGAGCAAAGTGAACTTAAAAAAAGGAGTAGACCTTTTAAGGGTGCAAAAGTGAGCAAACAAATTATGAAATAGAAAAATGCTGGGGTACAGAGGTGGAAGCAATGACAGATCAGAGAGAAAGAGCTAACTTGTTTAGTGCCATCCTGTATCCCTCCCAATATTTACAGTGGAAGACAGACAAGCTCCCACA
This sequence comes from Ambystoma mexicanum, assembly GCF_040938575.1. NCBI lineage: Eukaryota > Metazoa > Chordata > Amphibia > Caudata > Ambystomatidae > Ambystoma > Ambystoma mexicanum. The sequence goes on along the minus strand of NC_090940.1, from coordinate 106,299,594 downwards.
CAGTCATCCTTATCAGCAGTTTCCATAAGCCAAATTGCTTTGGGGTCAGCCTGCAGCCTGGATCTCTGCTTTCCTCTGTGTAGGCCCTGTACTGTCCTGGAGCTTGGTACAAAGAATAATAAACATGCTCACCTTCTCTGAAATTACATTGCAGTTAGTGCAACATGATTTATAAAATGAAAAGCAATTAATCATTTTTGTCTACTGAATTGCGATCCGATACCGGTTATGTTATGCTTTGAACCAATGACAAACTGGTCCTCTTTTCTAACCTTTCTTGTCTGAGAGACATAGTAGTTGAGGGCCCGCACTGGGTCCAGCCGATTGAATTGCTCCTCTGCCTTAGAAAACGGAGGCAGAGGACAAAATACAGGAAGATGGATCTTTTGAGAGAGATGAAAATCTAAGACCACCTTTGGAAGAAAAGATGGTCTCACTCTCAAAGTCTCTCGTTGGAGAAAACCAACTAGGGAGGTTCAATAGATAACAGCAGGAGTTTACTCACCAGTCTCGCAGAAGTGATGCAAACCAGGAAAATCACCTTAAGGGTGAGCAGTCTAATAGAACATGAATGGAGGGGCTCAAACGGAGCTCCCATAATGTCAAAACCAAATTTAAACCCCATGTAGGAACAATCAGGAATGGATGAATCTGGTTACACAAACCTTGCAAGAAATGCAGGACAGTGGGGATAGTGAAGAATGAGCCCTGCTCTTGGGACCCCTTGAAAACCGAAAAAGCTTTGAGGTAGCCATTAAAGGTGCCAATCTACAGGCCTGCTTGGGCAAAGGACAACACAAAAGCCAAAACAGGGGGATAACTGACAGGATTAACAGTCCAGATCCCTCGCCTGGCACCAGGCCGAAAATGTACCAGGTGCAGGCATAAACCGTCTTTGTAGTGGGTCTCTGAGCTAGAAGGAGCACCTCAAGCATGTCAATCGACAAGTCCCACTCCTTGTACCTCAGCCTCTCAGTAGCCAAACATGAAAGTTCAGACTGCTGAGGTTCGGGTGGAGAACCCGCCCCTCCAACTGGGAGAGCAATGTGACCATCCTTGGGAGGCTCAAGGGGGCAGATGTCCAGCAATTCTGGATACTATATTCTGCGGGCCCAGTCCAGAGCAATTAGGATCAACGTGGTTCCAAAATAATCTCCTTGGAACCAGCGAAATGACAGGGATCAGTAGGAACGCATAAAGGAGGTCTGAAGTCCACTCGAATGTTAATGCGTCCCCCAGAGCTCTCAGACAAGGAAATTCCCTGGAGCAGAAAAACTCACACTTCCTGTTCCCCCTAGAAGTGTAGAGGTCCACTTGAGGAGTTACCCAAAAGGAGAAGATATTTCCTGGCAGATATTCTCATTCTCTTCCGGCAAGATGGGCTGCCATCAACCACAGTCCCATTGCTTCTCTGCACAGAGGCAAGGACCTCACACCACCTCGTTTGTTGAGATAGTGCATGGCCACTGTGTTGTCCGTCAGGATGGCACACTCTTGCATTTTACAAAGGGGAGGAAGGTGACCAGGGCCAGCCTGAACACCCTGAGCTCCAGCTATTGATGCATGTTTGCGAGAGACTGCAGAAGACCACAGTCCGCTCACAGTCCAATCTGACAGGTGATCACCTCAACCAGTCAGATGAGTCCGTGACCACCGTCTCGTGGGTCCAAGGTTGATTAAACAATGTGAGTATCAGCAAGTTGTCTCGTATGGCCCACCATGAAAGATCTGCCACCTGGTCCGAGACCCTTAAGGAGTCTGACATGTGGCTCTAAAACAGAGAAGCCACTTAAGTCATCTCATGTGCAGCCTCGCCTCCAGCACCAGTAGGATGCAGGAGGCCATGTGCCATGATCTCTACCCCTAACCCTCATAGGCAAGTCAGCCTCTCCACTGGAGCCCGGTTACAATCTCCCACTATGGCCTCAAAGGCCTGGCCATCTCATCAAAGACTCTCCTGGAGTCAGTCCTGGCACCTTTGGCGCCAGGCTCATACTCAATGTGAAGATAACATGGGGTCTGGACTTCTTAATGGGCTTTTGTTCAACATGGAGGCTTCCACATAGCTCAGTTCCAAGAACTGTGCTTTGCGGTCGGGCCTTGGGATACCTGGGGCTATATAAGCCACGCCCAGGCAGAGGAACACGCTTTGCATTATTCTGCATTTAGCAGCGTGATGCTCACCGTGTCCAGTTCGGTCTCCTGAGTTCCTTGCCTGCCTTATCCTGGAACTGTGCATCTGAAAGAACAAGAACATCATTAATACAACACTTACTTGTGTGAGAAGCATCCTGTCTTCGATCCATCACTTACCCGGTCCAGAGAACACCAGCATCTTGGTGCTGCATCATTCTCCGGAACATCGCAACCTGGAAAGAAGAGAACGAAAATAGCATTAGTAAGGGCTTACTCATTCCTATTTAAGAACAGCAAAAACCACAAGACTCTTACCTGATTCGATTGTCTCTCGGTCAGCATCCATTCCGGGACATCACGCGACCTACAAGAAAGAGGAGAGACCTAGGTTAGCACAGGAAAAGACAAGATAGTGCCACGCACTGCGCATTCACTTACCGCCTCATGCTCATCTCCAATCAGCACGGCAACGCCAAAAATCTCTTGCCACACTTACAGGAAGAAGCAGAGACATTAGTAAAAAAAAGGGACAAGAAAGAAAGAAGGGACAGAATATCAAGACTGTAAAACAGCAAAGCCTACCTTAACAGAGTTGGAGTCACAGCAGGACTAGACCCGAACAGGGCCCGCACCAGTGAAGCAACTAGGTCACAACACGCCCGCACCAGCTACGTGCTTCCGCAATGAGAAGCAGGACAGAGAACGCACCGTACAAAGAATCAAGGTGAGGAGAAGGTCTAAGGGAAGGTTTGGTCTTCAAGGGAGGCCGGAGTCAATCAGCAAGAGACAGTTAAGTCTTGAATCCGATATTCCTGTATTTCAGGCCCAATCCTCAGCTGAAACATTACCAAGGGAGGTGGGGTTCGAGAGTGTGAGTGGTCCAGCCAGGGCTGAGTGGTGTCCCCGTGGATACCAGGTAAGCGTTACACCATGAGGCTTAGAAGAGACAGAAAGGCAGAGGCCGGAACTTGTTCCTGGGATTGGAGGACATTGACTATCCGAAAGAAGTTCGCCACTCAGTCCTCGGGCGGGAATACCCTACCCAGAAAAGTGTCCAGGACTGCTCCAATAAATCAAAGACTGGAATGGCGAAACCTGAGACTTTTTCAAGGTCAGGGACAAGCCCACGCTGTGCAATAGAGTGCATGTGTGGAAATTATTCTCTGACACCGGGGGGAGAGGTCGTGGACGAGCCAGTGGTTCAGGTAGGGAAAGAAATGAATGTATTTCCTCCTGAGGTGATCTGGCACCACTGCTAGCAGCTGGGTGAACATTTGGAGACCTGAAGAAAGACCAAACAGCAGGACTCTGAACTAATTGGGGTGCTGACTCACCACAAACTTTAGGTACTTCCTGTGTTTTCGATGAATCAGCAAATGGAAGTAGGCATCCTGAAGGTCTAGTGATAACAACCAGTCCTGCAGATCGAGGACTTGCAGGATTTGGGTTAGGGCAACCATCTTGAACTTGTTCTTGCTCAGGAACAAGTTATAGAGCCTCAGATACAGAGTGGGATGCAAGCCCCTGTCCTCCTTCGCCACCAGAAAATAAGACAAGGCAACACTAAAAGGGGGCCCTACACAGGAATATGCTCCCCTGCATGTTAATATACTCGTAGGGGTAGAGATGGTGAGGCCTATCACAAGCCTCCACATACCCTGGTGACCTGGAAAGCTCAAGGTGTCTCTACTTGGTTGGGCCATTTGCCCTGAATGTTTGTTTCTTTTGTTTTTTTTTGCTGTGGGCTAGGGAGGGAGACATGAGGAAAGGGGAGTGAGGGGGAACTAGCACATACAGGGGAAGTGCAGCAGGGTTTCCCAGACAGGCAATTCCAGCTATAAAAAACACCCCAGAAAAGGGTATGGTTGAGCTCAAGGTAGCAACGCTCAATATTAAAGGACTCAACTCACCAAACAAAAGGTCATTGCCGTACAATATGTTCCGGAACCTCCGGCTGTCCATTTTGATCATACAAGAAACACACTAAGCAGGGGATGGAACAGCCAATGAGGAATGGAGTGGTGGTACAGATGTTCTGGGCCTCCAACAAACATAAAAAAGAAGGGGTGGGAATTGTGCTGTGGAGATCCTTAGAGATGAAGGGGCACCAGGTTAAGACGGGATTTGGAGGGAGATTTTTGGCTCTTAAGGGACAGATGGATGGGGTTGTGTTCACACTGGCCATGGTATATGCACCCAACTCAGGCCAACTCCCCTTCTTGAGAAAAGTCTTTGCAGCATTAGAGGAATGGGGAGAGGGACACATGCTGGTTGGGGAGGTTGAGGGGGGCTGACTTCAACCTGGTGGCCGACCTAAGATTGGACTGGTCAGCAAGAGGGGGAGCAGACAAACAAATGGGGAAGGATTTTGTCAGCCTCCTGGAGGACCACTTCTAGGTAGACATTTGGAGGACCTCCCAGCCCCAGGCGGGGGGTTACACCTTCTTCTCATCCCCCACTCGACCGACACTAGGATTACTGATCCCGAGGGAACAGGCAGTGGACATCGCCGCCCCCAAGGTGGAGACATTCACGTGGTCGGACCACAAGATAGTCATGGCATCCTGGAAGTTCGATGCCAAGAGAAGAGTCACCCCATGGTGCCGCTGCAATGACACCCTACTTAGGGACCCGGTTTTCAGAGTCTCTATGGAGAAAGAGATCTGCGCATTCTTCAAGACCAACGATACAGGGGAAGTACACTACAACCTGGTGTGGAAAGCCACCAAAGCCACAATCATGGGGCTGTTGATAGCAGAAGGTGCAAATAAAACGCGGGAAAGAGGGCTCATCGAGAGTAGATTACGGCTGAATATACAGCAGCCTAGGGCACGGCTGAGTGGGTGGACAGGAGACCGAACTGCCTTACTGCATGATATCAGGGATAAAAGACAATCCCTACATACTACGCTAATAGGGGAAGTGATCAAGAAAATGAGATGCAGTAAACAGTGATACTACGAGAAGGGGGACCGCGTGGGGGTCGATGCTGGCAAATAGAATCCGGGGATGTAGAGGGGACAGGCAAGTGGTGAAGATTAGAGACAGGGAAGGGAAACTGGTGGAACAGCAGGAAGGTATCCCGGGACATTTTGCAGAGTACTACGAGGAACTGTACAGAGAGGCACCAGGACCGGGGGACGAGGTTAAAGCATATTTGGAAGGCCTGGCCATCCCAAATCTCTCCACGGACGCATTAGAGGTCCTGGAAGCCAAGGTCATGGCAGAAAAGGTAGTGACAGCCATAGGGAAATGAAACAGCGGAAAAGCCCCTGGGGAAGATGGCTACACTGCAGATACTGCTGGCAGGACCACTGGCAAAGGTGTTCAACGCCATTAGCGATAGTGGTATGGTAACCCCCTCCTTTCTGGAAGCTAAAATAGTAGTGCTACCAAAACCAGGGAAGGACCCCACCTATTGTCAGGCATACAGACCCATGTCACTCCTTAACGTCGATGCTAAGCTCTTCACATGGGTCCTGGCTACAAGGTTACAAAAGGGTCTCCCGAGGCTGATCCACCCCGATCAGACAGGCTTAATCAGAAATAGGCAGGGGGCAGACAACCTTTGTAAAACCCTTCATGTCCTTCACTCACCAGAGGCTAGAGAACAAGGAGCGCTAATATCACTCGATGACGAAAAGGCTTTCGATCGGTGAGCTTGTCATTCTTGCGGGAGGTCTTGGCAGCGGTGGGAATGGCAGAGAGGTAGGTAAGCTGGGTATCGGCCCTATACTCGAGGCCCCTGGCTGCGGTGAATGGGGAGGATTCACGACCTTTCGGGCTAGGAAGGGTAACCCGGCAGGGTTGCCTCCTGTCGCCTCTCCTATACGTCCTGGTAATGGAACCATGGGCGATAGATGTTAGGACACATAGCCACTTCCGAGGGGTTAGGGTGGGAGAGGTGGAACATGAACTCAGCCTTTTGCAGACAATGCTCTTTTATACATCACCCAACCCCAAGTCTCCCTCCAGATATTGCTAGAAAGGTTGAAAGTGTATGGACAACTATCTGGGTTCAAGGTAAACCGCTACAAATCAGTGACATACCCGATTGGGCCAGTGAGGGACCAGAACAGAGTCTACATGAGGGGGGTGGGTTTTAGTGTCGGGAGAGAGGGATTCTGCTACCTAGGAGTTGAGATCCCAAGGGACCTTAGCAACCTGTTCAACAAAAACTAACCCCCTCTGTGGGAAAAAGTCAAGCCGGACCTAGAGCACTGGTCCAGGCTTTACCTTTCTTAGCTGGCCAGACTTTACTGCTTGAAGGTGACAGTCCTCCCCAAACTTCTATTTTTGATCCAGATGCTCCCGGTAATAGTCCCTGTACACTTTATAGAGACAGGCAAACAAAGACTCCTGAAATTTCGGTGGGCAGGGAAAAGACCCAGAATAGCGTTTACAGTACTAACACTGGTAAAGGAAGTGGGGGCAGGTTCCCAGACCTAGAGGCCTATTATAAGGCCGCCCAGCTGCGTCTGCACCACCTACCTAGACCACCTACAGCCGCACTCAGAGAAGCAATGGGTGGCCATGGATAATTCGATCCTCAACCCCAGTCTCCCTGGGGGAATGGCTATGTCTACTCCAAAGAGAGATCTCACGTAGAATTCTGCAGCATCCCACCCTAGAGGTGTTATGGACGATCTGGAAAGAAGGAACCAGCATGAGATGGATCTCATGGCTCTCCCCATTGAGTTGCAGCTGGGCCCCCCACTGAGAAACTTCAAAGCGGAACCCCTGCAGTTCCAAAAATGGTATGAGGCGGGCCTTAGAGTGGGGCAGATGTGGGATAAGGGGGAGTTCCTATCTGTATGGGAAACTGGAAGACTACTTGCAAATTGGCAGATTCTCCCCATTTCGCTATTTGCAGTTAAAGGGAGCCCTCAATGACCCACGATGGGGAAACAATTTGCGTAGAGATCGCACCCCTTTTGAATCAGCATTCATACAAAACAGACACAAAGGGCCGCATAACATGCCTGTATAAGGTACTGCTGAGGATGGAACCCACCCCTCCAAGGCCCGGTGGCTAGGGAATGATGGGCTAAAGACTTGCAAAGAGAAAATACAGATTACCTATGGCTCACCATGTGCAGGAGGGTTAAACAATGCTCTGCATTAGCCGCAATATAGGATGCAGGCAATTAAGATCATACACCGCTGGCACCACCCACCGGCCCTATTGGCTAAGCTGTACCCGGGAGCAGACTCTCAGTGCTGAAGATGCCAGCACCCAGGCGCTGATTACTACCACATGCGGTGGGGATGTACCCATATACAGATCTACTGGGGGAGGTCCTCGTACATCAGGGGATCAATGGCATTTCAAGAGGACAGTCACCATGGGGCCTCCAGTTTGGGGTATGGAACACAAATGATGAGGGAGACCAGGGAAATCACCTGACCAGCACCATGATGCTGGCGGCCCAGTGCTGTGTGGCACAGTTTTGGAAACTAGACAAAGTCACCACTGAGGAGGAATGGCTAAGGAAAGTCAAGGGAATATATGAAATGGAATTCACGAAGCATATCCTTAATGACTCAAGGGTTAAGATTGGAGAAATGTGGTTACCCTTTTTTGCTAAATATGATAATGTAATTAATCAAAGTGAAGGAATGATCCAAGGTGCAAACGGTAATGTTTTTATACTGCCTCGAACCTCACAGTTATATGCTGTTTTAGGTGCTGTGTGCTAGACGGTGGGGTGGAGGGAGTACAAGCATATATCGGGCAGTGAGGAGTGTTAATGAGCTGTTGAGATTTTTGCCCTATACTGTCCAATGCAGTGTTATAAAATGCTAATAAAATTTGATTTAAAAAAGAAAAAGAAAATAGGTGGAGTACTACCCTTGCCTCGTTCTGAGTGCGGCACCAGTTCTATCGCACTCTTCGAAAGAAGTTGATGGTCCTCTTCCAAGAGGGTGGCAAGAGATGCTGGCGTATGGGCTGTGATCCTGAGGATGCAACATGGTGCCAGAATACTGCACTTGTGGCCAAGGACCTGCCCACACAGTCAGCCATGTCCAAACCAGATAGCAAAATCTGGCTAGAAGCTCCTCTCCAGTCTGTCACCATAGACCGGACGCCGTCCCTCATCTGCCCATCAGGGATAGGCTCAGCCGCATTTGCTACAGCAGACCATAGAACAAAAGAGAATTCCACCAAGGTCAAAGAGGCGTTTAGGGAACGAAGGGTGAGGCTGCCTGAAGCAAACACCTTCTTCCACTAAGCGTCCAGTCTCTTACTTTGCCTGTACAGTGTAAGTGAGGGATATGCGTAAGACTTCACATCGGCAGTCACGGCCTGCACGATCAAGCTTTCTGGGAGGCATGAGTGGACAGAAAAACTGGGTCAGAGGGAGCCAGGTAGTGTTTCCTGGCCAGCTCCCCTTCAACAGCTGACGCTGAAGCAGGCTTCTCCCATATCTCCAGGGTTCCATGTAATAATGTCGCCACAAAAATCTCGCCATGCAAAAATATCGCCGAAAAATGGCTGTTTTTTGTGGCAACATTATTTCATGGAACATGCGGGGGACACCCCCGCAACCCCCAACGTTTTTTTTTTGCCCCTTTCCCCATCTATATATGATCACCTAAATAATATCGCCACGACATTTTCCTGGCGATATTATTTACGGCGACCATATATATGGCGATATTATTACCCGATATCATCTCCAGTACATGGGCTTCTACTGCCACATAGAAGGTAAGTAGTGTTTCCTTCCTGGGACCATCATCCGATATGTCAGTTAATTTTAACTGAATGTTTGGTTTGAACGGGGCTGAGAGCCACTGGGTATCAGCCACCTTTGCCATTAACCTCTTAAAAGAGGTCTGAGGCTTACCAGGGTAGGAGATGGCAGAATATCCAGCTCAGGGGAGGTGTCCAGGCCACTGCCCTTTTGGAGGTCAGAGGCCAGCCTCTGGGAATCCTCACCCTCATAGAATTCCTCTGGGAAGTCCCTCTCCTCCCTCTCCTCCCTGGAGACCGAGGATTCAAACCCAGAAGGGTACTTGGTCCCCCTCCTTGTCGTAGATCACACATCTTTGACATATAGAGTTTAAACAGAAGAGGAGCATACTCCCAAGGTTCTTCTGTGCCTGTGGTGCTGACCAATGTCCAGGATAAAGTTGGGGCCAGCACTGAGATCTTAACACATGATGGAGTTGGGCAGAGGGGAAGATCTTTCCTATTTTTGGCCAGGCCCGAGCTAGTAAAGTCACGAACCACAGCAGGCCGCCTGTCACGGAAGATGCAGTGGGTTCCGTCGACACAGAAGTCACTGTTTTTGGAGCTTGTAGAGGCCGAAGCCGCCAGTGCCTTGGCAAAGATGTCCAGCATCTTCTGGCAATGTTCCCATTTCTCTGGGGTGGAGAATTGGATACGAAAAGGTACCTTATCCGGCTCTGGAGAACCTCTCGGTCAGTGACTTCTTGTAAGAGGAGAAAGCATGCCGGTGCGAGGATCTACTCAGAGAGCGGGGCTTTTTTCTTCTTTTCCTTATGCGGAGGAGACCTCTCCTCGGACCGACGCTCCGTGTGACCTTAAAACAAGACAATGCAAGCTCATCCTTCGCTTTGTGGATGAAGGTAAAAAGCTTTGCCACCTGTTCCAGGAGGGCCTTCGGGTGCATGGACTGACATGACCCACAATCCTGGGTGTTGTGCTCCTTGCCTAAGCAGTATAAACAAATCCGGTGTGGATCAGAAACAGACATCTGCCGGCAGCAGTGTGCGCATGGTTTGAACCCAGAGGTCGTCACAGGGTTGGGCATGATGAAGACAACGAACAGGGAAAACTCGAATAACGTGTTCCTGAAGCTAACAAAGGGGGCTGAAAAAAGGAACTAAGATCACGTGGTACGGCACCTCAATATATACTGGCCCCGACATTATGTCTGGCGCGTGGCGCTTAAAGGTGTTGGAAGGAGCCACCCTGTGCCCCTTGGCGGCAAAAAAATTTCCAAAGAGCAACTGTGCTGTGGATAGGATAACCTAGATGAGGAATCCCTGTGGAGGTGAAGTGTAAATAAACATTAAAATGAAGCAGGTATAAAATTAGCTCCATACAGAACCCAACTTTCTCACCGGTCTCTCCTGGGAATGGTTGAGACCAACTTTGCAGAATGCATTCCAAACCTAAGACAGGAAACTCATGTGGGTTGGGGGAAACGGTCAAAAACAAATCCTACAGCACCTATCATTGAAATTTGTCATATTGGACATGTGATGCAGCCTTTGCCGCAATATAAGGCCCTTGATCTCAGCAAGCAAGCACACAACATTACATTTTTCCACCATGAATGATGGGCCAGTAGGGAAACTAACTGCACCTCTCCACAGCGGTGTACTACACACAAACCGCTCTGCCCATTCACAAGGATGGCCTAGCGCATTGTGATTTATTACATGTTGTGCTTGCTTTTATGTGAGCTTCTACGGACTTCCTGGTCACGTCATTTGTGCTGTGGCCAATGGGGCTTGAGTGCTCATCTCTGAAAAAGGAGCAGCCTGGGGACCAAACTCAAATCCCGCTTCGAGTTCACATTTTTTTCATGTGTAGTTTAAAACAAAACCATTAATAACAGGAATGTGTTTTTGATGGGCCAAGATGCTTCAAAGTGCATGGTGATCTACCAGGCTGCGCCTAACATTATGTATGTTTGCAAAGGATGCATCCTCACGGCATGCCAGCTGAGGGGATTTGTCACCACCTTTACGTTGAATAATTGGAGATATTACTTCCATAGATAAAAATGACTACATAAAGGATGCAGATGTAAACTCTGACACTGAGTGGTCATGGTGGTTGGAATAAACTTATTCAAGTGAGAAAATAAAAAGAAATTTCCATCTTGCCCCAACTCTGAGAAGGGTTTCCCTGCCTCAGCCAAAATAACTAATGTCCCAGTCAGGATGTCCAGAGCAAAAAGTCCAATGTCCAATGTCAGAATCCTAACTCTGTCCCTCACACCCCAAGTTAAACTAAATAAAAAGGAGGTCTTCCTAACCCAGAAGATGGACTCCCTTCCCCTGGACAAAGACATGTCTGGGCTTATCAGTTCCTCAACTGTTGGGGGAATTTCTCCCTTCCACAGCCGTCCTTCCTCAGGCTTCTGGTACAGTTCATCAACTGCTGGGGGATGTCTCCCTTCCCCAGCTGTGTTCAGGCTTATAACACAATTCACCAATTGATGGGAAATGTCTCCTTCCCCTATTAGCCCTTCTCAGACTTATTCTACGTCTCCGGGGTCCCCAACCCTGGTTGACAGACCTGGTTCGTTCCACCAGGAACTGTTAAAAAGTGGAGGAGTTTAGATGCTACGCCAAACAGTAGTGAGTCCCCGACCCTGGGTTAGCAGACCTGGTTTTCTCCGAAGAAGAATGGCTTGGATGCTCCTCCAAGCAGTGGTGGGTCTCCAACCCTAGTTGGCAGACCTGGTTTCCTCCTGTATCAGGTCTCTTAGTCCCAAACACAGACTTGGTTTACTCGCCTGCCAAGTATTGTCTGTCTTCATATATATTTCTCCCACGGTTCTCTCTTATGGTTTCTCCTGGGAAACAGCCCTGGATCGCCTTCCCTTCAAGCACTGCCACAAAGATTAGACCTTGTTCCCCGACATATCTTTTTCACACAAGTGTCCCAAGAACCCATTCCCCTTGTAACCGTATCTTGGTAAAGTCTCTCTTAGTCTCGCATAGGGGTAACCTTCTCTCCCCCACTTTTCATCCACTATGCTTATCAGTGTTTCTTGCATGCTTTGGGGACCCCCAACCATAGGCTCAGTCAGCCAAATACCTTTAGACCTTTAGGACCTTCACTGCAGCCCTCAAGTCGGTTGCAGACTTAGCCATGTCCTCCTTTATTTCAACGCTCTGGTACTCTCAGCTTGCTGAAGCTGCTCCGCGGCTGGAGACCCACTTCAGCGTCTCAGAGTAGCCAGCGCCTGTTTTCTCAGTGGGTCCATTGGAGATCACCCCTTAAGCGTCTCTGTGCCTGGGTCTGCTCCTGCTGTCCCCGTCTGCAAGCCTGGGTCCCTCTCTGGACCATCTGACATTCGGGTAAGTCTGTTTTTATGTCTGTTCCCATAAAGGTCTGCAGTTGATGCCTCTTCCTTGTCTCTTTTTTTTCTTCAGGTTTTGGATCTTCATGATAGTTACAGCTATTTTTCCTCGTCCCAGTCCTTTCTGCTTCCTATATGTGACAGAAGTATATGGGATAGGAGGACCTGGATGAAGAGAGTGGGGGTGAAGGAAAGGTGTACGGACTGGGTCAATACTGCGTTCTCCCACAATAGTCAAAACTGGTCTCACAGGGGGTTTCCCCTCCCATGAGATCCACACGCTGAATACCACCACCAGAGGGACATTATAAGTTGCTCACTGTAGTGACTGCATGGGCGTCCCTTCCTAGGGACGGGAGACGGAACCTTTTTGACCAGAAAAAAACCACCTTCCCTTTTAAATTTAGAGGCGTGCGGCGGTGTGGCCCTGGGAGCATCCGCTACCCTGAATCCACCCGCCGGCGCCACACCTCAGTACCCACTGATGCGTCAACATTTAACATTGCCTAATGACACGAGTATTATTAGGGGAGGGGGGAGGATGGTGGGATGTATGGAGGAAAGGGGACTAAGGATAGTCACTACGGTGAGTAACTTATAATTACTCTTACGTCCCGTCCCCTTTCCTCCATACTGCATGAGCGATTACAACTGAATGTAGTCCTAGGGTGGACAGGTGACCCTCCTTAAGCAAACAGATTCCTTAGAACCGCCTGTGCGAAGCCGCGTCTGACTTAGAGCCGGCGTCCAACCAGTAATGCTTGCAGAAAGCCGAAGGGTTGGCCCAGGTGGCTGCCCTGCTGATGACCTGCCATGGGTCCTGCCGTTGGAATGCAATGGCTGTGGCCTTGGCCCTGACCACATGGGCGTGCATGTTCGCTGGAAGGGGCTTGTGCTGCCCCTTGCAGGCTTCCTTGATGGCTGAAACCATCCATCATGTAATAGATGCCTTTGATGCTTGATACCTGGGCCTTGTCCCATGGTACAAACAGTGCGTCCGACTTGCGGAAGCCCTTGGTCCTGTCTAGATAGAATTTCAGAGCAAGTCTGACATCCAGACAGTGCAAAACCCTTTGAGGCTCGTTCTTAGGGTCGGCAAAGAATGAAGGTAAGACTATATCCTCGTTTAGATGAAAAGTGGCGGGTACCTTAGGTAGGAAAGCAGGGTGTGTCCGCAGGACCACCTTATCCTTGTGAAAGATAGTATAGGGCTCTAATGCCGCCAGAGCCTGGATCTCGCTGACTCTGCAAGCATAGGTGAGAGCCACTAACAGAGCTGTTTTAATGGTGATCAGCCTGATGTCTTCGGATGCCATTGGCTCAAACGGTTTATGTGCCAAGGCGCCCAGCACTACAATGAGGTACCACGCAGGGTGTGGTCTTTTGATGGGCGGGTAGAGTCTGGTGAGGCTCGTTAAATGTCTATCGATTGGAAGAGGAGAAGGCCGCCTCCTCTGAATTTCTGTAAGATCCTATGGCTGCCAAATACGTGAGGCATCTGTCCACCTGCACGCCTGAGTGAGAAAGGTGCGCAGAGAAGGAGAGCACAGTATCCAACATGCACGTAAGGGGGTTCTTAGAGTCCGCCCAGTGACTGAACCTACTCCATTTACTCTTGTACTGGCTCTTGGTAGCTTTGCTCCTGGCACCCTGAATGATCTCTAGGTTAGCCTGTGATAGGCTAAGGTGCTTCAGCATGACCTGCTCAGGCTCCACACTGAGGGCTAATTTATGTGGCACGGGGGTGGATGGCCCTGCCCCCCTCCTGGGCCAGAAGATGAGCTTGACCCAGCAGAAGGTGAATGGGTGGTCTGTCAGCTAGGCAGAGAAGCTCCGAGAACCACGGTATCGCTGGCCACCACATAGCTATCAGAATGATGCTGAGGTGACAAGACTCCTTTATCTTGCAGATCACCTGTGGACCAGGTGGGTGGGCGGGAAGGCATATGCGGTCATGCCATTCCACTGTATTTGGAATGCGTCGCCCAGGGAGCCGGGGCCCTGTCCCTGCCTGGACGCAAACTGACGGCACTTCTAGTTGTCCCAAGAGGCGAACAGATACACTTGAGGATGTCCTCATCTGCTGAAGATTTCCAGCAGCACCTGGTTGTTGAGTTTCCACTCGTAATTGCCCCCCCCCCCCCCAGTCTGCTGAGCCTGTCCGCTTCCAGGTTGGATTCCCCCGGAAGGTGGATGGCCATCAGGTAGATGTTGTTCTCCAGGGCCCATTCCCACATGCCGATCGCTAGGTTGCATAGTGGAGGTGACCTGGTACCCCCCCTGCTTGTTGACATAGTACATGCTGGTGGAGTTGTAGGTTTGAATGAGGACAACCTTGCCCCCAATGAGTGGGAGGAAAGCTTTGAGCGCTAGCCAGATGGCCTTCAGTTCCAGCCAGTTGATATGGGACTTCTGCTCCTGCCGGGTCCAGACTCTATGGACACTATGGCTGCCCAGGGTGGCCTCGAGCGAGGAGTCTGTCGTAAAAGTGACCTGCGGTGCCGGCTGCCAAAAGGGCTTGCCCGTCCACAGGTTGCAGTCCCTGGACCACCATGCAAGGTCCGAGTGAAGAGAAGGAGGAACGTTGATCAACTCCGCTTGCGAGCCCCGCTCTTGAGTCCAAGATGCTGCGAAGTGCAGCTGTAACCTCCTCATCCAGAGTCTCGTAGGGGGTACGGCCAGTAGGACTGCTGCCATGAGACCGAACAGATGCTGGTACCACCAGGCCGAAGTCACTTCTCTGTGAGGAAGTAAGTAGTGGCCCTCTTGATGGCTGTGATCTTGTCCTCGAAGAGGAAAACTCTCTCGGAGCTCATGTCCGATATGAGGCCCAGGAAGGTCAGTCTTTGCGTAGGCTGCAGCTGAGACTTCTTGAGGTTGAGCGAAAATCCCAGGTCATGGAGTGTGCTCATGAGTGTGCTCATAAGGGCGCAGGAAGTGTGGTGCACTTCCCCGGACGGGCCAGTCGTTCAGGTACGAGTAGAGATGGTGGCCCAGAGCCCTGAGGAGGGCTGCCACTGCATTCGTGAGTCTGGTAAACACCCTGAGAGCAGAGTTGAGGACGAAGGGTAGCACCTTGTACTGTAAATGGCCTCCCATGATCCTGAACCGCAGGCAGGAACGAACAACTGCCAAATAGGGACGTGTAGATATGTGTCCTTCAGATCCAGGGAGCATATCGTCTTTTTTTTATTTTATTTTATTTTCATTTTATATATAGTTTTACAAAAAGAAAACTTTTACAAACATGATTTATCAAAAAACAGACTTTTGAAGTTTCAAACATTATTCATTAAAATTTTGATTAAAAAAGGAAAATTATAAAATTAAAATTTAGATTTTTAAATTCAATTCATCAACCAATCCTTTATACAAATTAAGATTTAGCATTGCTAATATAGCAAATTTCATGGTTATCTTTATGATTTGTTTCTTTAAACATGCTTTTCATAACCAACAACATATTTGGCCTACCCCAAACATACCATGAAATTTAGTGGACGTCACTTTGAAAGCCATAGATTTAGCTTGTAGTAGTAAGATTAACATTTACACTTTCCAAAGCATTTTCGATTTTACCCAGCAAACGAGTTAACGATATGACAAGTACCATGCTCCCCCCATACATACAACTGTCCCATAAAGAGGTTTTTGAGATATCGGTATCTTTAGGAGCAAATTTCCCCAAAGCGTTTTTTCTCTCTTGGTCAAAAAATATACATTCAACTACAAGATGTTTCAGAGTTTCGGTAATGCCGCAATCACAAAAACGACATTGCTGATTAGGAAAAACACCTTTGAATATACGCCACTGGTAGATTCTTTCAAGAGTGTGATATTGATTTAACTTGAACGTTAAATATGCTCTACGTATCCTACTTGATGGACATAACACCAGATACGAAGGTCTTAAATCTCTTCTTCGTGGCCTTCTAGCATATTCCACATAAAGATGGTAAGAATTGTTACAGTCTAAAGTAGTTGACCAATCCCGATCAAAAAGATTCCTTTTAACTTTGGGAAGCTTCATAACTAGGTCTGATATCGTGCAATCACAATTATCCAGGGTGTGCTTCATTTGATTAACAAATACACACATAGATTTTAATTTAGACGATACAACAAGCCCATATAAGTCCTCATACAATTAATTCTTGTGAGGGGCCATAATATCAGCGTAGCGTGATAGTTTTCTCCAAACCCATCTGGCTGCTAAGGAAACTAGGCCAAGTTCATGTCTAATTATAGAATTAGGAACTGATATAGCTAGCCCCAATACACTTTTCCACACATTACCCTGGATTTGGTTTAATATGACTCCTACATCATGAAGACACATGTCCAACCCATATAAAAGAATCGGTTCCACTTTCAGCAGATAGAAATTGATCAATGGTTGCAACGAAAATTTGCAGATTGTTCTTAGCATGATCTTCATCATTGATACTAGCGGACGGACCTTCATTTTCAAATATGACTGCCAAAATTTGAGGGAGTAATGGACATTTAGGGGATACCCCAGATAACGAATTGAGTTTTCACATTCGATACCGATGCCATTTAGTTGCCACTTATACGATTTGATTTTTCTAAAATTTCGAAATACCACGATTTGTGATTTAGTAGAGTTTGGTGATAAATTGTGAGATGCTGCATATTTAGCAAATCGGTCCAGTTTTAATTGTAGTCCACTAGGAGTGCGATCAAATAATAAAATATCATCAGTGAAACATAACCATGACATTTTCAATTCCCCTAATTTCACAGGAAACATGCCAGATTCATTCCACAACATATCCATATCACAAAGATATAGGTTAAACAATGTGGCGGCCATGTTACAGCCTTGCTTGACTCCTGTCATAGTCGAAATAGGGGCTGTAAGAGCGCCGTCTCTGTTTACCCTTATTTGGTATGTCGTGTGATTATGTAGCATTGCGACTAGTTGAATCATTCTTTTAGGGAAGCCGAGTTTAAAGAGTTTTGACCATAATACCTCTCTTATAACTGAATCAAATGCACTGCTCATGTCTAGTGCTGATATATAGGCAGCACCAGAATCGGATGTTTTAGTAGGAGCAAAGATGTGTGAAATAATGAAAGCATTTAGCGAAGTCCCCATATACTTACGAAACCCTGTTTGAAACTTTGAGAATATATTCTTGGTTTCAATAAAGTTTTGGAGACGTTGAAGTAAAATTATAGAAAATACCTTTTCAGAGGCATCCATTAAAGCGATTGGCCTAAAGTTCGAAGGCAGTGTAGGATTACCCTTCTTATATAAAGGAATGATTATGGCGTTGAGCCAAGAATTCGGGATATGATTAGTAGATAAAACAAAAGCGAATTTGGTATAAAGAATGGCACCCCAAAAATAGGGGTCATCTTTTAAAATACAAGCTGGCAGACCATCGGGCCCAGCGGCTTTGGAGTAATTGAGCAGGTTAATAGCATCAACGATTTCATTCATGGAGAAGAAAAGATAATCCTTACAATTGTACTCAAGTATGCCAGAGTTATAGGTTTTAAATTGCAAGGGCAAACTGTATTTACTTTTGAAATAGTCGATCCAAGTACTTGAAGCAATTGGAGAGGCAAAATCATGCAACAGCGCCCCCTTTTTGTTGTTTAGTATTGCCCAAATATTCCTGATGTCATGAGTGATGAGATACTCTTCATCATTTGTTGATTAGCTGATAACTTCACTTGAAACTTTATGGATTTTATTTTTTTCTTATAGTCGTTTATGATCCTTTTTTTGTGAGATGATAGAGAGAGAATTGCAGATTTTTTTGCTTTAGTGCTCGTACAGATCGATTTATGACCCTCTTAGCAACTGCTATTTCCAGATTATACCCACTCTCTTCTATTAATTTAAATGAATTAGCTTTTTTGACTAGATATTCAATATGTTCTTTCATTATAAGAGAAATCCAATCTTCTCTTCTTCGTGCATTAAAAAGCAGATTAACATTGTTATGCACCCGAATCACATCTCTATGAACCAGGAAAGAAAGCTCTCTACACATTTTAGGATACCATCCCACAGAATTCTGAGCGCAATAGAGGGTCACCAATCCCAGCGCTGCATCTTTATTTAAGGATGCCAAATCGCACCTTATACTAGTGCTTATTGAAAAATGGTCGCTCGATGTTTGATTATGGATTGTTACATTATTTGCCAAGGGCATGCATACGGATGAGATAAAAAAATAATCAATATATGAGGAGTGCAACCCTCTCTTCCAGGTTCCTTTGTGATCACCAGTATGATATTCCAGCAATTGAATATTCCAATCTTTAAAATAGGAGACCCAGCGCTTCCCCATAGTTTCTGAGACACTTGAAGAAGGCTTACACTTGTGAAGTAACTTAGATGTTTGGGATAAACAGACAGCATTAAAGTCACCCCCAATGACAATCGTGTAATTTGGGTTTCTGACCATAGCCTCAAGTAACTCATCCATATTATCCAATGCAGCCTCAATCGACAGGTTGGCAGGATTGTGGTACACACATACAAATAGCAATACACAGGACAATACACCTGTAAAGACAGACTCAACTGCAAGCAAACCATGTTTCGCATACACGACCTTTGAATTATGATTCATGACATTATTGATAAGTATACCAGTGCCTTCAAGCGGACAACCAGTTACACCTCTCACAGCTGGTACACAAAAGTTTGAAAAACCCTCAATATTCAATTCATTGACACACATAGTTTCCTGTAAGTATATAATTGTATGAGAGCCCATTGATACATAGTGAGAAGCCCATTTCTCCAAATTCTTTTTCCCGCAACAATTCCAAGATAGTATTTTAAGATTCTGTACATTTTGAGCTATGACATTATTTGTATATTTTTTGTTTTGCATGTTAGAGAATTCAAGAATAGATGACATTAAGGGAGCTAACCACGAAATGTTCGAGGTGGCTCCCACAAGCTCAGATATTTTTGATATTAATTCAGCAGTTTGTTCGGAGCCAGCTAATGAATTTGCTTGAGTGGATCCAATCACTACCTCAGGTTTTAACATTTCATTTAAGAATACCTCAGCTTCTTCAATCGTCCTAAATAGATGTAATGTTAGCCCACGAGAATTAAAATCCTCTCTATGGTCCCACAATAACCTGAGTATCATCGCAGAATATGGGGCACAGATCATTCTGAGATTATTGTGGTTCGCCAACCTTAACCACTCAATGTCATCCCTATGGAGGGTTCTCAACTGAGGACATTCTTTAAAGATACTAAACAAAAACAATCTGTTCAACCTTTGTTTTCCATGTCTCCCCTGCACAATGTCTCCGCTATGAGTGCTGGCGTAACCATCTTGAATTTTTGAAGAGGGAGAGAGAGGTTGAGGGTGGACAATTCCAACAACTCTCAGGCCAGCCTGGTGGTTCTTCTGTATGGCGAAAATCCTGCAGTAGAAGCCCAAGCCTCGCTGGGAGTCCCCGTTATTGTCCAAAGTCATTCTGTTTTCCGTGCCATCGTGAATGTCCTATCCCATAGTCCTCATACGTGAGCGTTCATGAGGGCATGTCATCGGATGGGCGGAACATGCTCCACATCAGTTCTTTCCAAGCATCCATTGTCTGGCTTGAGCCATCTGCCGATCTGGCGACACTATCTTCCCAGGCTTTAGTTTCTGTGTCCGCCCATCGTCCCAGTTCTCTGTGCCATGTGGTGTACTGTGGGCTGGCAGGTCTTTTCCAGGCCATTGCAATCGTTCTCTTAAGTAGTATGCAAGCCATGTCCATAAGTTTCATTGTATACTTGGATTTGGCTAGCCTGGGGTACGTTCCCAACAGGCATTCACTGGGGGACCATGTGTATCGTGTCATGCCTGCCCTCTTGCAGGCTTGCTCCGCCTTCGCCCAGAGTTCCTGCACCTTCGTGCATCTCCACAGCATGTGGATGAGATCGGCGTTATCCGATTTGCACCAGGCGCAATTGGGTGGTGTCTGCGGGTTAAATTTTGCCATCTTGTGTGGTCAGGTACGTGCGGTATAGGATGTTTAGCTGTATGAGGGGAAACCTTGTATTCCTAGAAACATCCTTGGTGTAGGCGAGCGCCCTGTCCCACTCTTTGTCGGTTATTGCAGTCCCCAGGTCTACCTCCCACCTAGCCCTCAGTGCTGCGCTGCGGGGGTTCGGGATGTCCCTCAGTTGGCTATATATTTGGGATATCGGTCTGCCCCACTCCCCAAGATTGTATAGCAGTGTCACCAAGGGGTCTGTCTCTGGTTCCTCAGGCCATGATACCCACTTAGTTCTTGATATCTTGCGGATTCTTTGATACCATAGGAACTGGCCACTAGGCATGTCCTCTTTCTCCCGTTGTGAGGTGAAATCTCGGTAGGTGCCCTCCTCGTATAGGTCCCCCCAGGCATAAACTCCATTTCTTTCCCAGAGTCTAATGTTCCTCAGGTCTGCGCTGGAAGTGCACAAATCTGCGATTAGTGGGATGTCTGGCGAGTATGGTCTCTCCCCTGCAGCAATGCTTTGGTCCTATGCCATATTATCCTGCCCAGGTCTACCAGTAAGGGATCCTCCCTCAGTATTTGCCGGGGTGCCCAGATCAGTTCCTTCATTTGTATTGGTGCTACCATCTGGCTCAGTAAGGGTGTTTCTGACGTTGTGTCATCTGCTAGCCATTTGGTTATAAAGCCAAGTTGTGCTGCTAAATAAAACATCTCCATGTTCGGGAGTTGTATTCCTCCCTGTCCATATGGGAGGGCCAGTGTTGTTGGGAGCACTGATGTGACTGGGTGTACGCCTTCGGCATGGCCTTCGTAAGGATAAAGACTTTGCAGTTGAGAACTGCTTTTCTTTTTATCTAGCCCCTCATCGGTGGTGGAGTGGAAGAGGGAGCCACCCTCGAACGGAAGGTCCAATATGCGTTCCTGGACGTCTGGGTTTAATTTAGTAACCCGAAGCCAGGCAGGCCTCATGTCCGTGGCGATGCATATGGCCTGGCCAGTGGTGTCGATGTGGGCCACGGTGGACTCCATGATGTCTTGTGCCACCATTTTAGCCTCTGCCAGTCCCGCCTTGAAGCGTGACTGGCTCTGCACCAGATGTTCTGGAAGGAAGTTGGCTATTTCCCGCCAAAGCCTCTGGTTAACGGCTACCAGCATGAAATCCGCGTTGGCCAGACGAAGATGCAGCGAAGCGTTGGAATAAAGCTTCTTCCCATATGCCTCCAAGATCTTCTCCTCCTTGCCTAGCAGCGCCGATGACGAGGTGGTCGAGGACGACTGTGGCTTTGAGTAGAGTGATGCTGCAGCAATCACCGAAGAGTGTGGTTGAGGGTGCGCCAACAGCAAGAGTGTACGCCCCTCCATTTGCCTGTGTTTGGCGTCGATTGACCGGCTGGAACGAGTGGGGTTTGAGCCACCCCTTTTTGGCCAGTGCGACTACGTCCTTCTGCATCGGAGTCCCTGTTTTAGCCGTGGTGCGTAGAGTGAGGACTTCGGCAAGGACGCCTGCCTCCGGTTGTTTGACTTTGGGTTGAGGAAGGCCCAAGTACTCTGCTAGCCCTGCAAGTCGTTCGTGGAAGGCCTTAGCTGACGATAACATACTGGGGTCTTCTTCCTCGTCTGTTTCCACCAGGGTGTACGGCTAGGCCGGAGCGGGTGGAGGAGTGCTGGGCGCCAAGGGCTGAAGTGCTGTGACCGGAGGCTGCAGCGGAGGTTGCAACGGGGCCTGCAGCGTTGGAGCCATAGGAGGAATGACTATGGGCGCGGGTGGCGGGGCCGGAGGGAGCATGTCCCTGATAACATCCTTGGCCCCCATCTGAGGAGATCTCATGAGTGTGAGGAACTTTTCAAAGAACCTGTCCTTGTATGCCGGTCGGGTGTCAGGTGATAATGACAGGATCGCGGGCGGCTGCTGGGGCCGGTGGTTATTCTGTCTAGTTGGTTGCAGAGGGAACCTGCCTTGCGCTGCTGATGGGTAAGTTATAGGCGACGTACCTGGTTGACACCAGTGCCATCTTGTAACTCATTCACCCACCTGCACCGTTCCTCGGGTAGGTATTCAAAGAGCGGCCATCTTGTTTGGCGCATCAGCCAACCTGTCGAGCTGCATGCCACGTGGGTCACTGGGCCCAGCCTCCTCCAGGACTCTCAAGGACTCTTGACGGTGGAGCATGAGACCTGCCCTGCATCTCAGGCCGAGGCCTGATAGGCATGTCGCTCTCTGCGGAGTCGCCAGTAGTGCTGCATGCAGGCGCTCCCTCAGCCATATTGCCCGTAAAAGAACCTGGTGGTCCCTCAGCACCGTCTCGAAAGGATCTACTGACCCCTCGGCCTGGCGGCCGGTAGTTGTGCTAGCCTCGGTACCAGTGCTGGTGTGAGAACGTGAGAGGATCCTACCGCTCGGGCGTTTCCTTGGGAAGGAGTCACCTTTGCGGGTTGCGCTGGAAAAGAACGGCCCCTTGGGCCTTGACTTATGTCTGACAAAGTCCTTTAAGTCCCCTGGAGGCGATTTCTCGAAGAGCTCCCTCCACCTAGCTAGTCTGTTCTTCAGAGCATGCGAAGAAAGTACATCTCACGAGGTACAACCCTCCCATCCGTGGTCGGGGCCAAGGCAGCAGAGGCACAGACTGTGGGGGTCTGATGTAGGGAAGAGCCCCTCGCAGGCTGGACACCTGCTGAAACCTGCTGAAGTCGACATGCGCCGGGAAGGAGCGTGGCACTAGAGGACCGAGTACCTGATTGATAAAAGAAGATAAAAAGACAGAAGAAAGTATCCGGGGAAGAGCATGTGGTATTACATGGCCGAAGCCAATCCCAGGAGTGCTGGTGAAATCGTCCTGTTTCACTCGATGTGGAAAACGGGACTGGGGTGTGGCGCCGGTGGGCGGTGTCAGGGTATTGCATGCTCCCAGGGCCGTGCCTCTAAATTTAAAGGGGAAGGTTTATTCTGGTGAAAAAGGTTGTCTCTCGTCCCTAGGAAGAGACACCCATGCAGTATGGAGCAAAGGGGACGGGACTTAAAAGTATATCTGATAGCAGCCTCACGTCCCTGGCCTCATGGGAAGTGGCTCACCCTATGGAAGCATTGACGACATGCTGTGATTAGTCATACTACATTCAGAACCCCTAGATGACCAATGCCCTTTTCCCACCTCTGCAAACAGCCTTCTAATTACAATTAAAAACACACTGCTTTAATGGAATGTACTACTGTTTGCACAGATTTTTTTAATTTCTATAATGCAACTTAACTATGCCTACATGTTCCATAATACCTTGTCCATGCCAAGATTGTGTCAAGCACATGGAGATTTGTCAGGATGAGTAGGTTTAAACGTGATTGATACAGAGCATCGTTAAGTAAGTGGTTAGAATCCTGTTTAATGCATTTAATTGGCCTAAAAATAAAATTTACTCACCATAGTGACTAGAGTACTCGTAGTCCATAGTCCCCTTTCCTCCATCCTTGTGGGTGATTCCACCAAACACAAACATAGGGTGGAGCTGTGGTATCCTACCTCATATCTAAGACAGTATATCAAACAAAGGTGTGCCCCTATCTGTTTTTTTTACAATGCAAAAGAAAACAACTGGGTTGCGACACTCAACTAATTTGTGAGTGCACAATCTTATTCCTTCCTTGTCCTTGCTTCTAGTGTAAGGCAATTGGAGGACAAAGAGACTATAAGAGAACCACTCATACTTCTTGTACATGTATGGCCTTGATCCTATAAGGGAAAAATCAGGCTTGAAACAAACATACAAATATATTTGTAATGTTTTATGTATAAAAAAGAAATTAATAATGTTCTGGTTAAAAAGAAAAATAAATCAGGAAGAAAATACAGAACAACAATTGTTATTCACGATATTGTGCATTTTTGAAAACAATTCAGTTGAAGTGTAGACAAAAAATCTCATACATCTTCTAGTGTTCCAATCAAAATCTCCATTGTCATATCAGTTGTAATTCACTTTGCAATTTATTGTTTCAAAAGTGAAAAAAGAAAATATACTAGATGCTTCAAATTTATCCTAGATTACACACACAACCAAAGTCAAAAGTCCTTTGTGCTTATTCTGGGGGTACCCAAGTTGTCGTCCTGGTTTTTATGATATGCGGAGTCTAGTATCTGGGTCTTGGAATTACAAGATATCTTTGTATTGCCTACGTGGGATGGTCAATGTCAGACACTGGTAGGGAACTAGCGTCTAATTCGAATTCGTCCTCAGTGGTTCCCTTAGTGTGTTCACGTTTCGGTGGGTAATGTAGAGATTTACAACCGCCTTCCTCAGGGCGTCCTGTTTGTAGACCCTGTATCAAATGTGAAGAGGAAATAGTGTGAGTGGTCCTCAAAAATAATGCTGATGATAACTCGGCATGAAAGGACTATGTACTAAAACTCAAGTTACCGGCTGTGTTTCCCATTAGTTGGAAACTAGATCCCAAAATCCGTGATCATTCCGGATTAGGAAGACAAAACAAGTGCTCTGTGGGCTTGAGTGGCAAGGCAGAAATTCTTGCAATGTGGTATGGCGATTAGGCCTCCAGGCTTGGTGCCGGCAATTCTATTCAAGCAGTTCTATGCAGAAATGGAAAGAAAAGTGTGATGCCATTAGTTTCTAAGTTCCTAGTGTATATGTATATAACTTAAAATGCTATGCTCAAAGAGAATTAAGTTGATTCACCTTGGCTCTTAGTGTTCCAAAATTGATAGTGATGAACCTTGAGCGGCTGGAGTGGGTGGACCCAAGATGGATATCTTCCTCCGATCACGGTTGTCATTTGTCCGTACCTGTGTGTACAAAGGAACTCTCACTCTATTTGTCATGGCTAGAGATAACATATGTGCAGGGTGTAACAATCGGGATCGAGAGTTGTGCATCACTGCATGCAAAGAGCCTAGTGGGCCAAATATGTATACCCATGCGTTCAGAAGTGCAAAGTGGTTACAGTACATTTACAAAAAAGGGCGGTGGATGCCCAAATCTGTCTGCTTACCGTGTCTCCATATTATGATGGGATACGTAGCATTAACATATGTAACCCAAGCCATATATGGTATTGAGCCGTGCCTTTGGCTATTTGAGGAATGCGGCCCCTATATAGTGGAAGGTTGATTACAGAAATACTCTGCAGAAACGTACCTTTTTTTCCGTTTGCTACTCTGCAATCAGAGGTCCCTCGTCCGCGTCCTCCAACCGTTAAAGATCGTTGTTACACTCTGCTTCCTGGAAGCAGGAGCGTAGTCATGGAGACTGCGTAGCTCGTATCGCGTGACTATTGGATAATGGGCAGCTGCGTGATGACTTAGGCAAGCCGTAATTCGGCCACTGGTTGTGTGCATTGCCATAGGTGCAGGGGAACCCTTGCTGTACCCAAAGATGAACAAAGGCACACAAGTGAAGCGGTGGTGCTAGCTTCGGCTGACTATGATTTCATAAATTCTGGCGAGATGTGTGTGTGGTCCTAGGCTTGTTTGGTGATAGATCAGAGGATTTAATAAATGCCTAATCGGCTTGGGCCATAACTACAAATGTGTTGTGATTCGGTACCGGAACGACTATGATATTATGTTCCCAATACATAAAGAGAGCTATTCGAATTTACCATTATAGGGGCGTCATCATGAGTATGCTGTAGGTCTTACTTGACTGAGGAAAAAGAGGTAGGTGATGGGCCATGTAATGGTTGTGTTTCGTAGGGAGGGGGTGGTGGTGGCCCAAAAGGGCTAGGGGGCCCCCAGAGTGTGGGCGCCCGCCCCCCCTCTCTCTTCCCCCCTTCTCTCCCTCCTCTCCTCCCCCTTTACAAGGGATCACTGAATCGGTGATCTAAGTCAATGAGCAGTGGGTTAAAGGAGTTCATTGAGACCATGTTGATACAAATTCAGGCGGTGTATCCATCTGGATTCCCTATAGAGTAAACTCTTGGGTATATCGGGTCCTCCTTTCACTCTCTCCAGGACCCACCATACCAAATCATTTGGGGTATGTCTGGCTTCCAGAAAGTGTGTCACTAGAGGTGCTGTGAAGGTTTTGCACCTTATCCGAGATCAGTGTTTCGACGTGAAGTCTGGCCGACGTACCGCAGGCCACATGGGCACTGTATGCAATAGATCACTTTCTCACTTTTACAATTAGTGAGGTCCTTAAGGAACCGTTCTCGTTGGCCTATTTTGAAGGATTTAAGTTTGGTGGTGAACTTACATGCCACACAGTTGCTGCAGGGAAAGTGTCCTTGCATTGGTCGCAGAGTTCTTTGTGCCTTGTGTCTCAAGTCTGGTTGGAAAATAGAATGCACCGGGTGTTCTTTAATATTTTTTCCTCCTTTATATGCAAAACGGGGTGGTGGGTCATCCGGTAAATTGAGCCGGGCTATGTGCCAATGGTGAATAATAATTTTCTTCATCTGCGACGTGTGGGTCCCATGGGTAATCACGCAGGTCAATCAGTCTTCACTTTCAGTATTCATTGTGTCAGACGGTTGTAGCAAGGTGTCCCTTTTGCTATTTAGTGCTCTTTTGACTGGTAGGTCTAAAAGTGGTTTGGGGTATCCTCTTGTTCTTAGTCTGGTAGATAAGTCCGTGGAGTGTTTTTTAAAATCTTCTTTGGATGTACAGTTCCTACGAACCCGTATCTAGGACAAAGCAAAAAGGTTCTTTAGTACCGCCTCACCAAACTGCATCGTGCCTGGAGCGGATGCCCAGTGAGTAGTGCTTACAGAAGGCCGACGGAGTGGCCAAGTAGCCGCCTTGCTGATGAAATCCTAAGAAGCACGTCTCTGAAACGCGACAGCTGTGGCCTTGGCTCTGACCGCATAGGCAGGAATCCCCTTAGGAACAGGTCTGCCCATGGCTGTGTACGCCTCCAAATGGCCTGACCCATCCAATGGGCGATGGAAGCCTGCGAGCCGGGGGAGGAGCCCCCAAAAGTCACGAACAATGCCTTGAACTTCCCGAAGGATTTCGTCAGAGAGATAAAACTTGAGGACCCTCTTGAGGTCCAAGGAATGCAGGGCCTTCTCTGCCCCCGACTGCGGGTTCGGAAGAACACCAGCAGGCAGATTTCTTGATTCAGATGAAAATGAAAGACCACTTTCGGCAACAAGTTTGGGTGAGTGTGCAAGATGAACTTGCCGTTATGAAACGTGAAGGACTCGCACAAGGACAATGCCTGCAGCTCACTAATGCTGCATGCAGAGGTGAGAGACACCAGTAAAACTGTCTTCAGTGTCACCAAGCGGATGTCCACAGAGGCTATTGGTTCGAAAGGCTTGCACTGCAAAGCTGCAAGAACCACACTGAGGTCCCAGACCGGGTGCGGCTTATCCACCAGCAGAAAAAGCCTAAAGAACCCCTTAAGGTGGCCATTAACCACCGGGTTGGATGCAGAAAAAACATGCTCAGGGGAAGTCTTGTAAGCCCCACTGGTCACCAAATAAGTGAAGCAAGTGGCCACCTGAACTCCAGAACGAGCCAGGTGTGCTGGAAAAGCCAGTATGTCATCCAGATGACAGGATCCAGACCTTTGCCACAAGCCCAATGCCAGAACCTAGTTAATTTACTCTTTTATTGGGAACCGAGTTGAAGGCCTCCTGGCCTGCTGAACAATGTCCCAGTTGTCATCGGATAGTAGAGTATGTTAAAGCCTCAGCTGGACAGGAACCAGGCCACCAATACCAGCTTGGCCGGGTCCGGATGTTTCACTGCCCCAACCTGCTGCGTCAGGAATCCCCTGCTGGAGATCAGAAGGTGGGAGAATAACTGCAGCAGATCTGCATACCAGGGTGTCAAAGGCCAGTGGGGGCAATCAGGATGAGGCTGCAACCCACCGGAACCCAAAACTTGCAGAGAGTCTGGTGGAGCAGAGTGGTGGGTGGGAACGCTAACACCTGCGTCTGTGCCAACAGATCTGGAATGCATCTCCCAGAGACCCCCATCCTGCCCATGAAGCAAACTGGGGGCACTTGTAATTGAGATGGGATACAAACAAATACAGGTCTGCAAACCCCCAAAGCTGGAACAGGGGCAGCACTCGTAGGCGTTGAACCCCAAGATGCTCAGCTGGCCCGCTTCTGCATAGCTGTCCCCCGGGAGATGGACTGCTGAAATCCAAAATCACTCAGCCAAGGCCCATTCCCAAATCGATACCGCCTCCATGCAGAGGAGGGGAGGGGCGGGGGGAACAGGTGCCAACCTGCTTGTTCAGGTAAAACATCGTAGTAGAATTGTCTGCCCTGACCAGAACAGACCTGTCCCTGATGAGAAGCAAAAACACCTTGAGGGCCAGGCCCACAGCCCAGAGCTCGAGCAGATTGATATGCAGGAGGGCTTCCGTCCTGGACCATGAATTGCGTAGCCCTCCAGAGTACCCCCATAGCCTAAAAGAGAGGAGTCCATTGTCACCACCAGGGTAGTCTCTGGTCGGGTGAAGGGGGCTCCCACTGAAACATTGCCACCCATCATCCACCAGCGAAGATCGGGCAGAAGCAGTGGTATTGGGATCCTGTCTGACTGAGACCCCGTCTCCTGATCACAATTGGCCACCAGGTGGAGCTGGAGGCACCTCATCTTGAGGCGAGCGTGCTGCATAGTTAGCACCCAGGAGGCCATCAGGCCCAGAATGCGCTGGAACCAAGGTGGTTGAGTTGGCCAGAAAGTGCCCCACCACCTTGTGGAGTGACAGAAGCCTCCCAGGCATAGAGAAAACCGGCTGAATGGTAGTGCGCTAATGCACCCCCTAGGAAGACTAGTTCCTGAGATGGACCCAACTGTAATGTCCTCTGGTTGAGGGAGAACCCCAGCTGATGAAGGATATCTGCCAATCTCTGGCAGCGGTGCAACACCCCCTCGGGTGACCCGCCCTCACCAGCCAGTCCAAATAAGGGTACAGATGATGGCCCTCCAAGCGCTGAAGGAACGCCACTGCGTTCATCAACTTCGTGAAGAAATGAGGGGCCGAGTACAGGCCGAAGGGCAGAGCACCTTGTACTGAAAGTGATACGACAATCGTGAACGGCAGAAACCTCCGATGCAGTCGATAGATGGGTACATGCAGGTACGCATGCTGGAGGTCCAGGGAACACATCCAGTCCCCTGCACACAGAGACTCAGCTATGTGTGCAGGAGTAATCATCTTGAAGCGGTCCAACAGTAAAGACAGATTTAGAAATGAGAGGTCTAGGACAACCCTCAGGCCAGCCTGGTTGTTCTTGGGTTCCTCAAAAATCCTGGAATAGTACCCAGAGACCCTGTCTGAAAGAGGAACCGGTTCTATCGCCTGCATCTCCAAGAGCGAAAGAACTTCCCGTAAGGGAGCCGAGGACCTGATCTGACAAAAAGGAGGAGAGGATGGTAGAGGCAAAGGAGGAGGAAGACTGAAGACCATGTAGACTATGGATAGAATCCACGGGATGCTGAAAAGACACTTTGATGTGTCCTGTAAAAGAGCAGAACGGCCCACCACAGACAAGCTGTGTTCCCCAATCTTGATGTCACGGCGGCAGAGGCAGGGGCAGAGGAGGGGGAGCAAAAAAAACCTGTGCGATGTCCTCTGCTGCTTCCATCCGTTATCGGTGGGCGACCTGTCAGGCTTCCGTGTACCGCGGTCCTGGAACCCCTTGAAGCTGGAGAAAGCCCAGTGTTTGAACTTGGTCCTGGTGCCTTGGGACTGAGGGAAGAATTTCAGTCCAGGTTTTGTCAGGATGGCCAGGGACTTGGCGGTTTGAGTGGAGGGTTTAGTCTTTGTCAACTCGTCATCGGTTGACAAACGAAAAAGGTAAAAGGTAGAGCCCTCTGCTGGCTGTGTCGATATGGGGGACGGAAGACTCCATGAGGTCCTGCACAATGGCCCGTGAATCTGCCACATCAGCCTTGAGGGAGGCTTGCTTGTCCAAAGGGAGGTCGGGCAGACATTTTGCAAGCTCCCACCACAGATTGAGACAAAATAACAGAGCTTTCTCAAAGACTTGCAGACATTGTCCTACTTGGAAAGACAACTGGAAGTAGCTCCCGTGGAGGAAGACGACAAAGACAATGGTTTCGAATACGAGGCTCGGAGGCCAGGAGGATTGGCTCCACGTCTGTCAGCTTGAACCTGATGTCCAACTACTTGTTCATCTGGGCGTTGGCCCTGGGCTTCTCCCAGACCTTTTGCGTCACCTGCAGGACAGCCTTCTGGAGAGGGATGCCAGACCAGATCATGGTGCGCTTACCCATGACCTCTGCTTGCACTCCCAACTCCTGGGGAGCTTCCTTGGGCAGAAGGACCACTAAGAACTCCGCCAGGCCCTGAATGCGGTCATGAAAAGCCTTAATGGATGCCGAGGGTCCATCATACTGGGCGTCTTAGTCATAATCGCCTGCCCCCCCCCTTTCACAGACCGAGGGGAGTCTGGGACACAGGTGCACACAGGGTCTCCCCTAAGTCCGGCACCAAAGACAAGACCAACGGCTGTTGAGGGAGAGGTATTGGTGGTACAGGAGGAGGTGGAGGGGTCTGAACAACTGGTCGGGCCTGGACTGGGGGATGGACCAGCACTGAAACCGGCAGCACTGTAGAAACAGGAGTACCACCCAGAGGAGGGGGACGGGGAGGCGTCACCTGCAGGATGACCTTCACAATATGCTTGAGGAGCCCCTTCATCTGAGGGGAACACACACATGAGGAAAAGGAAGCACTCGAAGAAGCGGTCCACACAAGCTGCCGGGTGCCTAGGGGCCCGGTGCCTACAAAGCACTTTACCTTCGCACCTGGTCAAAGCGCAGAGGTGCCTGGTCTGTGTAGCTGTAAGGCTGTGATGGGTAGATGTATCCAATCTGTACTGGTAGCCGTGCTGGATCATGCCGAGGACAGACTCTTGGAGGTGTCACTCAACGATCCCTTACCCTCCTGGGGTTGAGAAAGAGGACGAACTTGATCACCCTTCCGAGGACAGCCTGGTAGGATCCCTGAGCCCCTCAGCTTGGGAGCCGGTAGCCAGGACGGCCTCAAGTTTGTCCCCGGAGCAAGAGCTCGCAGTCCCTTATGTTTGGGAGCCGGTAGCCTTAGAGGCCTCGGGCTTGCCAGAACCTGAATCCGGGGAAGTAGTCGTCGTGCTGGGGAACTATGCTGAACAGAGGGTCTACCTTATCCTGACGACAGGTCCTGGAGACAAAGTCTTTAAGATGGGCCAGAGGAGAAGTGTGGAAGATCTCCCTCCACCACGACAACTGGTTCTTCAATGCCCTGTGACTGAGAGCTCTGCAAGCCGAACCTGTGTCACAGTGGTGGTCGGGCCCCAAACACTCAAGACAGCGTGCATGGGGGTGCAAGGCAGGGAACGAGTGGTCGCACAAGACATCTCGTGAATCCTCCTTTGTCAGACATGCGCAGGGGAGGCGAGGCACCAAAGGGAAGTTAGATAAGATTGAAAAATCAAAATGGGGAGCAAGCGGTAAGCTAAAAAAAGTATTTGCGCTGGCTGCCAGGTCCGACAACATCTGTGTTCGGAAAAAGGGACTGAGGTGAGGCGCCAGAGGGCAAGGCCTCGGTGGGTCATTCCAACGCCCAAGGCCGCGCGATATACTAAATTTAAAGGGGAAGCTCAATTTTTCGCTGCCAAAGGTTCTGGTACCATCCCCATGTTGGGGAACACCCACAAGGATGGAGGAAAGGGGACAGGACATAGGAGTAAGAGTAAACGTGTGGATTTATTTTTGTTTTTTGTCTGCAAATGGTGGAGCCCTTAGCCAGGATGCTGATTATGTGCATGAAAGCTGCGCTATTGGAAAACAAGAAGCGCAGTACACAATAAGGGGTTGATTACAGAGAAGTGTTAATTTGTTAGCAGAAGTGACCAACCAACAGTGAATAGCAGTCAGCTATTAGTCAGGGGAGCTGTCACAGAGAGGAAAATGTGGATCAAGCAGAACACAAAGACAAAGTACTGTCGAGCTATAACTTCCTTTAGGGGTCTGTGCACAAGTGTCGCCCAATAAATCTAAAACTGTGATCTTCCTAAATAAACGATCAGGATTACTTTCTCCCAGATGGTAAACAAAATGGTATCCCCGCAAATGCCTCTCCTACCACTTTCTGATAGCCAACACTACAGGCATCTGGAACAATCGTTCCAGTCCGTAGAGTTCAACGAGGCTCCCTTCACATCCCTCTTCAGGTGCTGCAGGTATTCAAGTATAAGGGATTCCCAACCTTCTTGCTGGAGGAATTTAGTTGGCCGTGTCGAGGAAATATAAAGTAATAAGGCATCTTCATTTATGCACCCCTGCTAAAACGTCATTGTGCACCATTGTATTCTGTTTGCCTCTTGCCATGTTCAAACCACTGTCTCCAGCTTGCTTAATGCAAGATAGGGCACCGGACTGTGCATGTCACCTTTAGAAAAGCACTTGGCCCACCACTAGAGAATGCTTGCCTTCACTGTTCACACTTTTGACGTGTATCCTTTTTGGCATAGCAAAGACATTTTCTCTGCTCTCGCTTTTTACTGAAAGGCACTTTAGCAGGCACATGGCATATTACAAGAACTCTTGCCTGCCTCGAAGTGGGTGCAAAGCTTTAGGCAGTATATTCAACTTGAAGAAATGTATTACGCTATGCTGTCTTACTGATAACATTAACAAGTGCTGCAGCTAGCATCAAAAGGCCACCTAATGAGGGTTTATCTTAGTCAGCAATAAAGTTGCAAGGTGTGACCTTGCCAGGCTGCGACTGCCCCCCTTTCCATTGAAACACATTTATTCCTGTGGTTATAAGCTGGACACAGGAGGGAGGGGGGTTTCACTTGCGCCAAAGTCTTGTGTTGCCGTTAGTTGTGTGTTTAAAGTGTTCATCAATCCACAGGAATCGTGAATGGTCCTTATTTCCCACCGCAATCTGGTTCTTTAGACGTTGAATTCCTGCTGCTCTGCGGCCATGCCTGGACTGCTGAGCGCACTTCCTGGTGATGCCCTAGGGCTCAGAAAGGACGATTTCATCAGAGGGGGTGCTGCCTAGAGCAGAGGCGGAAGCAAGGGTGGATCAAAAAATCATGGGTTGGCGAAAACAAGTAACTGCTTAAATGTATTGTGATGTACTTTATTGTGTTGCCTGTGTGAGGAACTCATGGTGGCAACAAGACATTGGGCCTCATTACACGGTAGGCGGAGAACCATGGCGCTATTAGCGCCATGGTTCATGCCGGTAAAATACCGGCACCACCTTGGTGAAAAGGGGAATTACTGCCCCATTCCAAGGTTGGCGGGGCGGTAATTCCCCCTTCCACCATTGCCCTTCCCCATTCCCATTTTTGCCCCATAGGGCTCTATGGGAATGGGGAAGGCGCTAATTACGGTACCGCAAATTGCGGTACCGTAATTAGCTCCACTGGTCCCTTTGCGGGTTGGTTTTTAACGCCTTCAAAAAGTAGGCGTTAAATTCCCCAACCTGCAAAGGGACCTCGTAGTAAGGCGGTAAGGATTTACCGGTACCAGTAAAATACCGGTACCGGTAAACCCTTACCGCCTACCGTGTAATGAGGCCCATACACAAGTGATCACAGTGCAAGGGTGTTTATTTAACAATGAATGTTGTATGCAGGTTGGAAAAACGCCTATTCTAAACCTAAATCTAAGACGGGAGCAAGCGTCGACCATCAAATGAAAAATAAGGCAGTCCTAGTGGCGTTGTGTCAAATAAAAGGGCCTATAATAAGAAACCTATTGCCAAGCCTTAAAACTAATACAAAAGGGTGTGTGATAGTCCTCAAGAAAAGAAAGAAGTGTTCTCAAATAATATGTCAGGATGTGGTATCCTGGGTCTCCCTTCCCCACGTTTTGAGCAAAGTACAGTCTCAGGTAACTCTAGCAATTCTCGTTTCACTTGAAAGTCTCTTGCTTTCTAGGACCCAATGTCTTCAAAATAATAAAACAAAAGTTCCTTCCACAAATTAAAGTTTGTTTCTTGGTTTCACTTAGGGTGAGGATTCTCCACCCTTTGGTTCTCCTCTTCCGGGCGTTGACCCCTCTCGAATCTTATCCTCCCTCGGTCAGGTTCACTATGGTTTTTCCTTCTTCACAAATCTTAATGCCTTTTTAAACAGGTCAAGTGGACATCCCTCACCGGGTTCATGTTCGTCATCACACTGTTTCTTGGGACTTTAGACTTTGCCCCTCTTGGAATTCGCTTCCCTTGTTTCCTCACTGCAGGATTCACTTCCCTTTCTTTCACTTCGTTTGTAGATAAGTCTTTCGATTGTACTGGGATTTTGCTTGACCACTTCGACCTATTCTGCCGGCTCTCCTACAGCCTTCTGATATCTGCAGTTTCTCTTATATAGGGCTCGACTAGTCTCTCTTGAGTTAGCACCCACATGGTGCCGGTTTCCATCTGCAACTCGTTTCTCCGTTAACACTTGTTACAGTTCTTCAACAGTTAACAGAACTTGGTTCAAACTTACCACTTTGTGATTCTCACTCAACACAGCCCGGTTCTCATAGTTTCCTTTTCGACTCACCAGCTGTGATGAACTGCTTGGCTTTTCTTCATTATTGGAGTCAAGGCCGGTACTATGGTCACAGGAGCTTCCCTTGTTCCTGCTTATCGGTGTAGCCTTGCCCCGTGTACCGTTGACATCTGCAAGCGACTTGTGCTATTGTTCGCGGTCTTAGGCTTTCTTCCTCAAAGGTTTGGCAGGTTTGGGACAAAAAGGGCATAGTCACTTCTCTCCTTGCCACCATCTTGATTCCTGCTGCCTTTCACCTTCTCTTGAACTGCTGTGCCTGGTTAGCTATCTCGTCGTGCTGTCTGCAGTGCTCGTACTGTGCTCCCTTGCTCCACCTTTTGTCCCTGTGGGGAAGGGAAAGGGCCGTCAGGTGTGTGATTCTGATTAACTGGCTGACATTTCCTGACCCTTGTATTGGGACATGTCAGGTAAACCGCTCTGGTGTGTAGTGCAAAAGTGTCCGTGTCGGAAAAGGGGTGTGTGGGGGGGGCGGCAGTGGTTTTGAACATCCTATGAGGTAGGATGGGGAAAAGGTGTTGAAAGAAGGGGCATACCGCATCTCACCCATCAGTGTCCCACTTCCACTCCCCGAGGACCACCCAGTCAGGTGATCCTCCCTCACTGGTCCACGCACAGGAACTGGATCCATTAGCGATGGCCATGTCCTGGATACCTGGATGACAGATCCCCCATGGACTAGTCAGAGAGACACCTTCAGGTTTCTCACATATGAAACAGGTCAAAATATCTGTATTTGGATTTAAAGTATAGAATCTGTCTGTAGCAATAGGAGGGCAAGTACCCTGCCTAACAAAACTGGTTATCTGAAGTAAGAAAAGTAAAAAGGTTGGCCACCGCAGTTGGAAAGTAGCGCATCCATGCTCCCTATTGACTTAAAAAGACATGAGAATGTAATGTTGGTCAGAGTAGTGTGGAATGTGTTCTGTATGTCTGCGAAAAAAAAACATTTTGGAAAAAACAAGCCTGTGACTGTCTTGTCTCACTCAACCCAGACCTTGTTACTTGAAACCCTCCATGCAAGTTGTGACTCGGCTTTATATTTCACACTCCTCTATCCTAGTACAGGAGCTGTAACAGGCTGTATTCCCACTGATTATGTGTCTTGTCTTTGACCCTTACCTACCCACGTCTCCAAAGAACTAAAATCTGCTCTGCATTGGGGATACAATAATGCAGGCTATAGGCTGTGAAACAGCAGTCATCTGAATCTAACAAACACCTGTGGGTTTCTCTGACATTTCTGTAAGGAGGAGGAACGAGGCCCAGGTGACCCGAGCTGCTGAATAGACATGGCAGAGTGGTTGAGTTAATGAATCATACCAACACTGCCAGCCACAGAACTCAATAGCGTCCCGGTGTAGATGGGGTTAGGAACAGACCTGGATCCAAAATAAGGCATACCTTATCTAACTTTCCAAGCTCCAAGATCTTGTAAAATCCATGAAAGACACGTGTGCAAACCTGCAGAATGTGACTCACAAAACTGGTTACAAACGGTTAAATACCATCCTCCAAGGAGGAGGAGGAATAAATTACTTACCTGTAACTCCGGTTCTCCAGCATTGGTATTCTTTCATAGATTCACATGCTGCCAATACCTGGCACTTCCTGCCCACCGCATTGCCGCTCTCTGCCCCAACTTTCAGTGCTATGCGGATGACAACTCATTTTCAGGCTCCCTTCAGCCACCTCTTCTCTCATCTCTGACTGTGTCTGATATCCAGGAGTGGAGTGTCGCCAACAATCTCTGCCTTAATGCCAGTAAGACTGAGATTCTCCTCATCGGCACACCTGCTTCCTGCTTTCCTGTCACTCTCTGGGCGGCCTCTCTTGGCCCTCTTCCTGCTCCCACCTGTGAGGCTAAAAACCTCAGGGTCATCTTCGACTCCACACTCTCCTGACATCTCTGATGTCTCCAAGAAGTCACACTTCCAGCTGCACCTCCTCCGAGGTATTCATCCTTTTCTCCTTCCCCCAGAAGCTCACCGTCTCCAGAGCTCTGGTTCTCTCTAGGCTGGACTACTGTAACAGCCTCTTTCTAAATCTGCCTGCATCTACACTCCACCCTCTGCAACTCATCCAAAACAGGACTGCAAGACTTGTCCTTGGCCTCAAGCCCAGGGATTGTATCTCTCCAGGATTGAAATCTCTTCACTGGCTCCCAGTGTCTGGGAGGATTAAGTTAAAAACCCTCTGCATTGGCCACAAGGCTTCTGTGGCCTGGGGCCTCAATACCTTCATCTCTCTCTTCCAAAATATCTTCCTTCTCAAGCCCTTTGCTCATCTGCCTGCAACCCCCTCAGGGTAAGTCGCTTCTCCAAGCAACAAGTTGGTGGTAGATCTCGTTCTTTGGCTGGGGCCTCCCTCTGGACCAGCCTCCATGCCTCACTGAAACTTGAGAACCATCTCCGGTTCTGGAAGCACCTCAAGACCTTCCTCTTTGCTTCTGCTTTCTCTCCTCCTCTCCCCTGCGGAACTCCTGGCTGAAACTGAAATTGCACTGGTCACCTGGCTACCCTCTGTTCTCGGGCCCAGGTCCCCTCCCCCGCCAGTTGCACTCCTGAACTGCCCCCCCGGCTACCACCCTGCCCTTGGGGGTTGTTCCCTGTATCCTTACAGCCCCCTGCCAGCACCTGACGTCTGCACTTACCCCGGCACTTGGCACCACTTGGCTGCACTTCTTATTTATTGTATTTATTGTTTTTTATTTATTTTACTGTTATCCTATGTACTGCACTGCCCCCTCGCCTTCCCCTCACACTTTTCCCTTTCCTTCCTCCCCTTGCACTTGCGCGATCTCAATGTCACCTGGCCTAGTAGGATCGTTGTCTCTGTTCCTCTTCCCTTGCCTTGTCGCGCCTTGAAACACTTGTGTATAGGCACGTTATAAATGCCACATTATATCAATATTCCCTGTCGTCAGGCTGGGAATCCTCAGTAAAAGAGCAGTTTAAACAAACTGAAAATGTGTCACTTTTGTGCTCTAGTACAGTAATTTCGGGTCATACTGCCAATAGAGCACCTCCCTTAACTCCTTCCCTGTCAGCCATCTTCAGATTTGGCAAGCGCACACAAGTGACAGCCAGAGCCAAAAGATGAGCCATGCATGGGAGGTGGGAGGGTCGCATGTGAATCTATGAAAGATACCAATGCTGGAGAACCAGAGTTACAGGCAAGCTCCTTCTCCAGCATTGCATCTTTCATAGATTCACATGCTGTGAATAGATTACAAAGCAATATTAATAAAATTGGCAGAGGCAAGGCAGAGGCAAGGCAGAGTATGGCAGAGTATGGCAGAGGCAAGGTCCCAGCACAATTTACCACTGGAGACTTACCTGACACAAAAAGGTTCCGCAGAACCGACTGGCCAATTCTAGATTCTTCTGCGGAATCTGTTGACACAGCAGAACCTGGTTAATGTATGTACCAATCTCCAGGTGGCTGCATGGCAGATGTCAGGCAGCAGGATCCCGGAGAGGAAGGCAGTGGTAGCAGCCTCTGCTCTGGTGGATTGAGCCCGGGGCTTGCCTGGAAGTGGCCTGCCGGCCTGTTCATGAAATGCAGGCCGCAATCCACCTTGAAATGGAAGACTTCGACAGAGCCTTCCCTGGCCCAGTAGGTCCAAAAGACAAAATTGATTCGTAGAACACAATAACTTAGTACCTGCCACATAGTACTTGAGGGCATGCATCACATCCAGCGTGTGCAGTGCTCACTCCACTGGAGATGTCAGGGTGCCAAAGAACATGGCAAAACCACTGGTTGATTGAGATGGAAGGAGGACAGCACCTTAGGCATAAATATCGGGTTAGTATGCAGGATAACCCCTCTCCTTGTGAATCATCAGATAAGGTGGTTTTGCAGGAAAATGCCTGGATTTCTCCACCCTTGCCTTGTGGATGTTATGGCACCAAGAAAGTGGTTTGCCAGGAAAGATGCTTGATGGATGCCTGGTGCATAGGCTCGAAGGGCGGCTTCATGAGCCTTACAAGCAGTACATTCACTTCCCATGCTGGAGCTGGGAGACCGACGGGTGGAAAAGACCGGAACAGGCCACATAGGAACTCCTTCACTAGCCGGTGGTACCACAGGGATGGCACACCTGCTGAACGGTTGTATCTGGAGATTGCAGCCAGGTGTACCTTGATCGAAGAATGCGTCAAGCCAGACCGGGCTAGAGATAAATAAGGCAAAATGGCTTCTGGCCGGATGGCCTGAGGCCACAACTGATGGCTCCTGCACCACACTTGGAAGCGTTTCCACTTGCTCTTGTAGCGCTTCAAAGTGGACAGAGCTCTTGCTCGGGCAAGGACTTCTTGGCAGTCCTGTGCAAGGGACAAGGATGCAAATTCTAAGAACACAGGAGCAGGCCGTCAGAATGAGTGAGGCCGGGTCGTGGTGCAGCACTGCCCGTTGGTTCCTGGACAGGAGAGCCTGGTGTGAATTCAACTTGACAGGAGCAGCTGACGAGAGAGCAAGGAGGTCAGAGTAGCAAAACTGTTGCGGCCACGCAGGGGCCACTAATATCAGTTTGCATCGATATAGTCTGAAGGTGTAGAGGACCCAAGGCACCAGCGGTATATGGGGAAATGCATACAGGACCTTTCCCCTACCATGGGAATGCAAAGTCGTCCCCATGCTCT
This sequence comes from Ambystoma mexicanum, assembly GCF_040938575.1. NCBI lineage: Eukaryota > Metazoa > Chordata > Amphibia > Caudata > Ambystomatidae > Ambystoma > Ambystoma mexicanum. The sequence continues at coordinate 106,260,250 of NC_090940.1, read as the reverse complement.
CTGCATGGGGGCAATCGGCTAGTGAAACTTTTGCACCGACTTGTTGTCATAGGTGGCAAAAAGGTCGGTCTCCAGTGTGCCCCATGTTTGGAACAGATTAAGTTGATCCTCGTGCAGCTCCCACTCATGGCAAAAGCGCAACTTCCTGCTGAGGGAGTCCGCTAGGGTATTTTGAATCCTGGCAGATGGAGGTTAAGGAGGAACATTTGGTACTGCAATACCCAATGCCAGAGGGCCTGAGTGTCCTTGGATAGCTGTAGGGACCTGGTTCCGCCCCCTTGCTTGCGGACATAAAACATTGATGTGATATTGTCAGTGTAGACCCATAATACCTTCCCTGCTAGTAGGGGGAGGAAGGACTTCAGGGCCCAGAAAATCGCCCGCAACTCTAGAAGGTTGATGTGCAGGCTCTTTTTTTTTTTCTTCGAATCAGAGGCCTCTCGCGTGCTGCGCACTGCACCTGTCCTGGCGGTGGCCCGATGGTCTGACAGGCTGAATAGGCAACCCTTCACCAGATGTACCTTCACCGACTGCCAGTGAAGGCTCTACATGAAAGCTTGTGGCAGAATGATGTGATCTTCCCAAGTCCCTGATGACTGTATCCAACGGGCATCCAGGAATTCCTGCACCGGCTGCACGCGTAGCCTGCAGTGAGTGATCAAAGAGAGGCACGATGACATTATCCCCAGCAAAGACTTAATTGCGGACTGGAGTCATCTGGGCACTGCTGACGCTGCTCACCTTCGGCAGAAGAGCCACCACCCTCTTCTCAGAGGGCCTGGCAGTGCAGGTTTGGGTGTCAAGTCTCGCTACAAGATTGAGCGCCTGTCCTGATGAAACTAGACGTGACTTTGGGATGTTTATGAAGAATCCTAGCTGTTGCCGACACTGGATGGTGGACACAGTGTTGACGTCTGCCAGCGGGTAAAGCGGGGGCTCTCACCAACCAGTTGTCCAGGTACAGGTACATGTGAATGCCCATCCGGCGCAGGTGTACCACTACTGGTGCAAGGCACTTGGTAAACACTGTAGAGCAGAGCTCAGGCCGAAGAGAAGGGCCTTGAATTGATAGTGTACTCCTGCCACCATGAAGCATAGGTCGGGCCAGTGTGAGCGGTGAATAGGGATGTGAAAATGAGCGTCCTCAAGGTCGAGGGACACTAAGTAATCTCCTTGTCGCAGCTGGGAGAGTACTTGTTGCAGAATCACCATACTGAATGTGTGGACTAGGACATCGTCCTGTACTGGTCTCCTGATGAGTATGGGGACTTGTAGGAAGAATACTGGTACATGGAGCAGTTGTCCCGCGAAGTTCTACCATAACGCCCTTTCCCAGAGTGAAAGAACTGGCATCTTTGCTGTAGCGTGCCCATGGAATGAGTCGTCTCCGTGTCTGTCTTGATAGATTGCAAAGCCTCATTCACCTTTTACTCGAATAGTTCTTTGCAGTCGAAAGGCATGTCTACGACCCAGGATTGGACGTTGGGTCGCAAGTATGTGGCCTTGAGCCACCCTTGTCTGTGAAGGACCGCTCCATAACCAAGCTGGCGAAATACAGTGTCTGTGATGTCCCCCGATACTGTGATGGCATGGGCTGATGTCAATTCGCCCTCATGGAAGATGTCCATAGCTTCCTACTATTCGGCAGACTCTCTAGGATGGGGCCCAGCTTGTACCATAACTCACGATCATATTGTGCGAGAATGGCCATTGGGTACTCAGCCCTAATAGTCATGGCTGCGGTGGTAATGATCTTATTGATGAAGGCATCCTGGCGTTTTCCCTCCTTGTCGCAAGGAAGGGGGGGTACAGAGCAGGACAGGTTGGCTGACATCTTCTTGGCGGCAGCAGAGACTACCGAGTCTGGTGTAGATTGTGTGCGGAGGCAGGCAGGAGCGCTCTCCGGGGCCCTGTATTTTTAACCAGAAACGGTGGTCCTTTGCAGGGGCCGTTGTGGGGTCAAGTGTCTAGGCCATCCTCTCAGACATCCTCCAACACCAGAATGGACACAACTGATTTTCTGCACCGGTCTCTGCATTGGTATAAAACACTGTCCTTTTGCTGCTCCTCCGGATGAGGCCAAAAATCTTGGCCGCCCTGGCCATGAGTTTGTGGAAGGCCGTCACCTCATTGGGGGGGAGAGGGTGGGGAGGGGGGGGGAAGAGTCTCCAATCAGGATATCATCTGGTGCCCCATCGGCCGTGATGAAATCTTCAAATTCGTCGGAGTGGGATGAATGTGTTGACGCCACATCCTACAAGTGGTCTGGGTCCGTCCCTGTGTCCGGCAGTTGCTGGGGCCTTGATTGCTGTTCAACCCTTCTGGGAGGGGGGGTAGGGAGGGGGTCGTGGAATATCCTCCTCCCAGGATGGCCCAGGGACTTATGCAGGAGGCTGTCTAGGCGTGACCGGGAGTGGAGCAGGAAGCCTTTGTTGTAATGTAGCCATCAGCGTGGTCAAGGTAGATAAAATGTCCAGTGACATATTCCTCTGGGGAGGCAATGGTGGAGCAGGTTGCATCAGTGGCAATTCGTCCCCCATAGGGGATTTGTGCAGGGGTGGCAATGCTGGCTGCCTGATTAGGCTCCACTCCCCCGGTGTAGAAGTAGGTTGCCTTCTTGGAGGTGGTGTCCTGCGTTGCGGGGAAGAAGGTGGCATGACCGCCTCCACATCGCATTCTTCTACAACCCCCGAGGACGAGCAACTTGGCTCCACTACGATGGTCCCTTCTGGGTGTACCTCCACTATGAGGTATGGGTATGATGCTTGTGGTAGTGCTGCTAGTGCTGACACTGTGCCGGTGGCAGAAATTTATGTCACAATTGCAGTGGTCGTAATCATGTGAAAGGACAGTTTTCCCCCCATCAATGGGATCATCAACGAGGGAACCACAGTCGTAGACACAGTAGTCATCAACAAACTCTTCGTCGACTGGGTCGCGTACCTACTGGTGGTCGACAGTCTCGTCAGCAGGGCGATTGTGGATGGTGTCAATGGTTTCGACAGATGACCTGGAGGAAGCCTTGGGCGTTGACAAGGATTTAGTCAGCACCAATTTTGAGGAAGTCGACGGGGTAGCTTTTGCCTTCGATGACAAAGAGTGGCCGCTAAACTTTGAGGTGGATTTGCTTGATGGGGTCATATGTCAGGCAGGGGAAAAGGCCATGGCTGCTCTTTTATTTAGACACCTCTTGGACACAGACCTTAGGCGATGACCAGTCCTTGTGCGAAGATCTGGGCTCGTCAGAAGCCTTGTTGCGCTTCCTTTTGCTGGTGGCATGGACTTCATGCGACCTAGACCTCTTACTATAGGTGGTTGGCTGGGCCGTCTTGCCCTGCCATAGAGGGGCATGACTCTGTACGGACACAGAATCGGAGGCACGCAACAAGACAATGACAATCTCTCAGCATCTTGCTGGAGGAGGACTGGCAGATTTAGCAGTTCTGAATGAAGTGGTGAGGGTGAAGACAGCAGAGATAGTAGTCGTTATGGTCGTCCACATATTTTTCAGCCCACAGCGGGCACAGGCTTTCCTCGTTGACTCAGGCATGAGAGTCTCAAATATGCAGACGATGAAGATTACCGGCGGTGGGAACGGTCTACGGATCCAGCAATGCCGCCGTCAGCGCCTGTTGTCAAAAAGATGTAAAAAAGATGCCATTTTTAATCGAAGAGGTATTAAAAGTCCATTTTTATTGAATAGTTGAAGCGAGAACATTTCAGGACTCCCAACATGAACATGCGGTAAGAAATCTGAAGATGGCCGACAGAGGAGGAGTTGAGGTTCCTATTGGCTGTGGAAAGTATGACCCCAAAAAGACTACTAGAGCAAAAAAGTGACTGACATTTTTCAGTTTAAGTTTAAACTGCTCGATGTTACAGAGGATTCCCAGCCCGATGATGGGGAATATCCACAGCATGTGAATCTATGAAAGATCCAATGCTGGAGAACCCCTGTTGAAAGAAAGCCCCAAAGATATTTTGGACACTTATAACCCAGCCATCTTGAATAACCCATCCAACTAGTGAGTTGATAGCCCCGACTATTCTCAACCACCTACCACTAATCCACACCCAAACAGCAGATGGATGACTTGTTCAACTCCTGAAATGTGAGCTCAGATTACAAAACTGCTTTCACCATCCTCAAACATATGAAGGTTTACAGAACTTGACAAATTCCAGTGGTCCAGATATTCCCCAAGATACGAGAAGACGCCGTCAAATTCCAGGAGGCACTCCAAGTAATAATTAACTGCCATCACCCGATTTGTGTTGATCTAAATTAGTTATTGCGAGCAGTGTTGCCCCCAGACACATTTGCTTTACTTAAGGTGTGCACAAATTGGCCAACTGAAGAACCAGCTATGGCTAAAGATGTACAAATGTTCAAAGATAGACTGGTACAAACAGTTCTTGACATTTTTTTTCCTAAAAAAACTGATTGGGCTAAAATAAATGTATGCAAACATGACAAGGTACCCTGCAGAGTACCTAAAACATCTAAAACGATGTTTTGAACAACATTCAGGGATTATGGATGCCGCGCTTACAGCACCACAGGCTTTAGTGGCTCAGTTTGTTATGGGGTTGCAACCCTAAGTAGGAGAAGGGAATAAAGCTGTAATTATAGGATGAGAAAAAAGGGGTTGGTCAAAGTTTGCTGGCAGCACAGGATTTTCCTGAGACGGATAAGAGACAAAAAGAAACAGAAGCAAAGCGTATGGTGCTACAAATACAGAGCTTGCAACACTATCAGGGAAGAGGACGGTTACGACTTTCAAAAGGAGGAGCGCTGCAAGCGTTTCAGACAGGGCAACCCTGTGAAAGGTATTATTCAAATACTAAGATCGATCAGAGAAACTACTGCAAGTAGTCTGGGCACTGGAAAGCCAAGTGCCCAATCTGCTTCATTATGATGTGCAAGACAGATGACTGCCAGAGGCGGGCCGGCACAAAGCCCGCTTCCACAGTCCATGCTCTTTTTTTAAAATATTTATTAGACATTAAGGGCCTGATTCACAGAAGCCTTTTATAATGGCACAATCCCATTGAAAAATGCTCTGTGAATCAGGCCCTTAGTTTATTACAAACCTTTTGTATGTAGAAAAGGAGAAAAATAAATAAATAAAAATAAAACAGCCAAGAACAACATCCGATGAAGCCTCCCAAGCTAAGATCAGCAATTAGAACATGCAAAAACCCTTTCCAGGTACTTGACCAGAGCAAATGTCATTGCAAAATGTTTGCCCAACATCAGCATGGCCCACCAATCTTCCACATTGTGAGTTCTCACACTTTCTATGAAGGTTCCCAGATAGCAAGTTCTTAGGTCCGTCTGTGAGGCCAGTGCATAACAGAAGAACAAGTTACTTCTTACCTTGTAACGTTCTTTCGACGGGATGTTCCTCCGACGTATTCCTCATCTTAGATATATCTCCTTCCAGCTCTGCTGGCCTCGGAAAATTTTTTCTCTAGAGGGCGCTTCGCGTCGACGTCCTCCGAGTCGATGTCCCTCGACAGCCGCCGTATCGACGTCGACTTCATCCTGCCTATAAAGGCCGCGCGCAGCGTCCGTTGCTCAGTTCCGTTTTGTAGCCCACAATAATTCTTTCTGGACTAGACTAATCACCCGGAAGGAGCGTAAGCTGCAACAACAAGGGAAGTAGAACTGCGGGGATGGATGGGAGGGTCGATGAGGAATACGTCGGAGGAACATCCCGTCGAAAGAACGTTACAAGGTAAGAAGTAACTTGTTCTTCGAAGGGATTGTGTCCTCCGACGTATTCCTCATCTTAGATAGGCTCCCATAGCAGTATTCTATTATCGGAGGAGGGAGTACTGATTTCATGCTGTCTTCTATTGATGAATAGAATGCAGTACAGCCCTTCCAAACCTAGTCTCTTGACTGGAGGAGGAATCCAAGTTGTAAAATCGTGTAAAGGTATGGACAGACGACCATGTAGCGGCCGCACAGATGTCTTTAACTGGCACACCTCTTTTGAGGGCCGATGAAGCTGCAATACCTCTGGTCGAATGAGCCCTAAGGTTTTGAGGGGGCTCTTTCCCTGCCAGTTTTTAACATTCCAGAATGGCTAGAATGATCCATCTGGAAATGGTCTGCTTAGTTATTGGTAACCCCAGCTTGTGACCTGTGTAACCTACAAACAGCTGGTCTGCCTGTCTTATCCTGGCTAGTCTACTGATGTAAAAACTTAAAGCCCTTCTAGGGTCTAGCCTGTGTAACCTCTCTTCCTCTTTCCCCGGATGAGGAGGAGGATAGAAAGATGGTAGGGTAATCTTCTGAGTGATATGGAATTCCGAAACCACCTTTGGGAGGAAATTAGGCTTCACTTGCAGGACAACTTTGTCTTTGTGAAATATTGTGTGAGGGGGTTTACAAGAAAGAGCTTGTAATTCGCTCACCCTTCTAGCAGATGTAAGTGCTATTAATAAAACAGTTTTAAGGGTAAGGAATCTTAACGAACAAGAATGGAGAGGTTCGAAAGGTGTGCCCATCAGGAAAGTTAGTACTAAGTTTAAATCCCATAGGGGAACTTGGAATGGTCTTGGGGGATAAACATTAGTTAACCCCTTTAGAAACTGTATTACCAAGGGTAATTTGAAATAGGATGGTTCTTCCGCAGTGCGCTTAAAGATGGATAGCGCTGCGAGATAGCCCTTAATTGTGCCAACTTGAAGGCCTGAATTCGCCAAATATAGAAGGAAGGATAAAACCATTGGTGTACCACATGAAAAAGGGTCGATATTCTGTTCTCTACACCAGCTGCAAAATCTGTTCCAACGGCAGCGGTATAAAGACTTTGTTGCTGGCCTCCTTGCCGAAAGCAACACCTCCATAACATCATCAGGGAGGTCCCAATCCTTGTACCTCAACCTTTCAGAAGCCAAGCGTGAAGGTTGAGGGTTTTGATGTCTGGATGGCGAACCTGACCTCCCTTCTGTGAGAGTAGGTTCTCTCTGAGTGGAAGTCGAATTGGAGGGCAGATGGACAAGTCTAGAAGGTCCGGGTACCACGTTCTTCTGGCCCAATCCGGGGCAATTAGGATCATGGTTCTCCGGAATCTTCTCAACCTCCTGATCATTTGAGGAATGACAGGGACCGGTGGGAACGCATACAGAAGCGGAAACTCCCAGTCAACTATGAACGCGTCTCCCAGAGCTCCTCTCGGGGGAAATTCCCTTGAGCGGAACAGATCGCATTTCCTGTTGACGCTGGTGGCGAACAGATCCACCTGAGGGGTTCCCCAAAGGGCGAAGATCTCTTGAAGGACTTCCTGAGCTAGTTCCCACTCGTGGGAGACTGTGCTCTGCCTGCTCAGAGCGTCCGCTGTCAAGTTCTTCTCTCCGGCTAGGTGAACTGCCGATAGAGAGATTCCTTCTTGGATTGCCCAAAACCAGAGCTGCATCGCCTCTCTGCACAGGGGTAGTGATCCTACGCCTCCTCTTTTGTTGAGGTAATGCATGGCCACTGTGTTGTCCGTCATTATCAGGACGTTTTTCCCTTGTACAGCTGGCAGGAACGCCTTCCGCGCAAGTCTGATGGCTCTCAGCTCTAACAGGTTGATATGTAGTCTGGACTCCGATGGAGACCAACGACCGCTGATGGTCAAGTCCTTGGCGTGGGCTCCCCACCCCGTGAGTGAGGCATCCGTGGCTACTGTTATCTCCGGCCAGGGTTGCCAAAAATGTTCTCCTTTCAGAATGTTCTCCTGACAGGCCCACCACTGAAGGTCTCGAGCTACTCTGTCGGGAACCTGAAAAAGATCTGTCATTCTCCCTGAGAATTGTGACCCACTGAGTCCTCAGTGCCCACTGGAGGGATCTCATTCTCAGGCGAGCCTCTGGCACTAGGAAAATGCAGGATGCCATGAGGCCTAGCAACCTCAAAAAGTCGAAGGCTGGGAGACGTTGGGCATGTTGAAACTTGGTAACCATCTGTAGAATATCTTGAGCCCTCACCTCTGGTGGCAAGGCTTTTCCCACGGAAGTGTCCAGGATCGCTCCTATGAACTGGAGTCTCTGCGATGGTATCATTTGTGACTTCTTTAAATTGAGGGAGAAGCCCAGTCTGTGAAGGGAGTGGCACACGTGATTTAGTTGGATCTGAGCTTGTTCCGAAGAAACAGCCCTGATCAACCAATCGTCCAGGTAGGGGTAGACGTGAATCCCTTCCCTCCTTAGACTTGCTGCCACTACAGACATTAACTTGGTGAAGACCCTCGGGGCGGAGGTCAGCCCAAATGGCAGCACTCGAAATTGATAGTGAGAGTTGCCAATTGCGAACCTCAGGTATTTCCTGTGTTTGAGATGGATAGGCACATGGAAATAAGCATCCTGAAGGTCCAGAGATACCAACCAGTCCTGGAACTGAAGGGCCTGGAGGATCTGAGAAAGAGTGACCATCTTGAATTTGTCTTTTCTGAGGAATTTGTTCAATTCTCGCAAGTCCAAGATGGGTCTCAGTCCTCCGTCTTTCTTTGGAATGAGAAAGTAAGGGGAGTACCAGCCCTTGTTCCTCTCCGCTGCAGGTACCGGTTCTATGGCACCTTTCTCTAGCAGGTCCAAAATTTCCTGCAAGAGGAGCGGATCTGGAGCTTTCTGAGAGCTGATCCCCGGTGGATGACTCTGAGGTATACGTAGGAAAGGCAGACAGTAACCTTGGGCAACTGTTTCCAATGCCCAAGCATCTGACGTGATAACCTGCCATACCGCCAGATGTTGAGTCAACCTGCCTCCTACAGGTGTCCTGTGAGGGAAGTCCTCAGAGTGGTTTTGGGGCGGCTGATGCAGATGCCGATGGTAAAGGGGCACCTGCTGTTGCTGCGGCTTTTGAATATCTACCCCGTCCAACTCGGGTAGTTCTTCTTTGTCCCCTTTGAGCCGGTCGTCCTCTACCTCTTCCGAATGCGGAGTAGAAGCGAAAGGACTTGCCCCTCGCAGAGGTTCCTGTAGGACGAAAAGGAGTTTGACGGATTGCAGCTCCTAGGGATTTTGCTGCTGCTTTCGAAGTTTGCAGTTTTTCTAAACTGTCATCCGCCTTTTTCCCGAACAATGAAGAGCCATCGAATGGCATGTTCAAGAGCCTGGCTTGCACATCTGGGGCAAAACCAGACTTTCTCAACCAAGCGAATCTCCTGGTTGATGTACTTGCCGCCATTGCTCTGCTGATACTGTCAGCCGAATCAATGCCCGTCTGGAGGGATTCGCACATAGCGTCTTTACCGTCCTGTATAATATTCAGGAACGCATCCCTTTCTTCTCCCTCCGGGATGCAGTCAGCCGCTGTAGAAGCACACTCCCAAAGTGTATGGCTGAACCTAGCAAGGGTGCAAGTAGCATTAACAGATTTTAACGCCATGCTACATGCTGAAAAGACTTTCTTTGCCATAGCATCATATTTTTTATCGTCCCTGTCCTGTGGGACGGTAGGATAAGCCGTCTTGACATCGGTAGAGGATGCTGCCTGTACCACCAGACTTTCTGGGGATGGGTGTTTAGATAAAAACTCCGGGTCTGTAGAGGATACCCTTTACTTAGTAGACAGTTTTTTATTTACTGCTGGTACGACATCTGGGGTTTCCCAGTTTGTCATGACCTTCCTCTGAAGAGCTTTATGAAAAGGCACCACAGGATCCTCCTGTGGGCCTTTGTCAAGAATATCTGTGAGGTCATCTTGTTGGAAAGATTGTGAAGGTGCAGACCACCCCATGAACTCTGTAATCCTGGCCATTAAGGCTCTATAGGGGGTTTCAGCATGCTCCCCCGGGTCTGGCCTAGCAAACTCCACCTCAGGGGAAGTGTCTAACCCACTTGCCTCATGTAAGGAATCATGAAGATCCTTTAACCTGCGTTTTTCAGAGGAAAATTCCTCTCTAATTGGGGTTACAGGTCCCTGCAACTCAAATGTGTCTTCCTGTTCAGACAATTCACCCTCTTCCAAAATTGAGGACATAGTTCTCAATTGTTCTGAACTCATAAAGGGAGTAAATCCCATTTCCAGGGCAGAGGGTGCCGAGCTTGTCATTATCGGCCTCGAAAACGTCGATGCCGTCGACGTCGAAGGCTTCGAGCGTGGCGTCGAAAACAAAGGCGGAGGCTTCGATGACCTCGACAGAATTGGGATTCTACTCGACAATCTCGAAGCCATCGCCATCGAGGACCTGGGGATAGTCACTGGGTGTGTCGTGACCGTGACTTTTCTTGGCGTCGACGCCGGTGTCGAAGCTGGCGTCGAGTCGACAGACCCGTGTGTCGAAGGTTCCTTTGACAACGGCGTCGAAGATACCGACCTCGGCGTCGACGGAACCCTCGTCGACGGAACCTTCGAGGAAGCTTTGGAGGTCATAGTCCTACTCGAGGGTTCGAGACGCGCTCGATAGGTTTCCTTCGCCGGGTACTGCGACTCGCTGCGTTTTTGACCTTCGGGTCTTTCGACCAGAGCATCGCTCTCGGCAGTCTTCGAGGGGGTCGAGGCCGCTTTCTCGAAGACGCTCATCATATTTTTGCGGAATTCCTCCCATTCAGCCCGGGAACTATGTTTCGTGGGGCAAGGGATTCTTTTTGGCGAAACAGAGGAAGATGAAGACGGAGAAGGGGATCTTCGACGTCTCCTCTTCGAGTGCTTCGATCTCGAGGAGTGATGGGACCCACTCCGAGACCTGGAGCGCGAATGGTGACGAGGAGACGAATGTCTCGACTTCGTCGACGAAGAAGAAGCTTAAAAAGTCTTACCTTTCTCCAGCTTCCCCCTACGCTCCTTCAGGGCTTTAGCTGTCATGGACATACAGTCCTCGCACTCCGAACAATGATGTTCAGCTCCCAAACACCACAGACAAACTCTGTGAGGGTCAGTCAGCGACATCTTTTTCCCACAATCTCGGCATTTTTTGAAGCCGGATCGAGGAGTTGTCGGTTCCGACGAGGAAGCCATCCAGTACGGATCGAATAACTCGAGGTAAATAAGATTAATCTGACAAGAACTGAGCAACGGTATTCCGAGGCACTGAGTAAGCGCAGAAAAACGGAACTGAGCAACGGACGCTGCGCGCGGCCTTTATAGGCAGGATGACGTCGACGTCGATACGGTGGCTGTCGAGGGACATCGACTCGGAGGACGTCGCCGCGCAGCGCCCTCTAGAGAAGAGCTGGAAGGCGATTTATCTAAGATGAGGAATACGTCGGAGGACACAATCCCTTCGAAAGATAAGTTTCAATGATTCTGTCTCTTTCTGGCAATCACAGAATCTGCAGCTGATGTTCTGCATTGATCGATCATAAAGCGATGTAGTTTGCCTTGTTGGACACAAATTTAGCCTAAATCTATGAAAAAATAAGTTACTCACCGTAGTGACTAACGTACTCCCAGTCCATAGTCCCCTTTCCTCCATACTGCATGAGTGTCACTCGCTAGGGACGGGAGAGGGAACCTCTTTCACCAGAAACAAATGTTCCCCTTTAAATGTAGAGGCGCGCAGGGGCCGGGAATCGAGGGCTCTGCCCACCAGTGCCACTCCTCAGTCCTCTTTTCCATGTCTACTGGAGCGGACCGCTTTCACCAGCGCTCCTGGGTTTGGCTTTGGCCTTGTAATTCCATGCACTCTTCCCCGCATACTGTCTTTAGCCTTTTGGTCTTTAATTAGGTACTCTGTCCCAGCGCATGCCGACTTCAGCATGTGTCCAGCCTGCGAGCGGCTCTTCCCTACATCTGACCCCCACGTTCTTTGCCTCTGCTGCCTTGGCCCGATCACGACTGGGAGGGTCGTACCGCGTATGGGAATAGTCTCTTACCTGTAACTCCATTTCTCCAGCATTGGTATCTTTCATGGATTCACATGCTTAGAATATTCCCCGTCGTCAGACTGGGACCCCTCGGTACACATATATAGCCTTTTCCTATAGGAAAACTTCCGACACTTTTGTGTCCTATCCTCGTCCGTTTAGGACCAGCCTATGCATGCTCCGCAGGCCGTCCCAGTATAAGAGGCCCGCCCCCGCGGTTCCCCTTCAGATTTCGGCCCCTCCAAAGTAGGAAGGGTTAAACTTATCCATCACATACATTGCAGTCCCGGGGAGGCTTGGCGGGCGCATGTGAATCCATGAAAGATACCAATGCTGGAGAAATGGAGTTACAGGTAAGAAACTATTCCCTTCTCCAGCATTGGATCTTTCATGGATTCACATGCTTAGAATAGATTGTATAGCAGTAACACTTGAGACGGTGGTGAGAATGCAATGTAACGCACCCTCACCCTACTACTCAACACATATGCGCAGCAGTAATAAGTTTACTCATATAACCTTTCCCACCGAAAGTATACTGTCATCAAAGGTAGAAAACACACTCTCCACAACGTGGAGCTTACCTTACTGAAACAGATGGCGCAGGACAGCTCTTCCCATCTGCACCTCATCCGCATGCTGCCTGGCAAGGCAGTGGTGGCGGGTAAACGTGTGGGGCACTGACCATGCCGCAGCTTGGCATATGTCCGTCAGCGGAATTCCGGCCCATAACGCTGTTGAGGATGACATCGACCTTGTAGAATGGGCTCTAGGATGTCTTTGCAGTGGCCTTCCGGCCTTAGAGTGACAAAAAACAATCGTCGACGAGACCCATCTGGCCAATCCCTGTTTCGAGATTGCTTTACCTCTCGTCGACGGACCATATGCGACGAACAGTTGCAGAGTAGCCCTGATGTCTTGTGTGCGATGTAGGTAGAATTTCAGAGCCCTCTTAATGTCCAGGGTATGAAGAGTTTTTTCTGCTGCCGACGATGGAGTGGCGAAGAAAGTAGGCAGAACCACGGATGAGTGTTTGTGATATACCGTCGGAACCTTAGGGACGAACGTAGGGTTAGTCGCCAGGACTACCTTGTCCTTAAAGAATCTTAGGCAGGGCGGGTCCACGACCAGCGCTTGTAGTTCCGAGATACGTCTGGCTGATGTGATAGCTATCAGGAATGCCAACTTCCACGAAATGAATTTCATGTCGGACGTGGCCATAGGCTCGAAAGGCGGTTTCATCAAACCTGCCAACACTGTGTTGAGGCTCCACGCCGGGGGAAAACGTTTCACCGGGGGAAAGGCTCGAAATAAACCCCGCATGAAGTGTTTCACCAGTCTGTCTGTCACTGAATAGAGGAGATGACTGCCTCTTCCTTGTGAACCTCGAGATGGCTGCCAGGTGTACCTTTATCGATGAGGGGGACAATCCCTTTTTTGCTAAGAGGAGCAGGTAAGGTAGAACTTGTTCCGGCGTCACCAACAATGGTTGTAGGTCCCGCTGTTTTCTACACCATTCACAGGATCTCCGCCACTTATAAGAGTAGGATTTGTTAGTGGAAGGGGCTCTAGCCGCCTGCAGAATTTCTTGGCACTCCTCTGAAATGTCTAAAGCCCCGAATTCCGAGAAGTCAGGAGCCAGGACGTAAGGTTGAGACTGTCCGGGTCGGGATGCCACACCGTGCCTCTGTCCCGGGATAGAAGGTACGGGACTTTCGGAAACGCTATGGGATGTTCCAGCGATAGATGGAGGAGGTCTGAGAACCACGGTTGCCTCGGCCAGTATGGTGTCACTAGAATCACCCGGCAATTGTATCTGCGTATCCACTGTATTGTTTTCCGTATGAGGGGAAACGGGGGAAAAGCATAGAGGAACATGTCCGTCCATGGGAAGGAGAACGCCTCCCCCACCGAACCCTCTTGGGGCCACCTGCTTGCAAATTTCTCGCATTTCTTGTTTTCTTTGGTCACGAAGGCGTCCAGAGGGGGGTGGCCCCATTTCTCGAACACTTTCTTCAAGTGACCCGTGTCCATTTCCCACTCGTGTATCTGGGCCATGTTTCTGCTGAGGGAGTCGGCTTGGCAGTTCCTCACTCCTGGAAGGTGATGAGCCACGAGGGAGATATCGTGCTTCGATGCCCAATGCCATGTTTTCTGGGCTTCTATGGAGAGAGTCCTTGATCGTGTCCCTCCTTGTTTCCTCAGATAAAACATGGCTGTTGTATTGTCAGTCAGTATCCGCACCCGCGACCTCTTGATGTGTGGTAGGAACGCCTTCAAGGCCCATCGTACCGCTCTGAGTTCCAGTACGTTTATGTGTAGGAGTGACTCTGTTGGAGACCAGCGACCTTGCGTTTGGAGAGCACCCATGTGCGCTCCCCATCCGGTTAGGGACGCATCCGTAACTATGGTGCTCTGGAACTCCGGCTCCTGTAGGGGCACACCTTTGTTCAGATTGTGGGAGCTCTGCCACCACTGAAGGGTCCGAAGTAGCTTGTCGTCGTCGACGGTTATCCTGTCCGACCACGATCCCTGAGCCTGTGTCCATCGGTCTGCGAGGAATTCTTGGACTGGCCTCATGAAAAGTCGACAGTTTCTCACCAGATGGATGCAGGATGCCATGGCCCCTAGGACCGAAACATACTTTCTCACTGAGATCCTGGTGTTTCGCCGTAGCCGGGCCGCCTGTTGAATGAGTCTCGAGGTCCTGTCGAGAGAAGGTTTCACCAGCCCTAGCTGAGTCTCGAACTGTGCCCCCAAGAATACCAGCGTTCTCGATGGCCGCAGAGAGGATTTCTCGAAGTTTATGGCGAATCCTAGCCGTTGTAGAAGCTGCATGGTGGCTTGCAGACTTGTGTTGGTCGACGCTGGGGAGGATCCCCTTACCAGCCAGTCGTCGAGGTGTGGGTATACATGGTGGCTTTGCTTCCTTAGCAAGGCCGCCACTGGAGCCAGGCATTTTGTGAACGTTCTGGGGGAGGTTTTGAGCCCGAAAGGAAGAACCGTGAATTTGTAGTGGGTTCGCCCTATTACAAAACGTAGGAATTTCCTGTGTTTCCGACACATTGGAATATGGAAATACCCGTCCTGTAAATCCAGGGACGCCAGGAAATCTCCCTTTTGAACTGCGCGGATCACTTCCTGCAGAGTGAGCATCTTGAATTTCAGGCTCTTTAAGGACTTGTTGAGCTCACGTAAGTCCAGAATGGGACGCCATTTGCCGTTCGGCTTTTTTACGACGAAGTATCTTGAGTAGACTCCTTGGCCTCTCTGTGATGTTGGAACTAATTCTATCACTCCCTTCGCTAACATGAGTGTAACCTCTTGTTGCAGTGCCTTCATATGGGACTGAGCGGTGAACGCAGGTGGAATTTGCGGAGGGCTGTGTTTGAATTGAAGAGAGTGTCCGTGTCTTATAGTGTCTAACACCCATTGGTCCGTCGTTATCCTTTCCCATTCGTCGACATACGCTGAAACTCTTCCCCCCAGAACGGGTTGTGGAACATCACTGCTGATTTTTAGTTTGCTTGTCTCTCGCCGACGGTGGGTATGATGGTCGTTTTCTGGAAGACTGGAAGTTTCGTCGACGGTTAGCCGATTGTGAGGCACGTCGGTATCCCTGGGAGGGGTAAGCCGATCTGGCAAAGGATCTGTCTCCAGAAGAGAATCTTGAATTACCTGAAGCCCCTCTAAAGGGGCGAAAAGACTTGTAGCTTCTGCCACTCTGGAGGGCACCCAAAGAACGTGCCGTGTCCGAATCTTCTTTCATCCCTTTTAGGGTCTCGTCCACCTTCTCACCGAAAAGAAGGTCTCCCTCAAAGGGCATATCTAAGACCTTGTATTGTACTTCTGGTCTGAAGTAGGTACACTTCAGCCATGACTGTCGACGTAATACGACCCCATTATTGACTTGCTTGAAGCCAGACTCGGCAAGATCCACCGCGGTGTTTATTGCGTGATTTGAGGCTTCCTCGCCCTCTCGGACCAGTAGCATCGCCGCCTTCCTCTGTTGTTCCGGAAGATGGTCAAGCAGCAGAGCCAGCCTGTGCCACATCTCCCTATCGTATCTGGCTACAATTGCCAGAGAGTTTGCTGCCTTTACTGTGGTCGCTCCCACGGAGAGCACTTTCTTGCCAAAGGCATCTTGGCGTCTCGCTTCATTCTCGGGTGGAGTCGTGCACTTGTGCTGTGCCTTTGCCTTCCTCGCTGCCGCCGCCGACACCACCGAGTCTGGTGTTGGTTGAGAGGATAGACACTTGGGTGTAGACTCTGGAGCCTTAAACTTTTTTTCTAGGCGTCCTTTCACTGCTGGTTCTGAGAATGGGTGTCTCATTGTCTGCAACCCCTCTTTCCATACATGGTCAAGTATCGGTATCGAGAACACCAACCTCCTTCTCTTGCCCATGTGGTCGAACAAAAAACAGTCCTTTTTCTGTTCTTCCTGGGACAGACCAAATTCTTTGCATGCCTTCTCCATCATCGAATGGAATGACGCAATGTCGTCCGGAGGGGACGGGTGAGCTGGGCTTCTGGGGTTTTCTAACTCCGCCTCTGACTCCCAGGTAGGATCCCTGGAGGGGGATAAAGAGACCTCTGACATGGCTCCCCTGTCCGACTCTGAATCTGGCAGCTCACCTTCCTCCTGCGCCAGTGTTGAGATTGGCGTGCGTGGGTGCGGCGGTTGACGGGACGGGCCCGGCTCGTCGACGGGTGACTGTGGCAGGCTGGCCTGGGGAAATCGCTGGTCCAACGACCGTAGCAAGGACTGAAGCGAGGACAGAATATCCAACGACAAAACCGATTGAGGATTGAGGAGAGGGGCAGATACCGGTGTAACGGATGCCCTCGTCGACGACTTGGCAGCCGCTCGTAGCCCTAGGTCTGCTGGGCCAGCCACTCTCTCGCTCTCGTCCTCCGAGGACAGCAACATAGCTTGCTCTTGTAGCAAAGCCTCTGGGGGGGTAGGGTCGAAGACTTCAGGCCTCCTGTAGGACCCCCGTCGACGAGGCTCTCGTCGACGCCATTGTCGACGGGACGGAGGATGCCCCTTGCGCTAGTGGCAGGAAGGCGGCCGGTGACTGGATCGCCGTCGACGATGCAGGCTTCGCAGGTGGTTTTGGCGGTCCCGCCTTCTCCACACTGTGCCCGCTTTTACTCGACTCTCGACTCGTGGTCGATCTGTGATGATCGCCAGAGGAGGATTTCCTTTCCTTCTCATGCTTTTTTGATGAGGATGATTTCTTTGACGAGGAGTCTGTAGTGGAGTGAGTTCCAGACGACTCTTTTTCCGACGGTCTAGATTTCTTCGCCGGTGGTTCCGACGAGGCCGCGCGGCGAGATGTTTTCTCCGACTGTGTGGAGCCTACCTCCGAGGGGGGGTATGCCCCCGCACCGTCATTCAGCCATGCCACCAGGCGTTGGTTCCGGTCTTTGAGGGTTTTTTGAGAAAAACCCTTGCATATGTCGCAGGCATCCGCCGAATGGTGAGGGTGGAGGCAATATATACAATCCATATGTCCGTCCCCCTCGTAAACCTTTTTCAAGCCGCACGTCGCGCATGGACGGAACAGCGCTTTTCCTGATACAGAGGACATATCGTACTCAAAATCCAAAAAGGCAACCTAGTACAAAATAGTAAGACAACACGAGGAGATCCCACTACTTTGGAGACGGTTGAAATCTGAAGGGGAACCGCGGGGGCGGGCCTCTTATACTGGGACGGCCTGCGGAGCATGCGTAGGCGGGTCCTAAAAGGACAAGGATAGGACACAAAAGTGTCGGAAGTTTTCCTATAGGAAAAGGCTATATATGTGTACCGAGGGGTCCCAGTCTGACGACGGGGAATATTCTAAGCATGTGAATCCATGAAAGATCCAATGCTTGAGAAGATGTGCTTACACCGTGCGCTCTGAAGGACAGGTTAGCTTGGTGGACAGAGCTCTTCAAACAATCGCCTCCAGAGGACTTGAAGAACTTTGTCAAGTACAAGTCAAGTCCCAAGGTAGGGCAACTTTTTTCATCTGCACCCTGCAAGGATGACTCCTTCCCCCAGGAAACTTTTGAACGGGAGGGACCATCCAGGTTCTGAAACCAGCACAGGTAACGAGGCTGCTCAGCTACCGGCCGCCACGCCGAGGGGTCGCTAAATGTCTGAGGGGGCGCTCGTACGCAGCACTACCGGCGACACAGCCGAGGGCTCCATGCCTACCAGGCCTCATCCTGAGGTGCAGGGTAGGCCTCAAGCTCCACCGCCAAGAGTTCAGGAGGAGGCCGGGCCCAGCACGGGAAGCACCACGACACAGGCACGTGGCATGCAGCCCGACAAAATGGCTGCTCATCTGACGCCACTCCCGTTCAGGGAGGAGCCTGTAGGAGAACGAGGGTGCAGGGGAGACTGGTCTACGCCAGATACGTGGTCTATAGCTTATCCTTCAGCATCCCAGGGCAGATACACCCCGCAGCCAGCAAGGCAGAGTACGCACAGGCCCCAGCAGCCTCCTGCTACTACGTCCGCACCACCTGCCACTCCACCGGCCTGGGCGGACAGATTTTTTAAAATGTTTCTCACACTTATGAGGTTCTCTCAGAGGGGAGCCATCCTTCGGGATGTGATCAGGTACATGTTGCCTCCAGTCCCGCCTCTAGAACCCACAGTCATTCCTCCTATGGCTCCAGGCCCCGCGAGCCCCAGCCGGGTCACTTGTCCATGCCGGGTCCTTCGATTCCGGCTTCCCTGCCTCCTACAGTTAAGGCGGTTCCACAGCAGCCTCCAGCTCCAGTCTCCACAGCTCAGCCTTCGGCACCCAGCACTCCTCCACCTGCTCCAGATCAGCCAGACACCCTAGTGGACACTGATGAGGAGGAGGACCCCGACACGCCATCATCAGCCAAGTTGTTCCATGAACAACTCACAGGTTTGGCCGAATACTTGGGGCTTCCACAACCTGAGGTGGAGCAACCGGAGGCAGGGGTCATGACTATACGCCCCACGGCTAGAATGGGTATCCCGCTGCAGAAAGACGTTGTCGCCTTGGCCAAAAAGGGATGGCTAACCCCCATTTGGCAACAGCCACCAATCGGCGCCTTGACGCCAATTACAGGCAATTGGAGGGGGATCCGCTCTTGCTGTCGGCACACCCTCAACCACACTCTTCGGTGATTGACACGGCCTCACTACCCCCTTCACGCGCAGCATTGGCGCATGAGTTTCGCAGAACCCTGAATCCTCTCAGTACTGTTCAAGGGCTACCGCCTACTGTTTACTCCCTGTCCGCTCTCCTTTTGTCCACTCCCACAGATTTGGAAAGCAACTCTGTAGGGCAAAAATTTGATAGCTCGTAGAGAGCCAGGCAGTGGAAGAAGTCCCAGCCCCCCAGCGGGGCATGGGCTTCTACTCCAGGATTTTCGCAATACATAAGAAGGACCAGGCTGGCCTGAGAATTGTTTTGGACCTTTCCACCTTGAGCCTTTCCCTCCCTCTTCAAAAGTTCAAGATGGTTACCCCAGCGCTGATTGCGGAGACACTGTGCAGGGGAAACTGGATGTGCTCCCTGGATCTGAAGGACGAATGCTGTGGCAGCCCTTCTGAGGGCCCAGGGTCACCATATGTATCCATACTTAGACTGCCTCGTCAGGGCGAGATCCCAGGAGGCGGTCGATCACACCTCCTCCGCCCTTATGAATACAATACATAAATTGGGATTTTCCATCATTCGCAAGAAGTCACAGCTGGAGCCTACACAGAATCTGATGTTCCTAGGCCTCATCTGGGATACGACCTTCGAGAGGATTTTTCCCTCGGAGGACAAGATCACAGCCATCATGAGGGCCACTGGACATTTTCTCAGCAAAGCGCTGACCTCAGCGTGGTAGTACCAACATCTCTTGTGTATCATGTCGGCATGTCTCCTGGCAGTGCCATACACGAGACGATTGCAACTGCACTTCGCAGCCTCATGGAGTCAGTAACAGGGTTCTCAGGTGGAACTAGTCAGCATTCCTCCCTTTCTCCACCAGGAACTTGTCTGGTGGAGCAGGGACTGCAAACAGAGGACAGGTAGATCCTTCAGGCAGCCAGCGCCGCCTGTTACCATCACCACAGACTCTTCCTTGGAAGGATGGGGAGCCATGCTGGACAAACACAGCGTCCATGGAGTTTCGTCTCTTCAGGAACAGGAGGCCCATATCAATTGGCTAGAGTGGAAGGCAATCTGGCTTGCTCTCAAAGCCTTCCATCCGAGGATCAGTGGCAATATGTTCCTCATCCAAACTGACAACTCCACCAGCATGTATTACATCAACAAGCAGGGTGGCACCAGGTCTCTTCCCCTATGCACCTTGGCAGTCAACATCTGGGAGTGGGTTCTGGAGAACATGCACTTGAGGGCAATCCACCTCCCGGGGGAGTCGAACCTGGAGGCGGACTGGGTGCGGACAAGTACGAATGGCAGTTGGACGAACAAGTCCTTCTGGTGGATGACCCTGCCCCCCTGTTGCACCAGAAGATGTGTTGGGCCCGTCAGAAGGTGAATGGGCGATCTGTCCGAGAGGCTGAGCAGCTCCAAGAACCATGGCCTCGCTGGCCACCATGAAGCTATCAGAATGACGCTGAGGTGGCAAGACTCCTATATCTTGCAGATCACCCTGTGGACCAGCAGTGTGGGCAGGAAGGCCGTTACACTGAATCTGAAATGCGTCGCCCAGTGAGCCGGGGCCATGTCCCTGCCAGGACGCAAACTGTTGGCACTTCTTGTTGTCCCAGGAGGCAAAAAGATCCACTTGGGGGTGCCCCCATCTGTTGAAGATCTCCAGCAGCACCTGGTCATTCAACTGCCACTCGTAATTGTCCGCTCTGAGCCTTTCCGCCTCCAAGTTGGACTCCCCCGGAAGGTGTACGGCTGTGAGGTAGATGTTCTCCAGGGCCCATTCCCACATGCTGACTGCTAGTCTGCAAAGTGGAGGGGATCGGTTACCTCCCTGCTTGTTGACATAGAATATGCTGGTTGAGTTGTCTGTCTGAATGAGGACGACCTTGCCCCCCAATGACCGGAAAGGAACGCTTTGAGCGTTAGCCCGATGGCCTACATTTCCAGCCAATTGATATGGTGCTCCTGCCGGGTCCAGACTCCATGGACGCTGAGGTTGTCCAGGGTGACCCCCTCCCCAGCCCTCTAGAGAAAAGTCTGTAGTGATGGTGACCTGCGGGGTCGGCTGCCGAAAGGGCTTGCCCGTCTGCAGGTTGCAGTCCCCGGACCACCATGCGCGGTCCGGGCGTAGAGAAGGAAGAATGTTGATCAGCTCTGCCTCAGAGCCCCGCTCCTGATTCCATGATGCTGCGAAGTGCAGCTGTATCCTCCTCATCCTGAGTCTTGTGTGGGGGACAGCCAATAGGACCGCTGCCATGAGACCCAGTAGGTGTTGGTACCACCAGGCCGATGTTACTTCTCGGCTGAGAAAGTGAGCAGTGGCCCTCTTTATGGCTGTGATCTTGTCCTCAGAGGGGAAAACTCTCTCGGAGCACGTGTCCCATATGAGTCCCAGGAAGGTCAGTTTCTGCGTAGGCTGTAGCTGGGACTTCTTGAGTTTGAGCAAAAATCCCAGGTCATGGAGTTTGCTGTCACACTCACCTGGGTCTCTGCGGGAGCGATGAAGCCTTCTGGACCCCTTCCCTGCTTTCTCAGGACCACTAGCGTTGGGTTGGACTGCAGGCACCTGCCAAATAGAGAGGTAAGATGCTTAGCCTACCAGGTTTTGGACCCAGAGCCCTCTTTCTCCCTCCCCTTGTAGTGGGCTGTGATGTTAGGAGTTTGGTTCACCTTAGGGATTAATTAGACAAACTCTTCTTCCTGAACAAGGCAGGGGAGCTGCGTCTCTGGAACCCACGGATTAGTTGCTTCACTTGACCCAGGTCTGGTATTTCTATTCTGCCACTCATTGAGTTTCTTCACCCAGCGGGTTTTGAATTTGTTGTTGCAGGTAAATTCAAATTTCCAGTTGCTTCACTGGATCTGGCGCTGTTCACAGCTCATGGATGGGTGAGTATCTGAAGGTACGTTTTCTGGCTATTCTGAGCGGTCGCTGCATATTCTTGGGTCACGGCGAGTTCTGCATGCCAGTGCGTGCGAGAAAAAAGTTGCTGATGCAAATCTAACCCTTATTCTCTCTCTCTCCACAGGTTTCTTCTGAAGAGTTCACTGAGAGAGGACGTTCGCAAGAACTCAGAATGCTGCTCGGAAGTTCCCAAGAAGATCAGGTAAGTGGTGCTGAAGCTTGCATGCACGCTTGCAAGAACGAGCCAGGAGTTGTGTCTACGCATGAGCACTTACAGGTATTGTCTTTATGCATTTCCTTTTCTCTTAGGTGCAAAGTCCAGGAACATGCGTGCGGAGGTTCCGGAGCGGAAGCAGATCAAGGTAGGTGAAGTCCGAGGAGTCCAACTCGAGGGCCGGAGTGAGTTGGATTGCAGTGAGTGTGTTGCTTGAAGCTACAGATGCAATACGAAGCACCAGTCTGCCTTTGGGCGTGGCTTATATAGCCAACCACGCCCAGAGGCTAGAGCGTGCTGCAAGATTCACTGAAAGGCTGCCAGGGGCCATATTGGGTGTACAGGAAGTTTGGCTGAACCAATCAGATTCCTCCAAGGGGGCTGGGGCCAATTGTAATGTGTACCTTATTGTGAGAGAGTGGAAAGGGAGTGATGGATGCCTGTAAGGCGTGTTTATTTTGCTGGGCCCTAACCCACCTTGCCCCTTCCTGCTCTCCAGCATATATGACATTTGCTCATGAGAACGTCAGAAGTGTGGTGCACTGCCTCCGGTGATGTAGCCCTGACAAGCCAGTCGTCGAGGTACGGGTAGATGTGGTGGCCCTGAGGAGGGCCGCCACTGTATTCATGAGTTAGACAAACACCCTGGGGGCCGAGTTGAGGCCGAAGGGAAGTACCTTGTATTGGAAGTGGTAGCCCATGATTCCGAATCATAGAAAAGAACGATGCGGCTGCCAAATCGGGACATGTTGAAAAGCGTCCTTCAGATCCAGGGAGCACATCCAGTACCCCTTGCACAATGCCTGTTACGAGTGCTAGCGTAACCATCTTGAATTTTTGAAGGGGTTGGGAGAGGTTGAGGGTGGACAGGTCCAACACAACTCTCAGGCCAGCCTGTTTTTTTTCTGTATGGTGAAAATCCTGGAGTAGAAGCCCAATCCTCGCTGGGAGGCTGGGACTTCTTCCACTGCCTTGCTCTCGACGAGCAACCGGATCTGCGCCAAAAGAGTTGCTGTCCCAATCCGTGGGAGAGGAGGAGAGGAAGGGATAGGTAGGCGGCACCCCGTGGATACTACAGAGGATCCAGGGGTCCGCAAAATTCTGACACCAGAAGTGGGCGTGGAGAGCAAGCCTGCCCCCCACTGGAGACACGTGAACCTGAAGGGGTGTGTCATGCCTTCTTTCCCTCTGAGGCTGTTGCGGAGGAGGGGGACTGGAAAAAGCTCTTACTCCCTCCAGCCTCATTTTTTGTTGCTTGCACCGTTGCTGACTCGGCGAACGGTCTGGCTGCCTGGACCTCCGCTCTTGGAAGCCGTCAAACCCTCCCGTATGTATGCCCCTTGTCGGAACTTTGATGTTACTGGGTGTACGCCTTGGGCGTGGCCTTCATAAGGATAAAGACTTTGCAGTTTGCGAACTGTTTTTCTTTTTATCTAGCTCCTTGTCTGTGGTGGAGTGAAAGAGGTCTCCACCCTCGAAGGGAAGGTCCAATATGCGTTCCTGGATGTCAGGGTTAAACTTAGTAGCCCGGAGCCAGGCCGTCCTTCTCATGTCCGTGGCAATGCAGATGGCCCCACCAGAGGTATAGATATGGGCTACTATGGACTCCATGATGTCCTGCGCTACCAGCCTGGCTTCTTCTAATCCTGCATTGAAGCAATCTTGGCTGTGTGCCGGAAGTGTGCCGCAGCAATCACTGAAGAGTGCAGATGAGGGTGCGCCGAAAGCAAGACTGTATCCCCCTCTATCTGCCTGTACTTGGTGACGAGGTGCCGATTGACAGGCTGGGTCGAGTGCGGCTTGAGCCACCCCTTTTTGGCCAGGGCATCAATGTCCTTCTGCATCAGGATCCCCGTCTTGGTAGGGGGTCTTAGGGTGAGGACTTCTGTCAAGATCCCCTCCTTGGGCTGTTCGACCTCGGGCTGAGGAAGGCCCAAATACGCAGCCAGCACTGCCAGGCGTTCGTGGAAGGCCTTGGCTGAAGATGGCGTGTTGGGGTCCTCCTCCTCGTCTGTCTCCACCTGAGTGCTCGGAGGATCCGGATCAGGTGGAGCGGTACTGGGCGCCGTGGGCTGCGGTGTGGAGAGCGGAGCCGGTGGCTGCTGCAGGGTCTGTTGTGGAACTGCCTGCGGGGGTGCCGGAATCTGAGGAGCCGGCAGGGGCAGCGCGGGCTGCGCTGGGGACTGAGGCACCGGACCCAATGTAGGAATGACTATGGGTGCCGGTGGGAGGGCCAGAGGTAGCATGTCCCTGATAGTATCCTGAAGGATGGCCCCCATCTGGGGAGTTCGCACTACCGCTAGGAACTAGATATTGACGGAGTGGCTGCGGTCCCGGGCACAATCTGTCTGGGGTGCAGGGGAAACCTACCATGCGCTGCTGAAGGATAAACTGTAGGCCACGTACCTGGTTGACACCAGTCCCACCTTGTGACTCGTTCTTCCACCCACTCTGCTAGAGGGGGTATCGGACAAGCGGCCATATTGTCTGGCATGGCGGCCATTTTGTCAAGCTGCGAGCCATGTGCCAAAGTTGTGGTGTCCGGCTCATCGGACCCAGCCCCGTCCAAGGCTCTTGGTGTTGGAATATAAGGCCTATCCCGCAGCTTAGGCCCATACCTGGAAGGTGTATTGCCCTCGGCTGAACTGCGGGTAGTGCTGCGTGAAGGCGCCCCCTTGGACATGATGCCAGTAGTAAGGCATTGCCCCCCGGGAGTCCCCCGTAAAAGAACCTTGCGGTCCCGCAAGCACTGCCACCGGAAGGATCTGGAGACCCCTCGGCCGTAAGGCCGTTAGCTGGACTAGCCTCGGTAAGTGTGCTGGTATGAGAACCCGAGAGGTTCCTCCCGGCCTGGCACTTCCTTGGAAAGGAGTCGCCCTTACGGGGTGCAATGGGAAATAGAAGCCTTGCCTTTGGCCTCGAGCGATGTTTGACGAAGTCCTTTAGGTCCTCCGGAAGCGACTTCTAGAAGAGCTCCCTTCACCTAGCTAGTCTGTTCTTCAGTGCACGTGAAGTCAGCACGTCGCACGCAGCACAACCTTCCTAGTCGTGGTCGGGGCCAAGGCAGCGGAGGCAAAGGGGGTGGGGGTCGGACGTGGGGAAAAGACCCTCGCAGGCTGGAAACTTGCTGAAGCCCGCTGAAGTCGACATGCGCCAGGGAGGAGCGTGGCGTCAGAGGACCAAGTACCTATTGAAAAGAAAGAGACAGAGAGAAGAATATTCGGGGAAGAGCGCGTGGTATTATATGGCCGAAGCCAAACCCAGGATCGCTTGTGAATTCGGCCCGTTTCCGTCGACGCGGAAAAGGGGACTGAGGAGTACTGTCGGGGGGCGGAGTCAGGCAAGCGCCTGCTCCCAGGGCCGCGCACCTCTAAATTTAAAGGGAAAGAAGATTTTTCTGGGGAAAAAGGTTTTGTCTCCTGTCCCTTGTGAAGGACGCCCATACAGTATGGAGGAAAGGGGACGGGTCTTAAGAGTATTCCTTTCCCTGTGGAATAGTTTGAGACTAAAACGACACAGGGTGTTGTATCCCATAATATACTTGGGACATCACTGCTCCTAGTCCTACCTTTGAGGGATAACTGTAAAACTCTGAAATGTATGGAATGAAGCGTCTATAACTGCCTACTAACCCTAAGAAAGCCCTTAAGTCTCTTTTGGTTTTGGGTACGGGAGTCTTTCACAGCCTTAACCTTTTCCATCTGGGTTGGACTATTTCGTTACTCACAAAGAAACTCTGGTAATTTACAGCTGACTGGGCAAGGTGGCATTTCTTTGTGTTGGCGGTTAGTCCAGCCTGCCGTAGGGCCCTGGTGATCTAATATAGACTAACTAAAAACATTTTTATATAGCGCACACACGCCCGAATGCCTTAGGGGGAGACATATGTTCTTTCCAAGTAAAACTGTACAACAATGTCGTCTATGTAGGCCCCACAGAAACTGGGGTAAGGTTGGAGTACTTGATCCATAAACCTTTGAAAGGTTGCCGGAAAACCATGACACCCAAAGGGAAGGACCTTACACTGGAAAAGTACTCTAGGATTGGAGAAGGCAGTATTTTCTTTATCATCAGAGTTCAGAGGGACCTGCCAATAGTCCTTGGTCAGATCAATCGTAGAGATGTAAAAGGCAGTGCAAGAACAGCACGTTTAGTTTTCATAAATTGATACAAAACCTCCACGATTGATCTGGTTTGGCTACGAGGACTATTGGTGAGGATCATGGACGCTGAGGGTTCTATGATTTAATTTTTCAACATCTTCTCCACCTCCTGGAATGACTATCTCCCTACGGGCTTCAGGTATCCGGTATGGTCTTAAATGTATAACCTTCCCCCAGGGGCATCTGGATATGGTGGTACATTCCCGTGACCCTCCCAGGTAAACCAAACATCCAGGAACTAGTCCAAGAAATCTTGTATATCTCTGTTGTGGAGTGGGGAGGTCCTAGGTATCAGTTTCAGAGTGTCATCCTCTTCAGCTAAGGGACTTGCCAGGACTACTGAAGTGGACTCTACTGAATTCTGTCTACACTCTTAACAGATTTATGTGATAGACATGGAACTTCAGGCATCTATCAGGTTGACAGACTTGGTAATTGCAAGGCCCGGTTTGTTCTACAATCTCGTGAGGACCGTACCAACAAGATAACATATGTTTTGGAGGTGGGAAGAAGGACAAGGACCTGTGTCCTTGGAGAAAGAGCGGTTGATTGCCTTTTTTTAATCAGAGACCCTTTTGATGATCTTGGGCTCTCTGATTCTTTGCCCCGTTTGCCCAAGTGGTAGAATGGTTTCCTCCCCCTCGTCCCAGGTCTCTCCAAGCATATCCAACACGTCTGTGGGGTCTCATCCATATAAAAGTTCAAAAGGCGAGAATCCCAGAGAACTTTGTGGAGCTTTTCAAATGGCGAATATGGCCCATGATACAATCATGTCCCCGTTCCTCCCATCTGCTTCAACAAGCTTTTAAATAATTGTTGGGGGCTGGAGGGGGTTTCCGTGGGTCTGCCTTTTTATACGAAGGACATGTTAACAAAACCATTGACATCCGAAAAGACCCTGGGCCCCTAAAATCTATTAACCACTTGCTCCTGGATTTTGGAGACCTACAAATGTCCCGATGTAAAATAAGCAAGGGATAGCTTCAGGACCACCTGTGGATGACTCTTTGGGACTACTATCTGGGATCGAATCACCCCCCGCCTACCCTCTTTGGTTGTATCTCCTCTATCTAGTAAGCCATGCTTAATGAAAAAGAAGGTCCCCCTCTTTCTTCCTTCCTTCATTCTGTCTTTGAAATCACTTTTAGGAGTTCATCTGCCAGTATCGGCTCATTCTGTTGCACAAATGCCAATTGTGGAATTATCTCTGTCTCCTCATGGTCACTCTTGGGGTTGAGGGAGGATCAAAAGTCAGATCTGGAACTTGGTCAGCCGCACCAAACCCCTTTGTCCCTCTTTGTTTCTCCTTGGTCTGGGACTTCAAGGATATCAGGGAACACTGCTTTTTCCAAAATCCCATGGGCCACTTTATCACCAACTTTCACCCTGTAAGAATTCTTCCCATTGGGTCTACTACCCCATCCATGCCATATCTCCAGGCTAATCCTGAAGTAGACGTTATCTGGATATAGGTGCCTGGAGGGGGAGTTAGAAATAGGCCATTTGGTATCATCGGTTTTTCTCCTGGGGCAATGGTCAGATCTTGACTGCTACAGAGGTTGAACCCAGTGGAATCCTGGGTGGTTACTGTTGGGGCAGTGGCATGTTTGATTGATTGATTTATTTAATGTTCATGTTCTGTTAATTTGGTTAATATAAGGGTCCCCTGATTTGTATCAGCCAGGCCAGATCCGATTTCTGACACCGTATGTAAGGGTTATACAATTATAATTGGTTATTTACAAAGCGCTTAATACCCAGAGGTTTCTAAGCGCGGACCCGGGGATCGAACCTGTGTTACTCTGCATAGTCTTGCTTCAAAGGCGAGCGTGTTGCCCCTGAGCTATCCTCCACACCAGGGTGCAGAAGGAACAAGTTACTTACCTGTAACTGTTGTTCTCCAGCATGGGTCTGGCATGGTTTCACATGCTCATGAATATTCCCCGTTGTCAGGCTGGGAATCCTCGGTAAAGAAAAAATCAGTATCAGTTTCGTTTCTGATCTGTCTTTCTTAGTAGTAACCAATCACTGGTCTCTGGGTCATACTGCCCCCAGCCAATGACTGCCCTCTCCCTAAGCCCCGCCACTGGCAGCCATCCTCAGATTTGGTAGCACGTAAAGTGGCAGTATGACCAAGTGAAGAGCCGCAGAGGGGGAGGGGGGAGGGTTCGCATGTGAATCCATGCCAGACCCATGCTGGAGAACAACCGTTACAGGTAAGTAACTTGTTCGGTCTACAGCATGGGTTCTGGCACGGATTCACATGCTCATGAATATAAGAATACATAGCAGTACACACATGCACAACCACGGGAGGTGGCAAGGCTCAAGATTAAGCATTACATAAAACTTAACATTAAGCATCTCTTACCTCCTCACCAGGCTCACCTTAAGCGAACAGGTTGCGCAGCACCGCCTGGCTGACTCTGGACTCCTCCCTGGAATCCCGGTCGATGCAGTATAATCTCGTGAAGGTGTGCGTCGACCTCCACGTAGCAGCCCTGCAGATGTCCAGCAGGGGCACACCAGACAAGAACGCCGTGATAGCAGCGATCGCTCTGGTCGAATGGGCTCTTGGACGGCCGGGCAAAGGTCGGTTTGTCAACCGATGACAGTGCATGATGCAGCCGTAGAGCCATCTGGAAATGGAAGCCTTCGAGAGAGCCTTCCCTTGGTTCACAGGTCCAAAGTTCACAAACAGCTGTGATGTCTTCCGAAAACTCTTCGTTCGGTCCACGTAGAACTTCAGCGCTCTAGCTACATCCAGCGAGTGCAAAGTCCTCTCGGCCGGCGACGAAGGTGACGGGAAAAAGACTGGTAACACCAAGGGCTCGTTGAGATGGAAGTCTGACGGCACCTTGGGCATGAAGGAGGGGTGCGTCCTCAGCACCACCCTTGTCTCGTGGAAAGTCAAGTATGGAGGCTTGCAGGAAAAGGCCTGAATCTCTCCCACGCATCGTGCAGAGGTGATGGCCACAAGGAACGCTGTCTTCCACGACAGGAACTTCAACGGAGTCGAATGCAAGGGCTCGAATGGCGGTCCCATGAGCCTGGTCAGCACCACATTGAGCTCCCACGCCGGGGCTGGAGCCTTCACCGGTGGGAACGATCGGAACAGTCCTTTCATAAACTCCTTCACCAGGCGATGAGACCACAGGGACGACCGTCCTGCAGTTCTGGTGTATCGGCAAATCGCTCTCAGTTGTATCTTGATGGAAGCATGAGCTAGTCCAGCTTTGGCCAGCAACAGTAAGTACGGTAGCACTTGAGGGGCTGTAATCCGCAGAGGGTTAATCTTCTGTGCACGGCACCAGACACAGAACCTCTTCCACTTGTGTCCGTAGCACTTGAGGATGCCCTGGCCTTTGCAATAACCTCTCTGCAGTCAGCCGAGATATCGTACCCTCCAAACTCTCGTGCTGCAGGAGCCAGGCCTGCAAGTTCAGCGACTCCGGGTCGTGATGAAGAATGGTGCCTCCTTCTCTGGAGAGAAGATCTGCGTCCATCGAGAGTTTGACTGGTGGGGACGCTGACAAGTCCAGAAGGTGCGGGAACCATATCTGTCTCGGCCACCTCGGTGCGACGAGGATCATCCAGCACCGGGACCTCTTGAGTTGGTTGATGAGCCTGAGCAGCAACGGCAACAGAGGGAACGCATACATGAACAGGCCGTCCCAGGGGAACGAGAAAGCATCGCCCATGCTCCTCGGCTGGGGGAACTTGCTGGCGAACCTCTGGCACTTGGAGTTTGTCGCCGTCGCGAACATGTCGATTTGGGGTTTGCCCCATCCCTGGAAGAGTTGATCCACTTGATCCTGGCTTAGTTCCCACTCGTGGCACGAGCGCAGCTCCCTGCTGAGTGAGTTGGCGATGGTGTTTTTTTATCCCTGCTAGATGAAAAGGTACCAGAAACATCCCCTGGGCAATGGCCCAGTGCCACAGATCCTGGGCTTTCTTGGACAGGGCTGGGGATCTGGTTCCTCCCTGCTTCCGGATGTAGAACAGCGTGGTGGTGTTGTCAGTGAAGATCCTCACCACCTTGCCCTTGAGGGACAGGAGGAATGACTTGAGGGCCCAGAACACTGCTCGGAGGTCCAGTATGTTGATGTGGAGCGGCCTCTCCTTCGGAAGCCACAGGCCTCTCGCGTGAAGATCTCCGGTGTGCGCTCCCCACCCCTCCAGGGAGGCATCTGTCATCACCGTCACCTGGTATACTGGGGTCTGAAAGTCCGTGCCCGCTGCGAGATGCGCGCGGGTGCCCCACCATCGAATTGCTTGGCGGAATACTTTGTTGAGCGAGATCTTGTCCTCGAAGCTGCCCGTCGCTTGCATCCAATGGGCGTCGAGGAACTCCTGCAGAGGACGCATCGAAGCCTGCACAGGCGCACCAGATAGATGCAAGTGGACATCATCCCGAAAAGGGACTTGATGGACCTCACTCTGGCCACATCCGTGGCCAGCAGACGCTGTACCTTGCCCAGGGTGGTCTGCGTTCTTTCCTCCGACGGTGAGGCCAACTGCGCTACTGTATCGAGCTTGGCTCCCAGGTGGGATTTGGGGAAGTTGATGGAGAATCCCAGGTCCGTGAGCAGCCGGACAGTCTTTGTTGTGTGTTCGGCAGCGAGTTCTCTTGTCCCCGCTCGGATGAGCCAGTCGTCCAGGTAGGGGTAGACGTGGATCCCCTGCAGGCGCAGCCGCGCCGCCCCTGGCGCTAGGCACTTGGTGAACACCCTGGGCGCCAACTTCAATCCGAATGGGAGGGCCTTGAACTGGTAGTGCTGCCCTTGGACTACGAACCTGAGAAACTTTCGGTGTCCTTTTAGGATGGGGATGTGAAAGTACGCATCCTCCAAATCCAACGACGATAGGAAGTCGCCTTCCTCCAGCTGGCCCAGCACGTGCTGGAGGGTGACCATCCGGAACATCTGTGCCTTGATATATTTGTTTAGCCGACGCAAGTCCAGGATGGGACGCCAACCTCCGGTCTTCTTCCTGACGCGGAAGTATCTTGAGTATACTCCGGAGCCCCGGAGCCTCTTTGGGATGAGCTTGATGGTTCCTTTCTTGAGCATCGCCCTTACCTCTAACAGCAGTTGAGGGACGTGGTTTTCCTTCCTGGCCACGGGAGGAATTCGGGGGCACTTCTTTAGAAATTCCAGAGTGTGTCGTGGGCCAGGGCATCCAGCACCCAACAGTCGGTGGAGATGGACTCCCACACGCTGATGAACTTCGTCAGCCGGCCTCCCACCGGGGTGCTTCGGTGGGGGCCTGACGCAACGGCCGGTTCAGTCATGCTTGGAAGCAGCCTTGCCGCCTTGACCTCCCTGGCGACGACGGCGAGATCCACCTGACTTGCCTCATCCCCTGTAGGCTTCTTACGACGTGGAGCGGGCCGCCTGATGGTAGGTCGAGGAGCCGCCGCCGAATCCTTTGGAGGCACTTTACTTGCCTCCGGAGTTCCAAAAGGGCGGTCACCGTTGCTGCAGAACTCCCAAGGCCCTAGCTGTGTCTGTGTCGGTATTGATGGCCTGCAGTGACTCATCCACTCTCTTTCCGAACAGATTGTTCCCGTCGAAGGGCATGTCCAAAACCTTGGCTTGCACGTCTTGGCGGGAATCCATCGCCTTGAGCCACCCCCGCCGTCGAAGGAAAACGCTGTTGCCCAACTGGTGGAGACCGGTGTCGGCAATGTCCGTGGCCACAGTTATGGCGTGGTCTGACGCCACCTCACCCTCCTGTAGGATCGCCAGGGTCTCTGCCCTCTTGTCGTCCGGGAGGAAGTCCAACATGGGGGCGATCTTGTACCCCAACTCCCTGACGTAGCGGGCCACAATCGCTAGGGCATTGGCCGCCTTAATCGTCGTCGGTGCCGACGAGATGACTGGTCGTCCCATGGCATCTAGTTTCTTTCCCTCAATGTCCGGTGGGGAAGTTGAAGCCGAAGCCCCCCCCCGCCCGCTTTCTTCTTGGCCGCTGCCGAGACGACCAAATCCGGGGTCGGTTGTGCCCTAAGGCACAAAGGGGCGCCGTTGGGGACCTAGTACTTATTCTCGTACTGGTCCCTTTTGGCAGGCGTCGTGGACGGGTTCTTCAGGAGAGCAAGTCCCTCGTCCCAGATGTCATCCAGCAACGGCACCGCGAGGACCGTCTTCCTCTTGGCATCGCGCCATTGGTAGAGGAAGCCTTCATTCTTTTCTTCGGGGCAGAGCTGAAAAAGCTTGGATGCCCTGGCAATCATGGCGTGGAAGGAGCCAATTTCGTCGGGAGGAGACACCTGAGGAATTGGAGACGGGAGGCCAGTCCCGTCGTCGCCGCCGTCGTCATCCGTCCCCGTCATGGCCGTGTCTGTTCCTGTGTCATCCCTCGGGACCGGGGAGAGCAACAAAGGCTGAGAAGGCCGCGAGGGCTGAAGGGGAGCCGGATGAATTCTCCTCCTCTTGTTTGGAGGGCTTCCCGACGGACCCGGTTCGGCTGTGTCTTCCGTCGGGGGTAGGGGCAGTCTCGTCCTTATCTCCGTGCATAAGGCTTGTATTGACGTCAAAATGGCCGCCGAGTTGTCTTGTGGCTCGGGTTGTGACAGGCATGCCGGGAGCGACGGTTGTTCCTCCTCCACGGGAACCTCGTTGTCGCCACCCTCGCACTCATCGTCCCCCTCATCGAGATCCCTCCCGTGGGACCGGGTGTCATGATGCCTACCCCCGGGGACCCAGACCAAGTCCAGCAACCCCGGAAGCAGGCATCAAGTAATCCTAAACAAGCCCAACAACCCCTGCTAGGGGCTATTTGGGTCCAGTCCTGGCGCATAGATTAAAACTTACCTGATGCAGACCATGCTGCAAGAGCTCCAAGCCAAAGGAGGCTTGGAAGGGACTACTTTAATTAGGGACTATTTTTTTACTCGGGCGGGGCTGGGGAGGTATACTTACCTGGGATTACTTTGGAGGCTATTTAAACCACGCCCGAAGATCAGCACACGCTTCGCATTATTCTGCATCCAGCAGCGTAACGCTCACTGTGCCTGCAAGTCTGCATCCAGCCTTCTGCCACGCCCGCCTCGAGTTTGGAGCTCCCAGAAAAAGGGAGAAAGAAGGAGAAATGATTAGAACAAGAGCAATACCTTTGATCCTTACCTGAATTCCCGATCCATCGCGCCTTCGAGCTGGAAGAAAAGTTATTTTATGCGCGTTGCCTCGCCTGCTGCAGCGCCGCGCTGATCTCACCAGCCGTCGCAGCATCTTCACATTCCACTGCATCCTCCTGCATGTTCCCGCCGCACTCTGGCACCTAAGGAGAAGACAAGAACCGCAAGGTGAGCCAAACGAATACACAGAGGAATATTAGTTACCCCCCATAGACTTACCTGATTTTACCACCGAGGGTACTATTCCTCTTCACGGGTCGGCGCAGCTTCCACTGAATCTTCGCCGAACCCCGGCCCCTAAGGGGAAACAAAAGGACAGCAAGGTGAAACAAAGGGACTAACAAGGGGAACCCTCCTCACCACAATAGACTTACCTGATTTTACCGCCAGAGGTATTATTCCCCGAGACTTCATACTTTCTCTCAGCGCCTGAATAAGGGAGAAAGCAACAGGTTACATATTGACATTATTTTATCGAACTGTGTTGGTAAATACAAATCCTTACCAGAATACTACCGGTTGCCACGAGGAACTCTTCATTAGGGTCAAACTGCAACCTGCAAGGAATCGAAGAATGAAAGTCAGGCATTTGAACTCTTACGAACTTTATACTTACGGCGTCTTGCGGGGAATCTCGGAGTCAATATTGTTCTGGAACTCACCAATTCCTTCGAGCCAGTGAAGCAACTGGTTATCAACGCGCCCTTGCGCTCAAAGCAGGATGGAGAGCTCATCTTTTAAAACCATCAGGTGAGACTATAAGAGGGGACATCAAAGATGATCTGTGGGGAGAACAGCGGGGGTGGGGGGATTTACGCTCAACTCCACGGGTGGTTAATTCCCTTTCTCCATTTGCAGAAGAATATTCCTATGGGCCAAGCAAACGAAGCTAGGTGGGCCAGTCCAGTCCGTCATCTCAGCCCTACGCGTCACATTGGTGGAGACCGCAGCTGTCCAGTTCCGATCAACGCCTCTGTGGGAGCCAGGTGAGTGTAACACCGGGCCTCTTCCCAATTCTCGGTCAGTTCCTCCTTGGTGGTTGTGTCCGTGTCTGTCACGGCCACCACCCCCTCCTCTTTTTCCACTGGGGTTTTCACGGGGGTCTTCTCGACGGGCTTAAAAGAGGATTCCCTCCGCAGAGGCAGGGAAACTCTGGGTCCCGAGGTCGCCTCCACCGGGATAGCCTCCACAGGTTTCGCCAGTGCCGCAGCGACACCCTCAATCGAGGCCTTGGCCGGGGTCAAGGCCTTCACCACCTCGGGCGCGCTTGAGGCCTTCGCCTTAGAGGCAGGGTCACCGCCTTGCTCCCCTTCTGCCTGATCCTTCGAGATCGACCAGGGCCTCTCCAGAAGCTTAGCAGGGTTCTCAGATTTTCTCTTCCCTGAGCCAGAGCGTTGGCTCGCGGTTGATGGCGTCGGTGAACGTGCGCCCTGCATGGCAGCCGAGGAGCCCGACCGTTCGGCGCTCCCGCTGCCCGCGGACTCGCTGTGCTTTGCCTTCTGTTGGGCCCCCGTCGCCGTGGTGCCCTCACAGGACTTAGAAGACCGTTCGGACTTCTTCTCACCTGCTGGGCTCTTGCCTTCCAGCCAGTTGGAGAGACGGGTCTGACGATCCCTCATAGTCCGATCCGACATGTTCATGCAAAACGCACAGTCCTTCTCCACGTGCGTTTTGTCCTCATGGTGGCAGTAAAGGCATTTCGAATGCTCGTCCTCGAACACATTTTGTAGGTTGCATCGAGGGCACATCCTGAACAGTTTGCCGGGAGTCGAGCTTCCCTTCTCCTGGGCCATGTTCTTCTCGTCCGCGAGGTCGGCCTCAGAAACTTCTGGAATCCTCCAAGAAGCGTAAGTCGACGAAAACTTCACCCTTGAGGGGCGCAGATAAATCCGAAACGGGTCCCCGTTGATCGGAAGTAGAAACGGTGGAGCTTGAGGCTCGATTAAACCGAAAAATTAGAAAAATCTCTTTGAAAAAGCACAAAACGCAGTAAAAGCTTGAGAGCTATAGCACAAGCACTCCCAACACTTGAACGTGCGGTCAAAATCTGAGGATGGCTGCCAGGGGCGGGTTTTAGGGGAAGGGCAGTCATTGGCTGTGGGCAGTATGACCCAGAGACCAGTGATTGGTTACTACTAAGAAAGACAGATCAGAAACAAAACTGATACTGATTTTGTCTTTACCGAGGATTCCCAGCCTGACGACGGGGAATATTCATGAGCATGTGAATCCATGCCAGACCCCATGCTGGAGAAGTAAGTTGACTATAAACATTTATTAAAAGATAAAAGGAAAAGAAAACCATATCTTGCCCTAACTCTAAGAGGGCTTTCCCTGCCTTCAATGAAATAACTAGTGTCAGAATGTCCAAAGTAAAAGTCCCAATAACCTTGTCAAAATCCTAAATATGTCCCTTGCAATCTGAGATAACTAAATTAAAATGTATTCTTTCTCCAGAGGAAGGACTTCCTTCCGCTGGACAAAAGACAGTTTTCAGCCATGTAGTTTTCCCTGTGTGGTCTCACCTACTCTTCAGCTGTTTGAGAGTGGGAGCGGGGGGTGGACAATGTCCCTCTTCCCCAGCCTTCCTCAGTCTTCTGGTTCAGTTCTCTGGGGTACCAAATCCTGGTTCCTTCTCACCAGGAGCTGGGACGATGAAGAGTAGCCTGGAGGCTTCCCAGGCTATAGTGTGTAATACAGGCGTGGTTCACTAATCTGTCAAACACTTTATGAATTGTTGAACAAGTCCCTTTATTCCGGTGTAAGTGCCAGACTCTCAAATCAGACCTTAGTTTGGTTTTCCCAAGGCTTTGTTCACTCTCCTGCCAAGCCATACTACAGCAGCGTGTACTAATTTTGCTTTCTTTTATTTGCATTTGGGTCCTAGACCCTGCCTTCCAAACTGTGCCACTATTTGACTGACCCTCCACCGTCTTCCCGACTCCCTGTGTACCTCTTTCTGTAGGCTGCGCAGCTGTTGGCTCTGTGGTGGTCGCTGGGCTCGTTCTCAAGACTTCAAAGACTTCTTAGAGCTTTCCCTGCTCTGTGGCCGCTCTGCGGTTTTTCTCCGTTCCAGGCTAGCGTTGCCTCCTGCTTCCACACTTCCAAATATCTGGACCACGTTCAGAATCTCCCCTCTTCTCCTTGGCATCTGGGTCAGTATCTGTCTGCACGTTGGGTTCTACCTGGCTCTCGTGGCTCCTCCAGGGAGGACTGGATGCTCTGTCAAGCACTTCTTTGGTTGTTATCCTGTTTCTGCCAATCAAAGTGCCTAAACCACTAGAATGGTAAAAGTGGTTCCAATGTTGACTCAGTATGGTTCTGCACCTCCTGCTTGTCTCAATACTAAAGGAGTGTGTGTGTGTGGAAACTCACTAAGAATATCCTTCGTCTCCGTACTTTCTACATGAACTCCTTTCGCAAAGTACATAGGGTATGAAGGTAGAATAACAGAAGGGGGTCTAAAGTCATGGGATTGGTGGAAATACTGCGTTCACTTGACGTGGCAGTCACTGGTCACAAGGTGAGTTCCCCCTCCCAGGAGATGCTCCCACTGAGTACCACCCTCACCTCTATGGACTCATGGGAAGGGGCTCCCCCTTCCCAAGCAGTTACAACATTCTGGGATTCGTCACAATTCCCTACACTGCCAAATATTTCACTGTCGTAGATTTGTGTTCAGCATTCTTCTCTATACTCATACACTCAGTGTTTATGGCTTTTTGCCCACCCGTAAAATTACTCAGTATACGTTCACTTGTCTCCCAATGGGGTATGTAGAAGTAGAAAGCTCCACTACGTTTTCCCAAATCTTGAAGAGATCTGGATTCAGTGCAGTTCCAAGGATGGCCAATGCTAGTGCAGTACGGAGACAATCTGCTTATAGCCTCCTCCTCATTGGAAGCATGCAAGGAAGACACAATGGTTCTTTTGAAAGCATTAGCTGAAAAGGGTCACAAAGCATCTAAAGACAAGTTACAGTTATATCTGCCCCATGTGTGGTACCTGGGCAATGTGATTTCGCTGGGGAAAGACCTGTTCAAGGATCGAATTTCCACAATCCAGAGAGTCCCTAAACCTTGAGGGAATATATTCACCTTAAAGAAATATATTACGCTATGCTGTTTTATGATAACATCAACAAGTGCTGCTGAGTGCAGCTGCCATCAAAAGTTCATATTATAATGAGGGGTTATCTCGGTCAGCAATAAAGTTGCAAGGTGTGACCTTAACAGGCTGAGATCAACCCACCCACATACCATTGAAACTCATGTATTCCTGTCGGTATAAAAGGCATGGGTACAGGAGGGAAGGGAGAAGTTCACTTGCACCAAAGTCTTGTCTTGCTGTTGGTTGTGTGTCTGCTACTGCTTTATTAACAAAGTGTTCATCAATTCACCAGAATCATGAGTGGTCCTTACTTTCCACCGCAGAGGTTTGCATATATCCTGAACCCCAAAGAATAAGGCTTGCCAACAGACCATCTAAGAGATAGGGCTGCTTGAAGTATTACATGGGACCAATGTCAAAAGGGAGTGGAGCAATCCCTCAAGTGGCCGTTCATTAGAAAATGGCTTTCCCCCATCCTTCTCCTGCCGTAACCTCTGTCCAACTCTTGTTCCTGCTCTCGCAAGTAGATGTTGCTAACTCCTTTACTACCAACAGCACTCTTTCCACTCTAGCCTGCGGACCAGATGTAAAAACTGCCTTTATTAACGCTTCCTCTTCCTGTCCATTCTCCCTTCATGTTGCCACCTCTGCCGCCTTGACCTCTTACTATGACCACACCTTGTTCTCTCCTCCCTCCTAATGTTACCACCTAATTTGCTGCCACTTACTCTTCCTGTTCACTTTTCACACCAAATGTTACTACCCCTGTCACACCCCGAATTCGCCATACTTCCTCTTGTCTGAACATCTTCTGTACTGGCCCCTGACCAAGAAGCAGATGAGGATTCATTGGGTCGTTAGTTACTGTAGGCAATGGGTCCAGAGGTGTGTATGCATCATGTTTATTTAATATTTATAACGTGCCTGCACCTCATGGGCAAAGACGCACAAATCCCTTTCAGAACCTCACACATGATTCAACCCCTGAACCCGTGCCATGGTCCCAGACAACAGAAGATACCTTTGTCACCATTAAACAAGTGCTTGCAACTGCTCTAGTTGTTGGTTTGCCGGATTATAGCAAGCATTATGTCTTTTTTTGTGATGAACAAAAAAGGGTTTGTTGACACAGTTACACAGTGATGAGCACCAACCTATATCCTACCATATCGTAGCACTAGACCCAGTGGCGGCAGGGTCCCAGCTTTCCTGAGGACTGTCGCCGCTGCAGCCCTACTGATTGAAAAGAAGAGATTCCCAAGATATGAACAACTGCCAATTTCTGATGCCAACTTGACACTAAGTCGCTGTCCTGTCCTTAACCCTGAATCACTGTTACCGACCCCTGAAGATCGGGAGCCACATGACTGCCAGGTAGTTGCAGAAATATTGTTGTCCCTTTGCATTGATTTGGTTGATACACCCCTGTTGAAACCAGAGCTCATTCTCTTCATGGGTCATCTGGTTCACGGAAAATTGGTTTCGGGCTATGCTGAGTGCACACTCCATCCGGTCCTTCAGATTGCCCACAGCCAAATTGGCACAAGTAACTGACCTTGTGGCACTCACACAGGCATGTGCTCTAGCTACATCAGTGACGATCTACATAGACTAGAGGTGCGCCCACTGGGTGGTCAACAACTTCAGCATCCTCTGGAAACAACGTGGATATTTAACATATAGTAGCGTAGCGTGAGGACCTCAGCGAGGACCCCCGCCTCCGGTTGTTCCACCTCGGGTTGTGGAAGCCCCAAGTATTCAGCCAAACCTGTGAGCCGTTTGTGAAAGGCCTTAGCTGAGGATGGCGCATCTGGGTCCTCCTTATCAGTGTCCACTAGGATGTCCGGCTGGTCTGGCACGGGTGTAGGAGTGCTGGGCGCCGAAGGCTGAGGTGTGAGGACCGGAGCCGGTGACTGCTGTGTAGACTGGTGCAGGACTGCCTGAACTGTGGGAGGCAGGGGACCCGGAATCAAAGGAACCAGCATGGACAGCAGGGGCTGCGCAGGGGCCAGAAGCACTGGAGCCTCAGGCGGAATGACCATAGGCGCCGGCGGTGGGACCGGAGGGAGCATGTCTCCCATTACTTCCCGGAGGATGGCCCCCATCTGAGGAGATCTCATGAGTGTGAGGAACTTTTCAAAAAACATGTCCTCACAGGCTTGATGCGGTGGCATTGACGGAGTATCGGACGGCTGCTGGGGCTTGTGCGTACTCTTCCTTGCTGGTTGCTATGTAAATTTGCCCTGCAACGCAGAAGGATAAGCTGTAGGTCACGTACCTGGTAAAGACCAGTCCCACCTTGAAACTCGTTCTCCCACCTGCTCCGCACCAGGGGGCAGTATTGGATGAGTGGCCATTTTGTCTGGCACAGCAGCCATTTTGTCTGGCTGCATGCAACGTGCCAACGTCGTGGTGCTTGCCTCGCTGGGCCTTTTGGCGGTGGAGCTTGAGGACTGCCCTACACCTCAGGACAAGGCCTGGTAGGCGTATTGCCCTTGGCTGTGTTGCCAGTAGTGCTCTGTACAGGCACCCCCTCAGACATCTGTCATCTGTCCAGTACTAAAGCATAGCCCCTCGGGTGGACATCCGGTAACAGAATCTTGCGGTCCCTCAGCACTGTTACTGGAAGGATCCGACGGCCCCTCAGCCTGGCGGCCGGTAGCTGAAGCAGCCTCGGTACCTGTGCTGGTGTGAGAACCTGACCGGTCACTCCCGCTCAGACATTTCCTTGGGAAGGAGTCGCCCTTGCGGGGTGCGCTGGAAAAAAGTGTCCCTACCTTGGGCCTGGACTTGTGTCTGCCCATGGAATATGGAGGAACGGGGACAGACAGAGTAAAATAGGTGATAAGGCATCTTCATGTGTGTACCCCCCTGTTATAAACTCATTGTGCACCATTATATTCTGTTTGCCACTCACCATGTTTAAGCCACTGTTGCCAGTCTGCATGCAAGATAGTACACCGCACTGCGTATGTCATCTTTAGAAAAGGGCTTCGCCCACCACTAAAGAATGCTCACCTTCACTGTTCATGCTTCTGACTTATATCGTATTTGGCATAGCTACGCGTGTTCTCTGCTCTCGCTTTTTACTGAAAGAAGGCTTTAGCAGAGCTCGGGCCTGCCTCAAAGCGGCTACGAAGCTTTCGAGAGTATATTCCCCTTGAAGAAATGTATTACGGTATGCTGTCTTACTGATAACACCAACAAGTGCTGCAGAGTGCAGCTGCCACCAAAAGGCCATAAACTGAGGGTTTGTCTCAGTCAGCAATAAAGTTGCAAA
This sequence comes from Ambystoma mexicanum, assembly GCF_040938575.1. NCBI lineage: Eukaryota > Metazoa > Chordata > Amphibia > Caudata > Ambystomatidae > Ambystoma > Ambystoma mexicanum. Next base: position 106,219,490 of record NC_090940.1, on the reverse strand, counting down.
GTGGGACGTTATCAGGCTGAGACCCCCCTCTCTTCCATTTAAACTCATGTATTCCTGTGTTTATGAGACCTGGGCACAGGAGGGAGTTCACTTGCACCAAAGTAATGTGTTGCTGTTGGTTATGTGTCTGCTACTGCTTTCCTAATTAAGTGTTCATCAATCCACCAGAATCGTAAGTGGTCCTTACTTTCCACCGCAGAGGTTTCCACATATCCTGAACCCCAAAGAATAAGGCTTGCCAAGAGACCATTCAAGAGATGGGACTGATGTCGAAAGGGAGTGGAGCGATCGCTCAAGTGGCTGTTGATTGGAAAATTGCTTTTTTCCCCCTCATCCTCCTCCAGCCGTAACCACTGTCCAACTCTTGTTCCTGCTCTTGCGTCTAGATGTTGCCAACCCCTTTGCCACCAACACCACTCTTACCATTCTAGCCTACTGACTGAGGTTTACACCGCCTTTATTACAGCTTCCTCCTCCTGTTCATTCTCGCTTCCTGTTGCCACCTCTGCCTTGACCTCTTACTATTACCACATCTTGTTCACTGCTCCCTCCTAATTTGATCACCCAATTTGCTTTCACTGCTTCCTTCTGTTCACTTTTCACACCCAATGTTAACCCCGTCACACCCTGAAATCTCAATACCATCTCTTGTCTGAACACCTTCTGCACTGGCCCACCTCCTTCAGCTTACTTCCCAACACCACTGTCCACGTTTTGCCTCTTATGTTCTCACTTTCTCTCTACCACCTTGGACTACTGATTGCCACTGCCTTTTCTCTACCATCTTGGGTTATCACTACCACTTAGGGCTGCTCTAATCACCATTTCCTCAGCATTCTTCACTACCACCCACTTAACCATTTTCTCCTCAGCTGTTACCACCACTTTCTTTCTTTCTGAACTCACCACCTTCTCCTCTGCAGAGACCATCTCCTCTCTCCTGCCAATTTCTCCAGCTAACACCTTCTCTGCAGTTTCCCTCTAATTATTCAGCAAAGTCTCTCCAGCAAGCACTGTCTCTGCCATTCTCCAGTCCACAACCTTCACCAAACTTGAGCATCCTGCAAGCCACACAGGAATTTTTTTAAAATGTATTTTGTATTTGATTATGACGCAAGTCTTTACAAAGTTATTAGTTATTAAAACAAATACAGTTGATACTTCGACATTTTTGACCAATACATAACAAAAAACATAACTAATTCATTTCACTTAATAAATGATGTTACCACATTTGCCATGATTCATTTTTGGATTTTCCTCCCTTACTTATATTAAAACCCTATAGTTGTCTAAATGATGACTTCACAAATTTTTAACACACGTACCACTGCTGCTGTTAGTGAGGCATTGCAGCCCGAGACTATCCTGTCCCAGAAGAATTCTGAGATAATGTTTTCTTCGTGCTAAACAAAACACCTAAAGTGTGCTAGGCGTGGACTCCATGTCCCTTGACAGTCCATAAGCAGGTGCCTGAGCGTTTGCTTTGCCGGGTTAATGCAAATTTTACATAGTTGTTTCGCTCTGTCTCCCTGCTTACGCCTTTCTAGAACTTCTCCGCAGTGTACCAGGTTTAATCTGATTCTTAAAAAGTTGTTGCGTAACGAGCTGTCTGGCGATTTCATGAGATGATTTGAAAGGCAACCTAGTTTTTTTCTCACCCCTTCAAAGGGGGTTTGTAGGTGAGCTGATTATCCCTTTTTCTATGGTTTTTAACCAATCCATAAGCTCTCATTTTTGTTAGATTTTTAATGGATTGGAAATAAGTGTGTCTAAGTCAAGGCCGACACTACAAAGGAGCTCTCTCATCTTGTTCTCCAACTGCGTCAGAATTGCAGATTTAGACTTCAACATGTGACATCTGATGTCGCTAGAGAGGCCTCTTTTCCAGCAATAATCTCCCGATATAGGGAGATTAATTTCCAGCTCGCCATGCATCCCAAAGATTTTAAGCCAAGCTCGTACCTGAAACTCCAGCTGGGTGTGCAGGCAGGGAGACCTAGTACTCCCCTCCATAGCCGACCTTCAAATATATCCCATTTGGTGGTCCAAAGTTGAGGTTTAGCCTCCAGTTCATAAAGAATGACTGGTACTATTTTCGCAAAATAGTTTCTAACCAATGGTGAGATAGAGAATTTACAGAGCTTTTGATTTAGTTTCAACATTTGCGCTGCACTTTTGCTGTGATTTCGGCTTCAACTTTATAAAAGGCTGGGGAGGCATGAATGATGTATCCCAGGTATTTTACCACCTCCACCTTTTCAATCTTTTGTCCATCTAGTTCCCAGTTTGAGTATTTGATTTTTTTTGTCGATGCTTAAAAACCATTATATTTGACTTGGCAGGGTTTATAGGGAGCTTATTGGCTTCTGCATAGATACTCAATTTAGTTAACAGGTGCTGTAGCCTAATTGGTGTCCTATCCAACTGCACTATATCGTCTGCATAGGCCAACCAAAAGATCTTTTTCCCATTCAATACAGGGCTGGCCAATGCAGAGGGTCCCAAGGAGATGCCCTATCCGCCAGGAAGAGATTGAAAAAAGTGGGGCTCCTATGCAACCTTGCCTAACCCCTCTTCGTACCTTGATGGTTTCTGACAGGTGCCCTAGCTCATCTAAGCGGACTGTTAGGTTGGAATCTCTGTGCAGTTCTACCAGCATTGCTAGAATTGTTTCTGGCATGTCCCACTGTCTCAGTTTGTTCCAAAGTAGGGCCCTGTCCACTTGGTTGAAGGCTTTTGATAGATCGACCCACGCTCCAAATAAGCGCAATGATCTATCTTCTTCTGAATGTTCACTTACCAAGTTTTGTATAAGGCCATTTAGTGCTGTCGACATGCCTTTCCAAAAACCTGTTTGGAAACGAGACAGGATGCCACAATCTTCTACCCACTGTGTTCTCTCATTCAACAAAAGCTTCATGAAGATATTGCTTTCTCTATCGAGCAGGGTTATGGGTCTATAATTAGCTGCTTCAACGATCTCCAGATTTGAAGAATGGAATAACCAATGCAGTTTTCCAGGATATTGGGACTAGGCGCCTCCTGAGAATCTCGCTGAATAGTTTGAATAGAAGTTGTGACCACAACACTGGCTCTTTTTTGATTATTTGATATGTCAGGCCACTAGGGCCTGCTCCTATTGGGGCAAAGACTTGGTAATTACCTCTTCTATCTTCTATCTCCTTTCTCGCTAAACCTCAGTTCCCAAGGTGTATATGGCTTTGCTACAAAATGGGAATCACTAATGTTTCTAAAAACTTTGGTGTTCTACCCACCCTTTCTCTGAAACCAAATTACATAAGGAATTACCAGTTCCCCCCTCGAAATGATTGATAAGTGCCCAGAAGTCTTTTGTATTCCCTTCTCGGAGTAATTTAAGCACTTGTTCTCCGTCATTCTGTAGTCGGGAGATTTTTTGAAGAAATTAACATGATCTATAGTTGGTCTTTTCTCTCCTCATTTCAGTTTTATAGGCTTCTGGTGAAAACCCTGCAAGCTTAATTCTCCTCACAGCTCTTCTGTGTTCTCTTTTCCTTTTCTGTGTTTCTCATCAAATACATGGGCATGTTTTTGTTTAACCACACTTGCCGGCTCATTGGGAGCAGATGTAGCCCCAAGGAATTTGATGAATGTTTGTGGGTGGTATTTTGTTTCCCAAATAGTTCTTGGGATCTTTTTCAGTTGTGAATTTAGGTTTTCCCCTTCGTTCCTGTATTTTACAAGCCAGATTTTCCCTTTTTTCCCCACTCAGTAGCTGTTTATTTGTGCTCTGGGAAGAACTGGATAGGTCCGGGAAATATAGTTCTAGCATGCTATGATCACTACCCTCCATCATGCTTCACTAACATGGTCGAGGGCAACATATATAAATGCTGGGAAAAAAAATGTAGTCCAAAGTTGAGGAAGAATCCCCACTATACCATGTTTTGGATGCCTCCACCTCTTCTTCTGAGCTACCATTCATCATCTTGAGGTCCCAATGTTCCATAAAGTCCACCCACAATCTCCAGTTTTTTGATTTACTTAAAATGTAGCGGTTTTTTCATGCCCTTTTTTAATTGCAGGCAGTCCTCATTTAGGTCACCAGCTAAGATTATATTGCTATTTGCTGGGCCTAATTTTATTGTTTCTAACAATGAGCCCAAAAGCTCCAAAAACACATGCAGTTTTAATCAGGCGGGGTTCCAATAGACATTAACACCCATACTGTGGCCATGCCATCTTGGATCAATTGGGCTCTGCATGCTTGGATACCCAAAGCATTTTCAAAGATAGGGACTATATTTTTGAGGGTTTGATTTTTTTAGAGCTATCAGGAGACCCCCTGAGGGTATCCCTTTTGCTTTTTGTAATGCTGGTAAACAAAGTACGGTAAAGCCCTCTATATTCAGGGGGTTCACCAACCATGTTTCCTGCAATAAAACTATCAAATAGATAGTCCTGCATGCCTCTTGCCATGATTGTACTGGGGCCCCGCATGTTCCAATTGACAATATTTAAACCCTCCCCTTCTAAAGCTGCTGGGTACCTACACCCAGCTTCTGCAGGACCTGGGAAAGAATCTCTGGCAGAAGGGATAGTGCATTTCCCTGTAAATTCTGCTGCACTTTTGATTTTTTTATGCTCTTCTTTTCCAAGATCCTGGACCACTCTTCCCTTGGTTGGACTTTGTGTGGTAGACTCTATAATCCCGCCACAATCTAAAGGATCGCCTTTGGACTAACAGATCGAAATTTCCAAGTATGCTCTGGAATGCAATGGCCGTTGCCTCGGATCTGACCACGTGGGCCTGCATGTTGGCTGGCAGTGGCTTATGCTGTCCCTCATAACCTTCTTTGATGGCCGAGACCATCCACCGGGCTATGGAGGCATTGGAGGATTGATAGCCCGATCTTGATCCGCCGAAGGTGACAAACAGCGCGTTCGACTTGCGAAAGCCCTTGGTCTTGTCCAAGTAGAATTTCAGGGCCCGCCTGACATCGAGGCACTGCAGAACTCTCTGCCTCGTCCTTAGGCTCAGCAAAAACCTTAAGTAGCACTATTTCCTCATTCAGATGGAATGCGGAAGGCACCTTGGGTAGGAATGCTGGGTGTTTCCGCAGGACTACCTTGTCCCTGTGAAACGTATTATAGGGCTCTGAGGCGACCAGCGCCTGGATATCACTGACTCTAAAAGCCGAGGTGAGGTCGACTAGCAAGGCTGTTTTAATGGTGACCAGCCTGATGTCCGCGGGTGCCACTGGCTCAAATGGTTTGTGCGCCAGGACCCCCAAAACTATGTTAAGGTCCCACACAGGGGGTGGCCTCTTGATGGGCGGGTAGAGTCTGGCGAGTCCCGTCAAATTCTTCTTGACAATCGGGTTGGAAGAGGAGAACACCTCTTCCTCTGAGTTTCTGAAGGCCCCGATGGTTGTCAAGTACGTGTGGCAAGTGTCTACCTGTAGGCCCGAGTGGGCGAAGTGCGCCTAGAAGGAAAGCACGTCGTCCAATGCACATGAGAGGGGGCTGATAGTCTGCCCAGTGGCAGAACCTGGTCCATTTGCTCTTATACTGGGTTCTGGTAGCTTTGCTCCTAGCCCCCTGTATGATCTCTAGATTATCCTGGGAAAGGCTGAGGTGCCCTAGTGTGATATGCTCAGGAACCATGCTGTGAGGACTAGTTTCTGTGGCGCGGGGTGGATGACCCTGCCCCCCTGCTGCGCCAGAAGATGTTCTGGGCCCATCGGAAGGCGAATGAGTGGTCTCTTCGAGAGGCTGTGCAGCTCTGAGAACCATGACCTGGCTGGCCACCATGGAGCTATTAGAATGACGCTGAGGTGGCGAGACTCCTTCTTGCATATCACCCTGTGTATCAGCAGTGGGGGAGGGAAGGCGTATGCTGTCATGCCGTTCCACTGAATCTGAAATGCGTCGCCCAGGGAGCTGGGGACCATGAACCTGCCTGTACCGGCCAGGCGGCGAACTGATGGCACTTTCTGTTGTCCCGCGTGGCAAAGAGGTCCACCTGGGGGTGTCCCCATCTGCTGAAGATCTCCTGCAGCACGAGGTCGTTCAATTGCCACTCGCAATTGTCTGCTACCAGTCTGCTGAGCCTGTCCGTCGCCAGGTTGGATTCCCCTGGAAGGTGGACGGCCGTGAGGTATATGTTATTCTCCCGGACCCATTCCCACATGCTGACCGCCAGCCTGCACAGCAGAGGGGAGCTTGTACCTCCCTGCTTGTTGACCAAGAACATGCTGGTTGAGTTGTCTGTCTGAATGAGGACGACCTTGCCCTCGATAACCGGAAGGAAGGCTCTGAGAGCTAGCCAGATGGCCTTCAGTTCCAGCCAATTGATAAGGTACTCCTACTCCTGCCTGGTCCAGGTGCAATGAAGGCAGTGGTATTCCAGGATGGCCCCCGATCCCTTGAGAAAGGAGACTGTAGTGATGGTGACCTGCGGGGTAGGCTGCCAGAAAGGCTTGCCAGTCCGCAGGTTGCAGACCCTGCACCACCATGTGAGGTCCGGGTGACGAGAAGGAGGCACGTTGATCATCTCCGCATGAGAGCCCAGCTCCTGTTTCCAAGAAGCTGCGAAGTGCAACTGTATCCTCCTCATCCCTAGTCTTGTGTGGGGGACAGCCAGTAGGACCGCTGCCATAAGACCCAGTAGGTGTTGGTACCACCAAGCCGATGTCACTTCTCTGCTGAGGAAGTGCGGAGTGGCCCTCTTGATGGCCGTGATCTTGTCCTCTGAAGGAAAAACTCTCACGGAGCGTGTGTCCCAGGTGAGCCCCAAGGTGGTCAGACTCTGGGTGGGCTGCAGCTGCGACTTCTTGAGATTGAGCAAAAAGCCCAGATCGTGCAGTGTATTCATAAGAGCGTGGGAAGTGCATTGCACCGCCTCCGGAGACGAAGCCCTGATGAGCCAGTCATCGAGGTACGGGTATATGTGGTGGCCCTGAGCCCCAAGGAGGGCCGCCACTGTATTCACCAGCCTGGTAAAGACCCTGGGGGCCGAGTTGAGGCCGAAAGGAAGCACCGTGTTTTGGAAATGACAGCCCGTGATCCTGAATCATAGAAAAGAATGATGAGGCTGCCTAATCAGGACGTGTATGTCCTTCAGATCCAGGGAGCACATACAGTCTCCCTTGCACAATGTCTGTTATTAAGGCTGGCGTAATCATCTTGAATTTTTGTAGAGGTAGGGAGAGGTTGAGGGTGGAAAGATCCAGCACAACTCTCAAGCCCGCCTGGTTCTTTTTTTGGATGGCGAAAATCCTGGAGTAAAAGCCCAAGCCTCGCTGGGAGGCTGGGACTTCCTCCACTGCCTGGCTCTTGACAAGCGACCGGATGTCCACCAAAAGAGTTGCTGTTCCAATCTGTGGGAGTGGAGGGGAAGAGGGAGGAGAGGCTGGGATGGGTAGGCGGTTACCCGCGGATACTACGGAGAGGATCTACCGGTCCACGAAATTCTGGCACCAGAAGTGTGCATGGAGAGCAAGTCTGCCCCCCCCCCCCCACACTGGAGATACGTGGACCCGGAGGGGCATGTCATGCCTTCTTTCTCTCTGAGGCTGTTGCGTAGGAGGGGCACTGGGAAAAGCCCTTACTCCCCCCCCTTTGTGTTGCTTGCGCCAATGTTGGGTCGGCGAGCGGCCCGGTTACCTAGAGCTCCGCTCTTGGATGCCGCAGATAGTCACTACGGTGAGTAACTTAAAATTTCCGGTTCCTCAGCACCGTCACCGGGAGGATCCACTAACCCCTCGGCCTGCCGGCTGGTAGCCGGCTTAGCCTCTGTGCTCGTGCTGGTATGAGATCCTGAGCGGTGCCTCTCGCACGGGCGAGTCCTTGTAAAGGAGTCTCCCTTGCGGGGTGCTCTGGAAAAGAGTGGCCCTACCTTGGGTCTGGATCCATGATGGACAAAGTCCTTCAGGTCCTCTGGAGGCGATCTCTGGAAGAGCTTCCTCCACCTGGCTAGTCTGTTCTTCAGAGACCTCAAGGAAAGCGTGTTGCACGCGGTACATGCTTGCCAGCCGTGGTCTGGGCCAAGGCAACGTAGGCAGAGGGCGTGGGGGTCTGAAGTTGGAAAGAGACTGTCGCAGGATGGACACCTGCTGAACCCTGTAGAAGTTGACGGGCACCGGGGAGGTGCTTGATGCATTAGGACCAAGTACCTGAATGATAAAAAGACAAAAAAGACAGAAGAGAAGAAGTATCTGCGCGAGGAATTACATGGCTGAACCCAAACCCTGGAGCGGTGGTGAATTCGGCCCGTTCCCGTTGACGCGGAAAAGGAGACTAAGGTATGGCACCGGAGGGCGGAATCAGGGCAGCGCATGCTCCCAGGTCCGCACTCCTGTGTGCCTCTGAATTTAAAGGGGAAGAAGGTATTTTCTGGTGAAAAAGGTTCCGTCTCCCATCCCTAGGAAGGGACGCCCATGCAGTATGGAGTACAAAGCCTCTTCCTCACTGATCTTCATTATCCCATCATCTGTGTCTGTTTGTCCTTAATGGGATCTTGAAATACTGATCCTTAAGAAACAACAGGATCAGGGTGTGCCTGCTGACAAGGCTTTGACAACACTGCATTCAGGGCTGTAGCCAAAGAGGGCGATTGAATTTGGGATCCAGATGGTACTGGCGGAACCTGTGGCATAAGTAGAGCTTGATCAATCACCTCTAATCAGACACTTACAAAGTAACCCTTCATCGGGTCAGAATGCATAATTGTTTGAAATTTTGCAAAAAATCTATCCTCCGATGAGGTTGATGAAGGAACAAGTTACTTACCTGTAACTGTTGTTCTCCAGCATGGGTCTGGCATGGATTCACATGCTCATGAATATTCCCCGTCAGGCTGGGAATCCTCGGTAAAGAAAAAACCAGTATCAGTTTCGTTTCTGATCTGTCTTTCGTAGTAATAACCAATCACTGGTCTCGGCGTCATACTGACCACAGCCAATGACTGCCCTCTACCTAAGCACCGCCTCTGGCAGCCATCTTCAGATTTGGAAGCACGTGAAGTGGCAGTATGACCAAGTGAAGAGCCGCAGAGGGGTAGGCGGGAGGGTTCGCATGTGAATCCATGCCAGACCCATGCTGGAGAACAACAGTTACAGGTAAGTAACTTGTTCCTTCTCCAGCATGGGGTCTGGCATGGATTCACATGCTCATGAATAAAGAATACATAGCAGTACACACATGCACAACCACGGGAGGTGGCAAAGGCTCAACATTAAGCATTACATCAAACTCAACATTAAGCATCTTACCTCCTCACCAGGCTCACCTCAGGCGAACAGGATGCGCAGCACTGCTTGGCCGACCCTGGACTCCTCCCTGGAATCCCGGTCGACGCAGTAGAATTTCGTGAAGGTGTGCGTCGACCTCCACGTAGCAGCCCTGCATATGTCCAGCAGGGGCACACCAGAAAGGAACGCCGTGGTAGCTGCGATCGCTCTGGTGGAATGGGCTCTCGGACGGCCAGGCAGCGGTCGGTTTGCCAACCGATGACAGTACATGATACAGCCGGAGAGCCATCTGGAAATGGAAGCCTTCGAGAGAGCCTTCCCCTGATTGACAGGTCCAAAGTTCACAAAGAGTTGTGACGTCTTCCGAAAACACTTTGTGCGGTCCACGTAGAACTTCAGCGCTCTAGCCACATCCAGCGAGTGCAAAGTCCTCTCAGCCGGCGACGAAGGCGACGGGAAGAACACAGGCAACACCAAGGGTTCGTTGAGATGGAAGTCCGACGGTACCTTGGGCATGAAGGAGGGGTGCGTCCTGAGCACTACCCTCGTGTCGTGAAAAGTCAAGTACGGGGCCTTGCAGGAAAGGGCCTGGATCTCTCCCACCCGTCGTGCGGAGGTGATGGCCACAAGAAACGCTGTTTTCCACGACAGAAACTTCAATGGGGCCGAGTGCAGAGGCTCGAACGGAGGTCCCATGAGCTTGGTCAGCACCACGTTGAGCTCCCACGCCGGGGCCGGAGCCTTCACCGGCGGGAACGATCTGAACAGTCCCTTCATGAACTCTTTCACCAGACGATGAGACCACAAGGACGTCCGCCCCGTGGTTCTGGTGTATCGGGAGATCGCAGCAAGATGAATCTTGATGGACGCGTGTGCCAGTCCAGCTTTGGCCAGCGTCAGCAAGTACGGCAGTACCTGGGGAGCCGTAATCCATAGAGGGTTAATCTTCTGTGCGTGGCACCAGACAGAGAACCTCTTCCATTTGTGTCCGTAGCATTTAAGAGTCGAGGACGCCCTGGCCTTTGCAAGAACCTCTCTGCAGTCGGCCGGTATGTCGTATCCTCCAAACTCTAGCGCTGCAGGAGCCAGGCCTGCAAGTTCAGCGATTTCGGGTCGTGGTGGAGGATGGCGCCTCCTTCCCTGGAGAGTAGATCCGCGTCCACCGGCAGCTTGATTGGCGGGGACGCTGACAAGTCCAGAAGGTCCGGGAACCATATCTGCCTCGGCCACGCAGGTGCGACGAGGATCATCCTGCACCGTGACCTCTTGAGCTGGTTGACGAGCCGGATTAGCAGTGGCAAAGGAGGGAACGCGTAGAGGAACAGGCCCTCCCAGGGGAACGAGAAAGCATCGCCCATGCTCCTCGCCTGGGGAAACCTGCTGGCGAACCTCCGGCACTTGGAGTTCGTCGCCGTCGCGAACAGGTCGATCTGGGGTGTGCCCCACCGTCGGAAGAGGCGATCCACTAGATCCTGCCGTAGTTCCCACTCGTGGCACGAGCGCAGCTCCCTGCTGAGTGAGTCGGCGATGGTGTTTTTTATCCCTGCCAGATGAAACGGCACCAGAAACATACTTTGGGCGACGGCCCAATGCCACAGGTCCTGCGCCTCCTTGGACAGTGCTGGGGACCTGGTTCCGCCCTGTTTCCTGATGTAAAACATGGTGGTGGTGTTGTCGGTGAAGATCCTCACCACCTTGCCCTTGAGGGACGGAAGGAAGGACCTGAGGGCCCAGAACACTGCACGGAGCTCCAGGACGTTGATATGGAGGGACTTCACCGTCGGGAGCCAAAGGCCTCTCGCGTGCAGATTTTCGGTGTGCGCTCCCCACCCTTCCAGGGAGGCATCCGTGGTCACTGTCTCCTGGTGGTCTGGAAGTCCATGCCCGCCGTCAGATGCGCGCGGTTGCCCCACCACCGGACTGCTCGGCGGAAACTCTCGTCGAGTGTGATCCTCTCCTCGAAGCCGCCCGTCGTTTGGATCCAGCGCGCGTCCAGGAACTCCTGCAACGGGCGCATCCGGAGCCTGCACATGGGAATGAGGTAGATGCAAGAAGACATCATTCCGAGGAGGGACTTGATGGACCTCACCTTGGCCGCGTCGGAAACCAACATCCGCTGTACCTTGCCCAGGATGGACCTGGTCCTTTCCTCCGACGGGGAGGCCAGAAGGGACACTGTGTCGAGCTTCGCTCCCAGAAACAGTGCGTTTTGCGCGGGTACCAGGTGGGACTTGGCGTAGTTCACGGAGAATCCCAGGTCCGTGAGAAGTTGGACGGTCCTTGCCGTGTGATCCATGGCGAGCTCCCTCGTCTTGGCTCGGATGAGCCAGTCGTCCAGGTAGGGGTAGACGTGGATCCCCTCGCGGCGCAGCTGCGCCGCCACCGGTGCAAGGCACTTGGTGAATACCCTGGGTGCCGACCGTAGTCCGAAGGGGAGGGCTTTGAACTGGTAGTGACGCCCTTGGACCACAAACCTGAGGAATTTTCGGTGCCCCTTTAGGATGGGAATATGGAAGTAGGCATCCTCCAAATCCAACGACGACAGGAAGTCTCCTTCCTCCAGCTGACCCAGGACGTGCTGGAGGGTGACCATCCGGAACTTTTGCGCCTTGATGAACTTGTTCAGACGTCGCAGGTCCAGGATGGGGCGCCATCCCCCCGTCTTCTTCTTCACGAGGAAGTATCTCGAGTAAACTCCGGAGCCCCGAAGCCTCTTTGGGACGAGTTCGATGGCGCCCTTCCTGAGCATCGCCTTTACCTCCAGGAGAAGTTGAGGGACGTGTGAAGTTCTTTCCTGGCCACGGGGGGGACGCGCGGACACCTTCTTTGAAACTCGAGCGCGTGGCCCCGGGCCAAGGCGTCCAGCACCCAACGGTCAGTGGAGATGGACTCCCACACGCTGACGAAGCTCGCCAGCCGGCCTCCCACCGGGGTGCTTCGGTGGGGCCCCAACCCCACGGCCGGTTCAATCCTGCTTCGATGAGGCTTTGCCGCCTTGACCTCCTTGGCGACGACGGCGGGGTCCGCCAGACTTGCCTCGTCCTCTGTAGGCCTCCTGAGCCGACGAGCGGGCCGCTTGACGGTAGGTGGAGAAACCGCCGCCGGAACTTTTGGAGGCGCCCTTGCCTCCGCTGCTCCGAAAGGGCGTCCGTCGTTGTTGCAGAACTCCAAGGGCCCGGGCCGTCTCGGTGTCCGCTTTAATGGCCTGAAGGGAATCGTCCACTGTTTTCCCGAACAGGTTGTTCCCATCGAAGGGCATGTCCAGGACTCTGGTCTGAACGTCTTGACGGAAGTCCGTAGCCTTGAGCCATCCACGCCGCCTAAGGCAAACGCCGTTGCCCAACTGGCGGAACCCAGTGTCGGCGATGTCCGTCGCAACGGTAATGGCGTGGTCCGAAGCCACCTCACCTTCCTGCAGGATCTCCAGGGCCTCTGCCCTCTTGTCGTCCGGCAAGAAGTCCAGCAGGGGAGCCAGTTTGTACCAGAACTCCCTGTCGTAGCGGGCCACGATAGCCAAGGCGTTGGCCGCTTTAATCGTCGTCGCCGCAGACGAGATGACTCTGCGTCCCATAGCGTCCAATTTCTTTCCCTCGCCGTCCGGTGGGGAAGTCGATGTGGAGGCCGCACCCCCCCCCCCCGCTTTTTTCCTGGCCGCCGCGGAGACGACGGAGTCCGGGGTGGGCTGCGCCCGGAGGCACAGGGGGGCCGTGTCCGGGACCCGGTACTTCTTCTCGTACCGGTCTCTTCTAGCTGGCGTCGTGGAAGGGTTCTTGAGGAGGGTGAGGCCCTCATCCCAAATGTCGTCCAATAGAGGCACTGAGAGGACCGTCTTCCTCTTGGCCTCGCGCCGCTGATAAAGGAAGCCTTCCTTCTTCTTCTCCTCAGGGCAGAGTTGGAAAAGCTCGGATGCCCTGGTGATCATGGAGTGGAACGATCCAATCTCATCGGGCGGAGAAGCCCTGGTGGGAGGCGACGACGGTACATCCTCGTCGTATACCTCGTCGTCCGTACCCGTCGCTGCCGTGTCAGTCCCCGTATCATCCCCTCGGGTGGACGGGGAGGAGGGCTGGAAGGGGCGCGACGGCTGAAAAGGAGGCGGAGGGTGGATCCTTCTTTTCTTGGTAGGGGGAACACCAGAAGGTCCCGGTTCTGGGTCCCCCGACGGGAGAGGTTCCGTCGGCAACGGTAGTCTCGTCTTTATCTCTGAGCATAAGGACTGTATAGCCAACAAAATGGCCGCCGAGTTGTCTCGCGGCGCTGGCAGAGGGGAATCCGACGGGCGATCAGGGGCCCGTCGGTACCCTCGACGATGTCGTCGTCACCTGCGTCGGGATCCATCCCGACGGGTCGGTCTTCTTCCACGCCGAGGCCGTGGCTTAAGACTTCGACCAGCTCCTCCTCCGAGGTTGAGGCCGAATCTACGACGACGCCCTGCCCCCCCTTTTTCTTCCCCACGGGGGATTTCACGGGGGTCCTATCGATGGGCACAAAAGAGGACTCCCTCCGAGGTGGCAGGGAGACTCTGAGCCCCGAGGTCGCCACCACTGGTGTAGCCTCCACAGGCTGAGCCAGGGCCGCCGCGACAGTTTCGATAGAGGGCTTGGCCGGATGGATTAAGGCCTTCACCACCTTAGGTGCGCTCACCGCCTTATCCTTGTGGGGGGGGACACTGCCTCGCTCCCCCTCCGCCTTCGAGCTCGACCGGGGCCTCTCCAGGAGCTTCGCCGGGTGCTCGGCCTTCCTCTTACCCGACCCCGAGCGTTGGCTCGTGGTTGATGGTGCCGGGGAGGGTGCGCCCTGCCTGGCGCCCGTAGAGCCCGACCGTTCGGCGCTCCCGGTGCCAGCGGACTCGCGGTGCTTGGCCTTATGTTGGACCCCCGTCGCCGGGGCGTCCTCAAAGGTCTTAGAAGACCGCTCGGCTTTCTTCCTCTTCTTCTCGCCGGACGGGCTCTTCCCTTCCAGCCAGTTGGCGCGACGTTGATGGCGGTCCTTCATGGTCCGCTCCGACATGTTGCCGCAAAACGCACAGTCCTTCTCCACGTGCGTCTTGTCCTCATGTAGGCAGTAAAGACAAAAAGAGTGTTCGTCCTCTTTGAAGACGTTCTGCAGCTGGCATCCAGGGCAGACCCTGAACAGCTTTCCGGGCGTCGAGCTTCCCTTCTCCTGGGCCATGACAGGGCCTGAGAAACTTCTGGAGTCCTCCAAAAGCGTAGCTCGACGAAATCTTCACCCTTGAGGGGCGCAGACGAATCCGACACGGGTCCCCGTTGATCGGATGGAGAATCGGTGGAGCTTGAGGCTCTTTTTGACCGAAAAAACGAAGTTTTGAGAAAAAACGTGAAAAAAATAGCACTAACGCTCGAGAGCAATAGCACAAGGATCCCAACACATGAACGTGCGGTAAAAATCTGAAGATGGCTGCCAGAGGCAGTGCTTAGGTAGAGGGCAGTCATTGGCTGTGGTCAGTATGACGCCGAGACCAGTGATTGGTTATTACTACGAAAGACAGATCAGAAACGAAACTGATACTGGTTTTTTCTTTACCGAGGATTCCCAGCCCGACGACGGGGAATATTCATGAGCATGTGAATCCATGCCAGACCCCATGCTGGAGAAGCCCCAGTATTAGGGGTCCAGGAGGAAGAAGCAGATGGTGTCCACAATGATTATGGTGCCGGATACCATAATGGCTGTGTTCGGGTAAAGTGGTCTTTCCTGCCCCCTCACCATTCCCGCCCTGAAAAGATCCTGTGTGGGCTAAAGGGGGGAGTCGCCCCCACTCTCCTGTCTATGATCTGTACTAATTAATAGTAGTAAACAAAAACAAACCAAGCCTTCACTGATGCCTAGAGACTCCATTTTGTGACACATCAGACACCATCTTTTACAAGGCCCAAAAATTATCTCCAACACTCCCTTTCCCCTGCCCAGTGTCTCGCACAGACAGCCCAGGCCACCTCCACCTCCTGCCAGCTATGCACAAGCCAGGTTCTCACGGAAGTCCAGCCATCCATTGGAGCAACATTTAGTATCATCCCAGGCCAAACGAGCTCACTGCACTGTGAGAGACCAGAGCAGGCTCCAGCCCATGTGCACATCCATCTCCACTAACCTGCCGGGAATGCCCTCGACCCCCACCCTGCCCAGCCACAGTCCACTAGTCCCTTGCCCCTCCGCTCTTTGATATAGATACACTTCTGGCCCCTTGCAGAGACCAGCTGAGGACACCCACCATAGTGCTAATCCTACGCACCAATATAGCCTCCTCAAGACTAACACATGTCCATCCGTATCATGAGGCATCAGGTAGATCAAAACCCTTGGGGCAGGCACCTGGGTCTAGAGCACTGTGTTTTATGAACCCCCTGGGTAGAGGGGTTGGAATGCCGGTATATCCATCAATGGGTTCTGAAAGTACCTCCATTCACGCCAAAGTTTTATGCTTGCCGTTTGTCTCATGCCATCAGTACCTGTTGTTTTAGCTTAGGTAGATAGAAATGTAGCGCTCTTCTGACCCGACCTTCACACCACGGAGATGAGCCCAGCTGACCCACGTGTGCCCTAAGCGAAAGGGAGCAACGCCCAATTAGCATTTGACCTCCCCTATACGATTGAGTATGGCATAGGCCTTCTGCCAATCAATTGCCAAGGTTTGCACCCTACTTTCAAACGTCATAGCTAACGATGTGTGTCCTTTTAATGTGCTGCCCGTGTATTGTTCAGCAGAGCGCTCTGCTTGCATTTATCTTACATAAATTTGTTTTACTTGCAATTATTCTCTAGGTCTCATTTCATAGCAGGTTGTGTCCATTATTTGATCTCCGGTATACATGCGCTGTTGGGTGTAAGCCTTCATTTGGTGACTCCTCTTGCGTGATATTCCTCGAGATACCCCCGTACTTGCGGCAGGATCCAGGGCTTCCCCGGAAGGGCCTCCCCACCTAGGGCTGACCAGTCCCCAAACAAAACACGTATGCAGAAGACAAGGTTTTGTGGGTCACGGCTTTGCGAATACCCAACTGCTCACCTGAGCCGGGTGCCATCATGAGGGGGAGGTCCAGACGTTGTGGATAGACCGCAGAGGCTCTTGGAAGAACACAGGCACATGAGTATTAATTGCAAGAGAAAACAAATGAGGGAAAGTAGAAACAGTATTTGTAGAGGATAATAAGGGAAGGGAACATGCATGATCAGGGTATGAATGAATAGGATGAGTATGAAAATAAGCACTTTTTTATGCCCATTGTTTTATATATACGGAAGGACAAGTTGAAAAATAGAGGAGAAACGGGAACCTAGCGATCAAAGGGGGTAGAAGGCGGCACCGCAGTGCACTGTCCCGACCAGTGCAACTAATACGTGGAAAAAAGGAAAAGAGTAAGAGCCTTGTATAATTAGTGGGCTCGGGAACAAGTAGTGGTTGATATTTTAGTTTGTTATCTTAGTTTATAATTTTAGTGTTTTTAAAGGGCGCAGGACGGCCCAGGAGGGGGCGAGGTGATATGAATGGCAGAGTGAGTAAAGCAGGGGTGATGCTCTAAACAAGGGGGAAGGCTTGGGGTAAAAGGGAAGATATCAAGATTTATTTTTCTTGGTTTATGTTGTTAGCTTATTTGCTGGTTTGTTGCTTAAAATGTTCAATGGTTCATGTTTTTATGTGTCTGTCCTGAAAATGCATAAGTAATGTTCTGAAGTGAAAAATATTAGATTGTTGTGGTTACACCAGAGATTAATATTTAAAGGTGGGAAAGGGGTGGGAGAAAGAGGCCCCTTGGCAAACATGAGGATGGATACCCCACTCTCGCATATTTGTAAGCCATATTTGTAACATTGTAGTGACCGAATAAAGAAATATCACAGTCAGTGGGTAGCAAAAACAAACGGGGAGGGGTCGCCCCATGCTTGGCCTGAAGAAGGGTCTTTCGATAAGGGAATATTGGACCATGTAGTAATTTACCTAATGGCAAAATATAAGTCGAAGCAGCTCCAAAACAGACAGAAAGTGTTAGATCTGTGGAAGATGTTGGAAGAAACACCAGTCACGCCTAGCCCGGGAAAGGTAGGAGCTGTTGAAGTGAAGGAAAGCGGAACAAAGAACCCAAGAAACTATACCCACTGTTCACGAGACTCGCAGAGGGATACTCAGACCCAGCATATGTGCCAGGAGGGAGCAAACCAGCAACACTCGGCACAGCCCCTCCACCTCTATAAATCCCCTCCACTATAATACCCATGGCTGCCCCCCATGGACCATCCAATCGAGATATTGAAGTAGCCTTAATATCGACCCAAACAGAACTGGCCGGATTAAGAGCAATATGTGAGATAACTCAGCAATCCGGGGGGAGGGCCCGCACCATCACCGCCCTTAAAAAGCTCCTCGCTCCTACCAGAAGATGAATGGAAATAAGTTGACTTTCTCTTTAGGGTGGATAGTGCTCCCATAAGGACAGTACGAGTAGAAAGGGAGGGAGAGCTAGAAAGTGTGGAAAACAATACAGTGGCCTCATTAAGGGATGAAGAGTGTTGGAGCGACTTTCACGAGTAAGATGGGGGGCCGCGGTGGGGTATACAGCACGCACAATGGGTCTCCCCACGGGTGACAGAGGAAGAAGAAGGGTGGGAACACAGGTTGCAAAACATAATAAGGAGAATAGCACTAGCAAAAAAGAAAGGAGCAAAGGTAAGTAGGGGGGAGGTAAGACCAAATTACAAATGCCCCTCATCCACAAGGGAGCAGGGGGCCTCATTATGTGCAATGGGCGATGATGGATAA
Source organism: Ambystoma mexicanum (assembly GCF_040938575.1). NCBI lineage: Eukaryota > Metazoa > Chordata > Amphibia > Caudata > Ambystomatidae > Ambystoma > Ambystoma mexicanum. The sequence continues at coordinate 106,201,478 of NC_090940.1, read as the reverse complement.
AAACAACCTGCTCAAGTCCCTCCCCCCGCTCACGTCGGGTGCAGGGAAATGGATCTATGCATTTGAAAAGAACACAGCAGGGGTGCCTCGGGCCACAGGGGACATTAAAAGCCTGTTATCTGCAGTGGGAGAACCAAGAGGACTCTGTGTGGGTGAAGGCAGGTTTCCCGGGTGTCACCACAGGGAATGATACACATGATGGGGTATCTTTTAATGACGTCCGTGCACAAGTATAGAATGCACTGCAAAGGACCTTCCCCGACACCCCAGATTTACACTCTATAATAAAATGCACTATGGGGGATGAGGAAGATGCTGCGCAGTTCATTCTTCAGATGCAGGAGATGTGGCGGGCGGAGACAGGCATGGCCTGGGACCAATCCACCTCCCTATTTTACTTAACAGAGGCCTCCCGAAGGAGATACAGAAGGCCCTTGATAAAATAGCTGGGATAGAAGCCAAAGGGTGGCCAGAAATACAGAGCATCATAGTACACCATTGCAGGAGGCTCAAAGAAAGGGAAAAAGAAACGGCCCAGAGGAGATTAGCTGAAGAAGCTTGTACAGAGTAAGTTAGTGTAGGTCACGGCAGTAACCGCAATGCCGTCTTCAGACCAGCAGGGAGAGGAAGGGGGAGTGTCAGTAGCCATACAGGCTAGGATGGCTGCAGCATGGGCAGACAACAGCCAGGAACAGTGGGGTGGATGACAGTACATGGGACCCCAATGGCAAGGAAGACCCGCAAGAGGGAGAGGTGGGTACAGAGAACAATGAGGAGGAGGGGGGTGATATGGAGGACAAGGCCCAAGGGGGGGTGGACCCAGACCATGATGGTTGTGCGGGAGGTGGGGTAATTGTGCAAGGGAATGCCGCATTTGGCCAGTGGACAATTATCAGAACAACCAGAGATATGACGAGTCGCAATTCGGGCACCCACGCCCAGGTAGACCATATGGCCTTCCCATAGGAAATTATGAACCACATGGGCACCCAGATAGTAGACCCATACCAGGGTACAATACCCTCAGACAACCCCCCACTGCTTGCAGTCCCAGCCAACTCACCAAAAGTAAATGACACACACACGCAAACCCATTTGTTACTACAGCTAACGGTGCACCAGCGCCTTACCAAGGAACAGGTGTGCTTAGTGAAAACGTTTTCTCTTGCCCTGGAACAGCTACCCACCCAGATTAGGACAGCCCATAGAGAGCAATTACGTATCCATTCATATCAGCTACCTTACACCGAGACGAGGAACCACTGGTGGGGGCAGAGATAGGGAACAAACTGTTCATCTTTATGGTGGACTTACACAGAAGATTTGGATGTTAGGATAAGGGAAAAAACAATACGAGCACCCAGCTTTACCATGAAAATTCCCCTGAAAACTTGCTGGGATGAGACTTACTCAGCAAGTAGAGCGCTCGCTTTGACACCAGTGCAGAGCCTGTTAACGCAGGTTCGAATCCCGGCGGGGCCAAACTCAGCCTTTCATCCTTCCGAGGTCGATAAATGAGCACCACACACCGTGGGTAATAATAAGCAGCGCTCGGATACCTGAGGGTTTGTAGCGCTATATAAAAGCCTAATTATTATTATTATTAAGTTAAACATGACCATAGACTTCAAGACAGGGGAATAGTTTGCTCCAACCCTGGTATGTGCCCGCACCGAGCAATGCTGCTAATACAAACAGTAGCTAACAAAACAGCGATACGAGGTGTACCAACTAATGCAGATATGTTTGTCTATGACATACAAGTGTTAGCAAGAGTAGTGCCAGAAAAGACTTGAGTACCCTCCGATTTTGCCCAGTGTCCACCCCCGTGAGACTGCCCGGTACTGTCCTCTCACTTGACCTGCAAAGGGTACAGGTGTCAGCAAAGAATATTGTAGCAATTGGCATGGACACACATTGGTGCGAGTGGCGGACAGTACTGTGTATTGACCCAAATATACTGTTGCGTGAATTGACAGATGAAGAGCTGTTCTCTGCTGACACTGATGGGGAGCTTATACTGGAAATATGCATGCCCTGTGATATAATGGTCCAGAGCAGGCGAGTGACAAACCCTCTCATGGCCGCTGTCAGTGCACCAACAACTTTCTGCGATGCAGACTTGCAGCAGGTGCCGTCATATCTGTGAACCACAAACACCCATGACGTAGGTTTATTTAGGGAAGTGACCCCAATAAAAATCAAACTCACACCAGGTGCATTGCTGCCCAGGGTAAGACAGTAAGCCCTCTCAAGGGAAGCAGAAGAAGGAATAAACAAAACGATATATGCGTTGCTGCAACAGGGCATCATTGTCCCGTCCATTTCTCCATGTAATACCGCAGTGTACGCCATCAAGAAAGCGAAAGGGGGGTCGTGGCGTATGATTCAAGACATCTGCCCACTTAACGATTATGTCCAAAATGAGTTCCCTCTCGTCCCCAATCCGGCGTCCATTTTGTGCAGCCTACCAAAGCAGGTCACGCATTTTACCGTAGTGGACTTGAACGCTTTTTTCTCAGTACCCCTCGATCCAGATTCCCAATATCTCACAGCCTTCACTCTAAGGGGGCAAAAGGTATGAACACCGCCGGCTGCCCCAGGGCTACCGCAAAAGCCCAAGCATTAACAGAATATTCCACGAAGACCTCAGCAATATTGATGTTCAAAGCACCATTATTCAATACGTGCATGACCTTCTGGTATTTAGTGAGGGGGAAGAGGCATGTCTTAGAGACACTGTTGCCCTGCTCAAATTGCTCGCCTAAAAAGGGTACAAAGTAGAAAAATAAACTGCAGTACTGTCTGAGGTCCTGTCCTTAGGCCAATTGATTTCGAAAGATGGTAAGAGAATAATACCCGACAGGGCAGCTACAGTGAGTGCCTCAGCCAGACCCCACATTGTCAAAGACATCCAGAAGTTTCTCAGCATCTGCAACTATTGTAGGGCATGGATACTAGACTATGCACCCTACACACGACCCCTACTGCAAGGACTAAAGGAAGCCCAGAAATATAAAACACCGATCACATGGAGCCCCGAAATGCACACTGCCTTCACAACACTGAAGGAACTGATTCGTACAGCCCTCATCCTAGCCACGCCAGATTATGAACAGGAATTCTTCCTGTTGCCAGACTCAAACAGCACATTAATGACAGCAGTATTTACACAAAAAACATCCTTGGGCCAAGCCACTAGCCTACTACAGTGGCACTCTTGACTCAGTAATGCAATCACACTTTGCTTGCGAACAGGCTCTAGCAGCAGCTACTTTCGCAATTGAAAGAAGCTAAACAATTGTGATGGGATGTTTCGTCACATTGTTCGTTGAACACTCCCCGTTTGCCATTCTCGAACAATCAAAGTCCACACTCACCACACAGAGAGCATCAGCACATGGGATAATAATTTCAAGCCCAAATGTCCATGTAATTCTATGCAAAACACAACACGTTCCTCACAGAACCATGCACGGTAGAAGACATGCAAGATCATGACTGTGCCACTTATGAGGGAGAAGGGGACGATATTCTCAAAGCCAATGAAATGACTTAGATGAGGGGGAAGTGTTCTTTGTAGATGGGTCAGCATCTATCTGTGCAGAAACTGGTGAGAAACATGTTGGTGCAGCAGTAGTGAGACTGGGGGAAGAAGAGTACAAAATTCTAGTATAAAAACGCTTAACCATGCACTATTCAGCCCAAGCAGCAGAATTAGTAGCACTCATTGAAGCACTGCACGCAGCAAAGGGGTGTGCAGTGACAATAAATTCCGACTCGGCATAGGTCACCACTATGGTGCTTGCTGGGTTGTCCCACTGGAGAAGGAGAGGGTTCAGAAGGGCTGATGGGTCCCTGGTACAACATCCAGAGCTTCTGAATGAACAAATCAAGGCACTGACCGAGCCATCAGTAGTTGCTCTGGTAAAATGCCAAGCCCATATCAACAATAGTGATGAAATATCCCTGGGAAACGCAGCGGAAGATGCCGCTGCAAAGCAAGCAGCGTACTTCCAAAACCAGCTGAACACACAATGCGTGTTAAAAGGTAAACAAGAGGAGCCAAAGGTGGAAGGATACAATGCACTACCAATAACGCGAACAATTGAACTACAAAAGAAAACACCACCTGTAGTACAGGAGCTATAGACCAAACGAGGATGCACCCAGTCAGCCACTGATCTATGGAAACAGGACACAACAGGGAAAGTAGTGATGCCTGTAGAGTTGTTGCAGGTAGCATTCCAACAACTGCACTTTCCAGCCCACATTTCGAAGCAGCACATAGTTGCAGATGTCCAGGAGGATTGGTTTGTCCCAAACCTCCAAGAGTATCTTACTAAACTGATCATTGAATGTATCACGTCAAACATTTAACTCAGGGATGACCCTCAGAACATTGCGAGGAACAATGCCCTGCCCCATCGGACCCTTCCGTGAGTTGCATATAGATTATGCAGACATGGGCGAGAGGTGCAATGGAGCAAGATACTTGATAGTGATGGTCTGTTCCTTTTCACATTGGGTGGAGGCAAGGCCCTGCGCACCCACCCAGATGCAAAGTGTGCAGCAAAATTCTTAGAGAAGTGTACTCACATTGGGGAGTATGCAATATCATACGATCCGACAACAGAACGCTTTTTGTAAATGACTTATTCAAGGAAGTAACCACATTGTTGGGAATAAAATATAAAATGTGTTAAATTTACCACCCGCACGCAAATGGAATGGTCGAGAAAATAAACAGCCTCCTTAAAAGCAGATTGTCCAAACTATGTCACACCCTCAAAAAGAATTGGGTCAATTTTTTACCATTGGCCTTATTACAGTTGCGCACACAGCCCAGCAAGGACCACCACTTGACCTCCACGAAATAGTAACTGGCAGACTTATGGAAACGCCACTGTCACCAGTGAGGAGGATGTCGGATGCACACAGAACAGCAACAGCGTCGGGTGAGGAATTCAAGGAATACCTCACAGCTCACAAGAGCAGTAAGAAGCATTGCAAAAGGAATTGTCCAGCCATTCACAAGGGAACATGAAACAGACACCACAAATGCAGAGGCAGACAGCCCAACAAAACCTTTAATGCCTGGCGAACTGGTGTATGTTCGTAGCTTTGTAAGAAGGTGGAACTCAAGATTTCATGGTCCCTATGAAGTAGTGTTTTGCACCTCTCTAGCAGTCAAGGTAAAGGGACTAAGGTATTGGGTGCATTTGGCAGACATAAGAAAAGCAAACAATAGTGTAATGCCAGAGGCAGCGCAAGAGAATGAAAGAGGCAGCGGTGCCTTAGGAAAAGAGATCAGACGCAGAAAAACTAAGTAAACAGAAAAAGTAAGAGTACAAATGGAAATGCAACAAATCAAGTAACATGTATATATAATGAAATATGATGTCATAAAGTGAAACGTCTTTTTTCTCTTACACCCCGTTTCCATGCTTTCTTCTGTTTCTTCACTGTTCTTATATCTTATTCAGTCTCGAACCTTATTAACCCCCATCTCCTTTATGATCCTCTCTGTGGGTACTACAATGTTGGAGAGAACACCACTTACAAGTGTTAGAACTCAGATAGATAGCAGTAGGAACGAAATAAGTGCCGCTAAGGCATATACGTACAAATGTGGGATACATTTCACAGCCATGGTTTTTTCTATGATTATGCTAGAGCTGGGAATATATTGGGGTGTCCCTTATAGTGGGCTACATAACATAAGGGGGGAGGGGGGGGAAAACTAATATGGTAAAGGAGACAACTAATATGGGATGGAGTAAAACGAATATGGGATCACAATGCATCACCAAACCTCAATACTTTATACAAGAATCCCACGAAGTAATCCCACGGCCTGGGTTAGTGGTAAATAATAAAAGTGAAAAAGTAATTTATGTACAAAATGATTAATTATCCACTCCAACAACGTTTACAATGCCACAAACTGCCAAAAAAACAACCGAGAAACTTACCTAAAATGTTGATACTGTGTACACTATGCTCCCCACTGCTACACCAAGTGTGCACTCCAAGGTTCCCAATACTGGCAGCTTAATATTGATACAAATGTAAATACGGACACTGGTATTTTTCCAATCTACTGCCTGAAAACTATGAATGCACACAGATTCCCAGGTATTGCATATAAACGGTCCAACAGGTCATTTACTAATGATAAATATCGCTTGGTCAATAGAAGGAAAAGGCAAGTGCAATAGTACAAGTGCGATGCGTATCATGGATTGGGCTTGAATAAGGTAGAAGACCTCCGCCATCTGGACCGGTCTAACAAATGGTACTTTGACATGAGCGCCACTGGGAGACAGGCCACGAATGGTAGCTGCTATGTGTGTTCACCGATACCTCAAGAGCCAGCAACGCCTACGTTTTTAGTACCTCAAGAAACTCCCCCAGTAGAAGCCCAATGTCTCGTTCATCTCGCACTATGTAGAACCAGGAGCACCTTCCAGGCGCACACACAGTAAAACTACAATTGCTTCCTCCCGATGAGAACATGCAAGAATAAACCTGAAGGTGATACATGTTTTAAGGAGCCGTTTCTAGCAATAAAAGGGACAATGTTCACTGAAATAAATAGCAATATGCAACAGTCATGTGCAAAGCAGAAGCACTACATGGCTTATCGGATGAGAGACTACAATGTATGGAGGATACACGTGCCCAGACGTGGTCCCAGCGCATCACAAAGCTGATGTGGGTCACGGCCCTCGAAAGACCGATCAAGATCCAACATGAAGAAAAATATGAATTGTGCTTCCACAGGGAAGGAAAAGTACCCATGGGTTCAAACATGTTGCAACAGAACCCTCGTCATCCCTGATATGTGAAAAGGAACTGCTGCCCTGATGTACCATTACTGGGTGTGCGGCAAACAGGCATACTTGCACCTCCCGTTATCATGTAGGGCTACTGTGCTCTGGTAACGCTGCACTCTGCACTGTTGGTGATACCGGAAAAGCATGTGCAGGGGGGAAGGGGTGCCCAACAGCCACTGGCACCCCAACCAACGAATGAAGCACCCCCCATCTATAACATACTATCAGAAGTCAAGCTGCAAGATCAAGTGTCACGCAAAAAGAGACCATCCAACTATCTCTCTAAGGACTCTTCCAACCTCCTGGCATAGATTCCTGAGGAATATAAACTTTTCAACTCAGCAGAGACATTTTTTGCATCACTGATCACCAGCATTCAACCACGAGCAAACGGCATGTGGCTCCAGATCATCCCCTGAGAGCTGATTCAACTGGCAAACGACACTGAGGAAGGAATCAATGTCATCAAGGTAGAACTAAGAGCACTGAGACTGACAATGCAAAATAGATATTTGCTTGATCTCCTCACAGCCATGGAGGGTGGGGTTTGCCAAAAAATCGGGAGTGCATGTTGCACATCATACCTTCTTCAGATGCTGATAACGGGACACTCGCGCGTAATTGCGTCAGTACATGAACTTGGAGTGAGAATGATTAAAGAAGGTGGTGTCCAGCCAAGTGACTGGTTCAGTATGACGTTCAACTGGGTACCCTCATGGCTTGAGACTGCAATGAAAATGCCGGTCCCCATCTTCTGTGTGTGCCAGTGAGGGCTTCGATGCTGTGCAAAGGGGATTCCTAGTAGTGCGATGATGGTGACTATAGGCAACAAAAATAGTAATGGTAAGATGCCTCATGCTACTAGGAAGCCCAAATACAAACTGGTGAGAGTGTTGAACTCAAATACCACATGGTGGCAATATAGAATACAGGAGACGTGGTAGACAACTATTATCACACTACTATTAAGTAGCCCCAAGATCTCGACAATTATAAAGGGGTGTGGGTTAGTGGGGATTGTATTTACATGACATGCACTCCTGAAGAATAAGAACGACGTGGGGAAAGTTTGAGGAATGTGTGTAGAACATGGATGCTTATAAAAGGTACTCCCACCTGGGATGAAGCAGTAAAGAGGGCTGAGGAACATAGACGTACCGGGGGAGGGTATTTGTTACTTTAGTATTAACGAAAGGGGGGAATGTTGGGGAGTGGTGGTCTTTCCCACCCCCCCCACCATTCCTGCACTGAATAGATCCCGTGTGTGCTAAAGGGGGGGAAGACGCCCCCACTCTCCCGTCTATAATCTGTACTAATAGTAGTAAACAAACAACTAACCAAGCCTTCATTGATGCCTAGAGACTCCATTTTGTGACACACCAGCCGCCATCTTTTGCTAGGCCCAAAAATGATCTCTTATACTGCCTTTCCCCTGTCCTGTGCCCTGCATAGACAGCCCAGGGCACCTCCACCTTCTGCCAGCTCTGCACAAGCCCTGTTCTCACGGAGGTCCAGCCATTCATTGTTGCAACATTTAGTATCATCCCAGGCCAGATGATCTCACTGCATTGTGTGAGACCAGAGCGGGCTCCAGCCCATGTGCATATCCATCTCCACTAACCTGCATGTGCTCCCTCAACTCCCACCCTGCTAGGCCACAGTCCACTTGTCATGATGCCTACCCCCAGGCATCCGGACCAAGCCCATCAGCCCCGGGAGCAGGCATCTAGACATTTAGTAAAACCTCAGCAGCCCCGGCTAGGGGCTATCTGGGTTAAGTCCTGGCGCCTTAGGCGCCAGGCTCATAGTAGGAATCAGTCCTGGCGCCTAAAGCGCCAGGCTCATAGTCACTACTTACCTCAGGCAGACCATGCTGCAAATGACTCCAATCCAACATGAAGCCTGAAAGGGACTATTTTTCTACAGGGACTATTTTTTACTCAGGTGTGGTTCTAGGGACTTCTTACCTGGGACTACTTTTGAGGCTATTTAAACCACACCCGACCAGCAACACACGCTTCGCGTTATTCTGCATCCAGCAGCGTAACACTCACCGTGCCTGCAGCCTGCATCCAGTCTTCTGCCAAGCCCGCCTCGAATCCGGAGCTCCTAAAACAAAGAGGAAAGAAAGGGACAAGGTTAGAAAACAGACTTATTTCTATTCCACGCCCGATTCTGGATCCATCTTGTCTCCGGACCTGTAAAGAACATCATTTCTGCACGCGCCGCACCTCCAGCTGCAGCGCCGCGCCATACTCACCAGTCTTCACAGCATCCTTCGGGTCGGCGCTGCCTCCATCATTTCTTCGCCGAACTTCGGCGCCTAGGAGACAAAAGAAAACCACAAGGTGAGCCGAGGGAACCAACAAATATGATTCTTACCACCATAGACTTACCTGATTTACCACCGGAGGCATCCTTTTGTGACTCTCCATATTTTCATGTGCCGCATCTGTAAAGAGAGACAAAACAACACGTTTTCCTCGTGCAACATTTACCGGACAGCGCCGGGTAATACAGACTCTTACCTGAGCGCCACCAGCTGCCACAAGAGCATCTTTTCACAAGCCAGCTGCCAGACAAGAAAGAAGGGGGGAACAAGAGTGAACATTGGACATATTGAACTCTATGAACTTAATACTTACTGGTCCTCACCAGGAATCTCAGAGTCAATACTCTCCGAAACTCTCCTGAGCCTTCAAACCAGTGAAGTAACTGGAATCGACGCGCCCCTGCAAATCCACGCAGGAAGGAGAGCTCATCTTTCAAGAATATAAGGTGAGATTGCTGTGAGGGCATTTCGGAGGTGATTAGTTGGGGAGGACTGTGGGGGTGCCATCACTTGAATCCACAAGTGGCTAAATCCATCTCTCCACTTGCAGGAGAATATTTCTACGGATTAAGCAGACAAGATTAGGAGGGCAGATCCAGTCAGTCATCGCTGCACTACGCATCACGTGGGTGGAGACCGCAGCTGTCCGACCGACGCCCCGGTGGGAGCCAGGTGAGCGTAACGCCACTAGTCCCTTGCCCCTCCGCTCTTTGATATAGATACACATCTGGCCCCTTGCAGAGACCAGCTGAGTACACCCACCATAGTGCTAATCCTACGCACCAATATATCCTCCTCAAGACTAACATGTCCATCTGTATCATGAGGCATCGGGTAGATCAAAACCCTCTGGGCAGGCACCTGGGTCTAGGGAACTGTGTTTTATGAACCCCTGGGTACAGGGGTTGGAATTCTGGTGTATTTGTCAATGGATTCTGATAGTACCCCCATTCATGCCAAAGTTTTATGCTTGCCATTTGTCTCATGCCATCAGTACCTGTTGTCTTAGCTTTGATAAATAGAAATGTAGCACTCTTCTGACCCGACCTTCACACCACAGAGATGAGCCCAGCCGACCCACATGTGCCCAGAGCGAAAGGGAGCAACGTCCAATTGGCATCCAACCTCCCCTATACGATCGAGTATGGCATAGGCCTTCCCCCAATCAATTGCCAAGATTTGCACCCTATTTTGAAACGTTTTAGCATGTGTGTCCTTTTAATGTGCTGCCCGTGTATTGTTTAGCAGAGCGCTCTCGGGCAGCAGAGTTCTCAGCTTGCATTTATTTTATATAAATTTGTTTTACTTGCAATTATTCTCTTGGTCTCATTCCCTAGTGAGGTGTGCCCATTATTTGGTCTCAGGTTTGTGTGCGTTGTTGGGTGTAAGACTTCAGTTGTCTGACCGAAAGAGGGGCCCTCAATCTAAGCAATGAATGTGGTACGGGATAAGAGGTCGACCAAGTCGACATTGGTGTCTATTTCGCCATTACAAAATCCCCCTTACTATGTGTTGGCTGATTTGGGATATGAGAAGGAGGTGCCGCCTGTGTAGATTCCAAAGAGAAAATCTCTGAAATCTCCTCTGACGCACAGGACACTAAGTTTGAGGAATCCTTCTGTTTATCCTGTGTCCTGGAAGCCATTTTGAGGGCAGTTTGGTGCTGATCCTGTAATGACATCACGCTCTGGACAGAATGCGAATTTGTACCAACATTTCCTATGGGGCTATTTTGAGAGTTGCGGGTGAGACACAGGGAGCATTGTTAAATGTGGAGCTTTCTCTTACAAGACTCTTGCGGGTCCTCGGAGCGAACCCGAGTAACATTCGAGCACTCAAGAGCAGAGTATGGAAGGTCGAGGACTCTCAGGCCATATGGGCCCAGTAAACCTACCGCGTTGAGAAGTCACCACTGGTCTAGAAGACCCAGTACTAGACCTCAGAGGGTCCTCGGTATTGAAACCGGTATAAGCTGATTTGGCCTTAGAGCAGTCACTGGTTATGTAGTGGCTAACTGCTGCAGGACTTGCATCCCTCCCACTTGTGCGGGGTGCCAGCCTTATCTGAAATTTGGACTGAGACAATAGAAACTCCTGCACATGACTTGGAGGCGATGCCCGGAAAACTTCTCTCCACCGAGACAACCTTCAACGAAGTGTACCGGAATATGAAGCGTCAAGAGGAACAAGCCATGCAACTGTGGTCGGGTCCCAAACAGTCCAGGCAACGATCGTGAAAGTCTGCCGTGCGTAGTAATTGTTTATTTGTACAGCACTTGTACACAAGTGAAGTGTATAAGAATACTGACACAAATAAATCCACTAGTATTGAGCAAAAACTGCAAATCACTTGCCAGAGCTATAATCATGTCTCAATTAGATTACTGTAACGCCTTACTTTCTGGAGCCAGTAAAAGAAACATCCAGAAGCTACAGATCATTCAGAATGATGTAGTCAGATTAATACACAACCTACCAAGGAGAGAACACATCTCCAACCATCGAAAAAATCTTCATTGGCTTTCAGTAGAAAAAATAATCCAGTTCAAGGTACTGTCCAGTACCCATAAGTACTTAGATGAGAAGGCGCAGGAATATCAAACACTCCCTGACGCGATACTCCCCCAACAGAATGCTCAGATCGGGCACAGCTCACCTCTTTATCATCCCTTGGGCTAAGTTAGCTAGTGGGAAAGGTAGAACTTTCCCCTTCAGGGCTGCTGGTGCCTGGAACAGTCTTCCAGTATCCGTGCAATCAGAAGAAAAATACATTTTTCAAAAAGACTTGAAAACCACTCTCTTCGGATAAACAATTGCTGACCTTGTTGTCCACGTTTTGTCTTGTTTTCCCTGTCTACTTTTGCGCCCTGATGCCTGCGGGCTATGGCGCGTTAGAAATAAACAAATAAAATAAAAGTGTTTCAAGGTGTGAAGGGAGCAATGAGATACAGTAGTCATTCTTAGGCCTTCTATTTTCTGAATGATCTAACAGAAAAATAACTAGCGGACTAGGCCTGACAGCATTTCTTCTAGTGACAGTGCATGAGGTGTTTCAGGTGCAAACAAGCTAGGGAGGGGAGACAAAGGGGGACAGATACATACTTACTAGGCCTAGTACATATAGGTCATGCAAGTGTGCAGACAGGAGTGACAGGGAGGGGAGGGGGAATAAGTGCGCTTAGTCAGCAGGGCCCTGGCTTAAGTGCAGAGAGGTTACCCCAGAGAGGTATCCCACTCAAGGAACGTGCACTGAAAGTGCAGTCGTGCTGCGCATAGTGCAGAGGCCCGGAGGTAAGTGCAAAGACTGGCAGGGGTGCCTGGGACCTGTGGGGCTCTGGAGGTGCACCAGGCGACCAGTCAGCAAAAACTAAACAGCGTTAGGGAGAGACGGAGGAGGGAAGCAGGAGTGAAAGTAAAGGAGGGTAACAGGACAGAGGGAGAGAGAAAGAAGAAGAGAAGAGGAAGGTCTTGAGGAGTTTCCGAAACCTAAGGAGCTCCGGCTCAAGACAGAGACAGGAAGGCTATTCCAGAGGGAGGTGCCTGCAGAGGATAAAGATCTACCCCCAAATCTCTGTTTTGAAAAACGGCTCACCTGCAAAGTGTTGACGAAGAACAAGCGGAGGGCTCTAGAGAGAGTATTTAGGAAGAGAGCGTTGTAGATAGTGCAGGCTCTGGCCCCAGAGAGCCTTGTGAACTATGCATAGAGATGCAGTCCCTGCACTTGAGGCCAAGGATAAGTCTTGCGGTTCTGTTCTGGATGAGTTGTAGCGGACGGAGAGTAGCAATAGGAAGATTGTTGCAGTAGTCCAGCCTAGAGAGAACCAGGGCTCTGTAGATGGTGACCCTTTGTGGGAAAGTGAGAAAAGGTAGAATACCTCTGAGGTGGTGCAGCTGGTAGTGGGACTTTTTGGAGATGTCCAAGATGTGAGAAGAGAAGGAGAGAGTAGAGTCAAAGATCACCACCAGATTTTTTTCCACAGTGGCAGATGGGGGCACAGGGCCAAAGCAGGCCGGTCAGAGTGAAAGTGTGAAAGCTGGAGCAGGGGTCCCAATGAGGACGATCTCCGTCTTACTGGCATTGAGGCAGAGATAATTAGTAGCCTGAAAAAGAGCTGCGTGTCATCCAGATAACACTGAAAGTTAGAGGTGAAGAAAAAGATCCTGTGGGCCAGAGGGGCCATGTAGACATTGAAGAACCAGGGGAATAGGTTAGAACCCTCTGGGACACCAAAAGTAGAGAGTGATACGGGAGAGAAAGGACCCAAGTTCCACTTGGGATGGATGGTCGGAGAGAAAGGAAGCAAGCCACGCCAGGGCCTGATCTGTGATGCCCAGGGTATCACAGACACAGGAGATCAGGATTTTGTGGTTTACCATATCGAAGGCAGAAGAGAGGTTGAGAAGAATGAGGACAGAAGGAGAGAGAGTCATGATTTGAGGGCAGGTCTTCACAAGTTTTCTGAAGAGCAGTTTCCGTGCCTCTGGATGCTCTAAAGACAGACCGATGGTCATGGAGACAACCAACATAGTCTGTGTGGGGGTAAGCTGAGCGATAGCCAACTTCTGCAGGGGTTTTCCCAGGAAAGGAGTGAAAGAGATTGGGTGATAGTTTGCCAGAAGAGAAGGGTCAGCAGAGGGCTTTTTGAGCATAGGGTACACGAGAATGCTTGCCAGAAGTAGGGAAAACTCCAGTGGCGAAACAGAGGTTGCAGAGGTCAGCCAAGGCTGGAGCAAGAGAATCAATGTTGTCCTTGATGGTTTTAGGAGGACATGGGTCAACCTGTTTGGAAGAGGCTTTCATGGACCGTACTGGTCTAGTGATCTCCTCAGGTGTGACAAGGGAGGGGGGTGTGACCAAGGGGGCGCCCAAGATATGTGGGTGGAGGTGATGGTGTGGAGGACAGCGAGGACAGGATGTCCTGTGTTTTTGCAGTGAAATGAGCAGTCAGGGCCGAGCGAAGGGCCTGGGAGGGTGCAGTAGAGGAAGAGACTGCAACAGGATTGGCCAGTTCCTTGCAGACTTTGAAGAGTTCAGCCGTGTTGTTAGATGCTGTGGAAATGCAGGCTTGCATATAGACTTTTCTTGGAGCAGAAGCTGACTCTATATTTCCTTTGAAGAAGGTGGCAGGCCAGTTTGTCAGATGGTGTACCTGAAGATCCCCATTTCCGTTCTGTTGCTCTCCACTTTCGTTTAAGGATAGCCAGCTCGGTGTCATACCAGGAGTTGCACTTTTTGGGAGGCTTCAGACGGACCCTCATGACAGGGGCAAGAATATCAAGAGTGTTGAAAACTGAAAGGTGAAAGTTAGAGAGGGCTATGTCAGGGTGGGAGTCAGCCGCAAGAGTCGAAGGAGGAGAGTAGGTGGAGGCGAAGGCAGCCACTGTCACTCTTTTCATGGGTCAGATGACCTTGAAGGTGGGAGGCAGTGAAGGGCGTGCAAGTGCTAAAGGAGAAGAGAGCTTCAAGTGAGAGGAGGAAGCACAGGGCATGAAATCTTTAACACCCATCATAAAATACTGATGGTTGTTGCCGAAAGGTAAAAGAACAGTACATTTATACTTGGGGAAACCGATGTGCCATAAAAAATGTGCATTGATGTGCTAAGCGTCCGATCCCAGAAATGTGGAAAAAAAAGGACCGACAGGTGTTGCCGGTAGGCAGAGTCAGCTGGGCTAACATAAAAAATGTGCATTGATGTGCTAAGCGTCCGATCCCAGAAATGTGGAAAAAAAAGGACCGACAGGTGTTGCCGGTAGGCAGAGTCAGCTGGGCTAGTCACACTCCTGCTCCTGAGCATCCAGTGCAATACAACACTTTGGAGGAAAGGGGACGGGACGTAAGAGTATTGGGCAAACGGGAAATACTGCCACCAGAACCATTAATTCCGTCTAACACCACTCTTAACAAGTGCTGCAGTAATTTAGGCCTCAGTCGGTTATCCCCCAACAACAAAGAAACTGCGTGATTCGCTGGTTCAGGTTTTAATACTGTTTTGTATTCCCTAGAATGGATCCCTAGGTTTATATTTGTATGAAAAATATTTTAAATATAAAAACAGTTTGCCATAACTATATGGGGAACCTGAAAAGAAAGACGTTTATAGTGTCAACGCCTGCAGAGGAAATCAAACTGACATTGTCAAGCCCCTGTTTTGAGGGTTTCCCACATGTGCATCTTAGCCACAATACCTACCAGTGCGACGGGAATGGGAGAGCTTATTAGCTTGAAAAAGTGTATGTTACGCCCACAACATTGGGTATGTAAACAGCTGCATGCTGTGTAGTGTTGTAGAAGAAGCAGGTGCTACAACCCCATACTACCCCATACTGGAACAGAGCCTCATGTTCATACCAGTTAGGTTGCAGTCGTTGAGAGCAACATAAAATAAACCTTTTTAGTGAAATACCGTTAGCACTGACTTTATGGGGTTAGGATGGGTCAATTGACCCATTCCTAAAATAATCCTGGCATAAATAAACAGAATGCGTACAGTAGTGTCTACTTCGAAAAATGTAATTGGCGAGGATCAAACATATGTTCCCAGTTGATTGAGAGATTCAGCAATTCCCACTTGAATGAGGATATTACCAGGCAAGAGCTGTGACCTCAGGGATATACCCACGTAACAGATGATGTGCATTTGAATGCCTATGTGCTTGAATACAATGAGCCAGTGTTTGTTGTAGCCAGTTGTGCAGGCGCATTGACACCTGCTGATTGCTAAATAACAAGGAGTCACCTAGTGGTGACATTGCCGCGTTATGCAAGGCTGTATCAGAGATAAATGGGGGACAAAATGGAGCTCATACAGATGTCCTTCGGAACCAGAATGATTTTGCAAATCATAAAATGTTCAGTTTTCATTACAAAGTATTGACAAAAGCATTTGAAATGTTAATAAAGCGAGGCATCAAGTCAATGGTATTGGCTAATTCATGTACAAAGGCCACAAGGGTCTGTTTAGCAACCGCTTAGCAATTTCCATAATTTCAACTGTACCATACAACCAAATGGATGGCTTGCATATATTTGTCTGCATGACATTTGAAAATGTACTTTGTAGAAAGAACAAAAACAGGTCATCTTTCAAATGTACACCTGGACAAATATTGCAGATATTTGAGTGGCATGTTTCGGCAATAGGTCATCTGTATAGTGAAGTACACTCAAAATCCATGCACTCGTGATTGCAAACACCTTCCATGATTTCCGTTATGTCAGCAGGACTGAACTGTGTAATACAACAGGCATTTAATTAAAATCTTGCTCCATGTCAAACATCTACCCGACGTGACTTCGTAAGCAAACCGACTCAGCAAAGTTAAGAAGATACAAGTGAGAGCCAATAAACATGGAATTTATACAAAGCATTTAGACGATTTTGATACTGCACCGATAGGTGATATGTAATTCAATCGTACAGTTGGGCTGCAACTGGACATTCCTGAGAGATAGCCTGGTGGATCCAGAAACTAACCTGAAAAACAGACATACAATATTTTACTGCTGGTAATGAACCTACTTTGTATGAGTCTCTTCCTAACAAATATACCAGCACACACACATCCGCTGTAAGCAAACTTCAGCTGATGCAACATTATGGGTAGAAGTAATGCAAAAATTCGTAGACCTTGGAAATAAGTATTTTTGGAGATATTAATATTTGAATCACAACTGAAATGTTTTAGCATCACCCCAGTCAAAGTAACTATCTAACCTTACTTTCCAACTCCACAGGAAAAAACAGTGCTATTTTATCACAAACATCAACATTGCAGCTTTTTGGGTATAGCCTGTGAGCAAAGTCCCCATCCCGATTATGGAGACTTCTAGTGCGGTGACCAAGGGGGCGGGATGCGTCTCCAAGCTAGTGGATGATGGACTTGGGCAATATGAAGAATACCCCCTGGTCAACCTTACATAGCCCCCTCCATGGGGACAGGTAACAGTCACAGGGGCAGTACTACAACCACTAGCCCTTCAAGTGGTGAGCAAAAGACTTTGGCCTAAAAGAGATCCGCTGGCGAGTCTTGGCCAACATTCTCAGGTACCTAGAGCCAAACAACCAAAGTTTTGCAGTGAGCGCCTTCAAGGTCCCTTTAAGAAGGATCCTGGATAGACGCAAACACGTGAGAAAGTGCTAGAAACTGTGGTTCCCCAGCAGCTGCATCTCAGACATCAGAGGCTCACCAACATACTGTACAGGATCCCCTCTCGCGAAACCAGGTGGGATTTGGGGGAGATCGAAACGTACAACACTGCTTGCGAAACGGGTTTGCATACACCTGTGGCATGCCCAGACGATGCGGACAGTCCTTGCTTCTTGAACAGAGTAAACACAAGCTAAGTGGCGTTTATTACATCACTAACCTTGCAGTTAGGGGTGTCCCCAAATGGCACTAATAAGCCTGCATGTCGCAGTCTCCATGACAACTGGCAGAACAGCAAAAAGACTTAAAGGAAATCCAAGATAGCAGATCAGCCATTTGAAGACTTGGCCGTCCGCCCTCTCTGTCACTCAACCAGGTGAAGCTATGGATTTCAGCAAATCACTCACTAATTATCTCCAAACAGGTTGAAGCCTCAAAGGCAGTACTGCCAGGGGGGACGGTTTGCTGAGTTATATAAGCCATTGCTCCGAGGGTGTGAATATTTGGGGAAGGTTGTGGAAGGTCACTGCAGCATCTTTGTGCTGTTCTAAGGGAAGCTTTGGCAGGAACTTAGAAATGAGGTTGGAGACAGGAGAAAAGGAAGTGGAAGGAGGAGATCAGGAGGAGCTGGCGAAATAAATCATGAAGGTGTTTAGTAAACATCAGAGGGAGAAAGACTAGCTGGCATTGGAAGAAAAAGAGCTTCTAGATTGCCAGAGCAGGAATGCTCAAGCAGGGCCTATATAAGGCAGGGATTACCGATCTGAAGGGATGGAACCCACGGCGTGAGGAATAACAATCACATGGCAGAGCGATGAAGAGGGTCAGAAACAGAACACGAGTAGGGGTGTTAATACGAAGAGTGATGTCAGGACCCTAGTCGAGGGATGTGAAAAGGCCTTAGCAAAGCTCTCTGAGACAGTGAGAGGAGAGCGGATCTGTGGCATTGGGTGAGCTTTGCTGATAAGTTTGTTCTATTAACACCTACTGGAAATAAACCAAATATTTCCAGAAACAGTTAGGAACAGATGCAGACTACTAAGAAGAAGGGTACAGTAAAACCTTCAGCCTGATATCCATAGGCGAACTTGAGGCCTGCCTATTCCTAAACGCATCTATCTTTGTGCTTTTCTTTGCCACGCTGAAAGAAAACACATTCCCTTGCTGATTTTGATTTTCTTTCTCCATTGGCTCCTTCCTATAGTGTACTAACTAAAAACAATACTTCTCCAATCTCGTTCTGACTGTCGCACCTTGATGCAGCTCCCCTGGACAGCATTTGGAAGTGCGGTTTTGGGTTTACGCCTTGACACACATGACCCATGAGTCATCTCAGCCTGTTACTGCGGGTGATCCTAACATGACGCCTACAGTATACCGTGCACAAACTTGATGGCATTAAAAAACAGGAACCCAGTCCTGATGAAAACAAGCCCACAATAGGCTTTAGCTGAAACTAGGATTGGTGGGAATGGTTTGTCCCCCACACTTGGAGCTCAAGACAGCTATTAAATGGAAGACAATCGCTGTAACTGAGATTGTCTCACAAAGTACACTGGAAACTAGGGGTATTCCTGCGAGTCGGTTTGACTGGAAATCAGCAATACTGCTGTTAGTCTGCCTTTTCTTTTGTAATATCTTCTCTAATGTGAGACCATGATTTACAGTATTTCGATATGGCTGCTTTGTTTGATGTGAAATTTGTGACATCAAATTAGATTGTGATTCAAAAGTGTTATCTACTGAGGAACCTGATTGAACAGGAAAAGAACTGTTACATGCGTTAGCTTTCATTCTTTCTGCCTTTTCTTCACACTTATATTCCATTGTATCACTCTAATTTTGTGACTAACAAATTTTATGTTCTTTTTTCATTTGTTTTTTAAACTGTGTGTGTCATTAGCCAGCAGTTTGCGGCTATACTGAATTATTAAAAACGATATAAACTCATAATTTCTTTGACAGTTACCCTCCTTTCCTACCTCTGTTATCACTGATAGGTTTCTTTCCGTCCTCATCATTTATTTCAGCTACTTAACCGAATTGTGTCTCAACCACCTTCTGATCCACCTTACTCTTGCTCACGTTCTCACATTGACCTTGCCCATTTCCTTACCACTAAGGTTTCTTTTCCACATTCCGTCTTTGTATTCTCTTCCCCTGGTGTGTCACTTTTCCCACCTTATCCCATTTCTTCTTAACCTATTCCTCTCCTTTCTGAATCAGACACTGCTACTTTTCCATTTCAAGTTCAGCCTTCTGTTTCTCATCTTGACCCTCTACCGGTCTTGCATTTGTCCAATCACTTGTGCACTTTTGCCTACAAAAGAGGGGTCTCCCACTCCTCTGTCTCAATCTCTAGACTTCAATCACTTCAAGAAGAATTTGTTTGGAACCGGTTGGAAGATCAGTCCTTTCCAAAGCCCTCCAATCGTGAGGAGAAGAGAGATGTTCCAAGGCAGAGAAAACCTCTGCTCACTAACCATCTCCAGGGCACATTGGGGGTAGCCTGTTGCTGGAGCAAGACCTGCCTCTCTGCCAGCTACACTGGTACCAGGACTTCACTGGAGGTGAATAATCCCTGCAGGTGTTTTCCTGCCTCTGCTGTGTTTGGGAAAATGAGAAGGGCTTATTTTGTCCCTGAACCCCTGTATTTGAACTATCACAACCCGAGGGGCAGATCAGCCAGCATCCCTCTTCTTCTTTTTCATACTGCCTCATGCTGAATTTTGCAACTATTCGGCACATTCGGACCAACAGCGCTGCTTTGGCACTGTCTTGATCGTCAAACAGCTCACACAGCATCAAGAAGCCTGTTCTGCAGTGTTGATTCACCAAGAAAAGAGAAGGTATTATTGACTCCTAACTGCCCCACCGCTGGTGACTTGTTAGGCCACTGTTAATCCCTTTTCCTCGCACAAGAACATAACTCTTTTACAAACATTGTGGTTGATTGCCTTTCACCCGTTTCATTACCCAGAGTGCTGCATCTTTCTATTGCTTGCATTTTCTGTATTCTTTCCACATGGGTGGGTTTTTGTATTGTATTCTATGTAGTTATTTTTTCATATGATGTGTTTAATAAAAAAAAAATATATATAACCTGAAGGCAATAATTGAACGCTGAAACATTGTACAAGTCAATCTATGCTTTGAGTTATGGTTTTGAAAGTAACGTACCAATGCTTTGACCTATTTTTTCAAATGTGCCAAAATATAGAATGGCAAGAAATTGTATTGCAAACACTGAAAGATTGATTTAAACAACTTTGACTAATTTGTTGTGCAGTACCCAATGAGTTACCTCATTTGCATGCCTGATGTATATGCATTTCTTTGAAATTTGAAATATTTCCCCAACTTGACACCTCATTTGAAATATGTCAAGTTTTTGTTGGATGTTTTCTCATGGTTATTTCTTCTATACACTTCCTCTTTAGTTGAACATATGAACAATGTTGTTTAGGAGAACTTTGCATAGGAAAAGTTCTTCTCTTATTGTGGTAATGGATTTCTCATAATTATTGCTTTGAAACAATCATCATGGTTTCGACTTTTTTGGATGCTGTGATCGGGGACCATAATATTCCAATTGTGATGTCTTGTATATATTTACACTAGTGTGAAAGCCTGTGTACACAGGCCAAAGTGCATAACGAAAGACATTCTTAGAGTGATAATATATTATGTGGTATAATTGTTTGCAATTCATATTAATAGAAACATTTGTTTTCCGTTTTTCATCTGACTGTATGGGATACATACATCTGGCCTTTTATTATATAGGATTTCTAAATAGTCTTGGGAACAGGCAGGTCTTCATTTATTTTTATAACTGCACTATTTACATTGCCTGCCAACAGTTGTTTCGACCAACAGGTCTTTTCAATGCAGGTAGTGGTAAATACTCAACACGTGACTCTGTCCACCAATTTGTGAGCTGAATACAGCCAGGGTCGCATTACCCCCAAGTCAAACAGATACCATACAGATGGTATTGCCCCACATTGTGTAACCCTAAACATTAATATTTTAGAATGGTGAGAAACTTGCAGGCAGTGTGTCTTTACATATGATGATTAAAGCATACTGCAACACAAATTTTGATATAATATGATACATTTGAGTCAGGATTTAATACAACCACATTTAATGTTTGCTGCTTTATGAGTATTTACCACTATCTGCTCTGAAAAAGACTTGTTGGTCAAAACACGTCTTGGCAGGCAATGTAAATAGGATCGTCCTGGGGAGTAGGGGAATAAAATAATGAAAAATACTGTGTGGCAAATATTACTTACCAGTAACAGTCTTTCTGTGCTTAGCATCACATGCTTTTAATAGGCCACTGTCTAGTGGTTTGTCAGAGTATATATGTTTTTTTGAATTTGAAAAAGTGGCCGTTGATCGTGAAATAAGGAACAAGTTACTTACCTGTAACTGTTGTTCTCCAGCATGGGTCTGGCTTGGATTCACATGCTCATGAATATTCCCCGTCGTCAGGCTGGGAATCCTCGGTAAAGAAAAAATCAGTATCAGTTTCGTTTCTGATCTGTCTTTCTTAGTAGTAACCAATAACTGATCTCTGGGTCATACTGCCCCCAGCCAATGACTGTCCTCTCCCTAAGCCCCGCCTCTGGCAGCCATCCTCAGATTTGGTAGCACGCAAAGTGGCAGTATGACCAAGTGAAGAGCCGCAGAGGGGTAGGTGGGAGGGTTCGCATGTGAATCCATGCCAGACCCATGCTGGAGAACACCAGTTACAGGTAAGTAACTTGTTCCTTCTCCAGCATGGGGTCTGGCATGGATTCACATGCTCATGAATAAAATAAAAGAATACATAGCAGTATACACATGCACAACCACGGGAGGTGGCAAAGGCTCAACATTAAGCATTACATACAAAACTCAACATTAAGCAACTCTTACCTCCTCACCAGGCTCACCTTAGGCGAACAGGTTGCGCAGCACTGCTTGGCCGACCCTGGACTCCTCCCTGGAGTCCCGATCGACGCAGTAGAATCTTGTGAAGGTGTACGTCGACCTCCACGTAACAGCCCTGCAGATGTCCAGCAGGGGCACACCAGACAGGAACGCTGTGGTAGCAGTGATCGCTCTGGTCGAATGGGCTCTCGGACGGCCGGGCAGCAGTCGGTTTGCCAACCGGTGACAGTGCATGATGCAGCCGGAGAGCCATCTGGAAATGGAAGTCTTCGAGAGAGCCTTCCCTTGATTCACAGACCCAAAGTTCACAAACAGTTGTGACGTCTTCCGAAAACTCTTCATGTGGTCCACGTAGAACTTCAGCGCTCTAGCTACATCCAGCGAGTGCAAAGTCCTCTCGGCCGGCGTCGAAGGCGACGGGAAGAAAACTGGTAACACCAAGGGCTCGTTGAGGTGGAAGTCCGACGGCACCTTGGGCATGAAGGAGGGGTGCATCCTCAGCACCACCCTCGTGTCATGAAAAGTCAAGTATGCAGGCTTGCAAGATAGGACCTGGATCTCTCCCACTCGTCGTGCAGAGGTTATGGCCACGAGGAACGCTGTCTTCCATGACAGGAACTTCAAAGGCGCCGAATGCATAGGCTCAATGGGGCCCCCATGAACCTGGTCAGCACCACATTAAGCTCCCACGCCGGGGCAGGAGCCTTCACCGGCGGGAACGATCGGAATAGTCCCTTCCTAAATTCCTTCACCAGGCGATGAGACCACAAGGACGCCCGTCCCGTAGTCCTGGTATATTGGGAGATGGCAGCCAGATGTATTTTGATGGAGGCGTGAGCCAGACCAGCTTTGGCCAGCGACAGTAGGTACGGCAGTACTTGAGGGGCCGTAATCCGCAGAGGGTTAATCTTCTGTGCACGGCATCAGACAGAGAACCTCTTCCACTTATGACCGTAACACTTAAGAGTTGAGGACGCCCTGGCTTTTGCAAGAACCTCTCTGCAGTCAGCCGGGATATCATACCCTCCAAACTCTAGTGCTGCAGGAGCCAGGCCTGCAAGTTCAGCAACTGTGGGTCGTGATGGAGAATGGCGCCTCCTTCTCTGGAGAGAAGATCCGCGTCCGTCGGCAGCTTGACTGGTGGGGATGTTGACAAGTCCAGAAGGTCCGGGAACCAGATCTACCTCTGCCAAGCCGGTGCGACGAGGATCATTCTGCACCTGGACTTCTTGAGCTGGTTGATGAGGCGGAGCAGCAACGGCAACGGAGGGAACGCGTATAGAAACAGGCCATCCCACGGGAACGAGAAAGCATCGCCCATGCTCCTCGGCTGCGGGAACCTGCTGGCGAACCTCTGGCACTTGGAGTTCGTCGCCGTCGCGAAAAGGTCGATCCGGGGTTTGCCCCATCGTCGAAAGAGCCGATCCACCTGGTCCTGACGTAGTTCCCACTCGTGGCACGAGCGCAGCTCCCTGCTGAGTGAGTCGGCGATGGTGTTTTTTATTCCTGCCAAGTGGAAGGGAACCAGAAACATCCCCTGGGCGACGGCCCAGTGCCACAGATCCTGGGCCTCCTTGGATAGGGCTGGGGATCTGGTGCCCCCCTGCTTCCGTATGTAGAACATCGTGGGTGTTGTCGGTGAAGATCCTCACCACTTTGTCCTTGAGGGACGGAAGGAACGACTTGAGCGCCCAGAACACTGCTCAGAGCTCCAGAATGTTGATGTGGAGAGACCTCTCCTCCGGGAGTCAAAGGCCTCTTGCGTGGAGATCTCCGGTGTGGGCCCCCAAACCCTCCAGAGAGGCGTCCATCGTCACCGTCTCCTGAAACGCTGGGGTTTGAAAGTCCGTGCCTGTAGTGAGGTGAGCATGGATACCCCACCATAGGATCACCCGACGGATCTCCTCGTCGAGAGGGATCCTGTCCTCAAAGCAGCCCGTCGCCGGAAACCAGCGGGCGTCGAGGAACTCCTGTAGCGGACGCATCCGAAGTCTGCAAAGGGGTACCAGATAGATGCATGAGGACATCATCCCGAGGAGGGACTTGATGGACCTCACCCTGGCCACGTCCGTGGCTAGCAGGCACCGCACCTTGCCCAGGATGGTCTTCGTCCTCTCCTCTGACGGGGAGGCCAATTGCCCCACTGTATCGAGCTTTGCTCCCAGAAACAGTGCTACTTGCGAAGGAACCAGGTGGGATTTGGGGTAGTTGATGGCGAACCCCAGTTCCGTGAGCAGCCGGACGGTCCTCGCTGTGTGTTCGACGGCGAGTTCTCTTGTCCTTGCCCAGATTAGCCAGTTGTCCAGGTAGGGGTAGATGTGGATCCCCTGCAGGCGCAGCCGCGCCGCCACTGGTGCCAGGCACTTGGTAAATACCCTGGGTGCCGACTTTAATCCGAAGGGTAGGGCTCTGAATTGGTAGTGGCGTCCCTGAACCACGAACCTGAGAAACTTCCTGTGCCCTTTTAGAATGGGGATGTGGAAGTAAGCATCCTCCAGGTCCAACGACGATACGAAGTCGCACTCCTCCAGCTGTCCCAGCACGTGCTGGAGGGGGACCATCCTGAATTTCTGCGCCTTGATGTATTTGTTTAACCGACGCAGGTCCAGGATGTGGTGCGAACCGCCTGTCTTCTTTCTGACGAGGAAGTACCTTGAGTACACTCCGGAGCCCCGGAGCCTCCTGGGGACGAGCTCGATGGCACCTTTCTTGAGCATCGCCCTTACCTCCAACAGCAGTTGAGGGACGTGATTCTCCTTCCTGGCCACGGGAGGAATGCGAGGGCACTTCTTTTGGAATTCCAGCGAGTGCCCGTTGGCCAGGGTGTCCAGCACCCAACGGTCGGTGGAGATAGACTCCCACACGCTGATGAACTTCGTCAGCCGGCCTCCCACCGGGGTGCTTCGGTGGGTGCCAGACGAAACACAGCCGGGTCAGTCTTGCTTGGAGGCGGCCTTGCCGACGACGGCGGGATCCCCCTTGCTTGCCGCGACCTCTGTAGGCCTCCTGGGAAGAGGAGCGGGACGCCTGGCGGTAAGTGGAAGAGCCACCGCTGGATCCTTTGGAGGCACCCTGTCTGCCTCCGGAGCTCCGAAAGGGCCGTCGTTGTTGAAGTACCCCTAGGGCCCGGGCCGTCTCCGAGTCGGTCTTGATGGCCTGGAGAGACTCGTCCACAGCCTTACCAAAAAGGTTGTTGCCGTCGAACGGCATATCCAACACTCTGGTCTGGATGTCCTGGCGAAAGTCTGTCGCCTTGAGCCATCCTCGTCGGAGGCAAACTCTGTTGCCCAATTGGTGAAATCCGGTATCGGCAATGTCTGTTGCCACCGTTATGGCGTGATCCGACGCCACCTCGCCTTCCTGCAGAATTTGTAGGGCCTCCGCTCTCTTGTCGTCAGGTAGAAAGTCTAGCAGGGGAGGTATCTTGAACCAGAGCTCCCTGTCGTAGCGGGCCACGATCGCTAAGGCATTGGCCGCCTCAATCGTCGTTGCTGCCGACGAGATGACTCGTCGTCCCATGGAGTCCAACTTCTTGCCCTCGCTGTCCGGCGGGGAAGTGGAAGTTGAAGCCGCCACACCCGCTGCTTTCTTCTTAGTTGCTGCCGAGACGACAGAGTCTGGCGTGGGCTGGGCCCTGAGGCACAAGGGGGCGGCATCGGGGACTCGGTACTTCTTCTCGTACCTGTCCCTCTTGGCAGGTGTCGTGGAAGGGTTCTTGAGGACAGCAAGCCCCTATTCCCAGATGTCGTCGAGCAAAGGCACCGCGAGGACCGTCTTCCTCTTGGCCTCTCGTTGTTGGTAAAGAAACCCTTCCTTTTTTCGTTCTTCAGGGCAGAGCTGGAAGAGCTCGGATGCCCTGGTTATCATGGCGCGAAAGGAGCCAATTTCCTCGGCTGGAGAAGCCAGAGGGGGGGGGTGATGACGGGATGTCCGCTGTGTCATCGCCGCCGTCGTCCGTCCCCGTCGCTGTATCCGTCGCCGTATCCTCTCTAGGGTCCGGCGAGGGGGGTGAGGGGTCCACAGGCCTCATGGGCACGAAGGGCGGAGAGGGGTGGACTCTCCTCCGCTTGTTCAGAGGGTTTCCCGACAGGCCCGGTTCTGGATCATCCGTCGGGGTCCGTGGTAATCTCGTCCTTATCTACAAGGATTGGATCGCCAACAAAATGGCCGCCAAGCTATCCTGGGGCTCGGGTAATGGCTGGGACGGACGTGATGGCCGCTCCACTGGGCCCTCTTCTTCGCCATCATTGCTATCTTCGATCACGTCAGCGGGGACCGCCCCCTGGGATCGAACCTTCTCGAACCTCTCGTTGAGGCCCTTCTCGGTTTCCACCAGCTCCTCCTCAGAGGCTGATTCTGAGTCTGTAATGGCCACCGCCCTCCCCCCCTCTTTTTCCGCCGGGGACTTCACAGGGGTCTTAACGATGGGCTGGAAAGAGGATTCCCTCCGCGGTGGCAGGGATACTCTGGGCCCAGAGGCCGATTTCACTGGCGTAGTCTCAGCCGGCTTCGCCAGGGTCGCAGCGACCACTTCGATAGAGGCTTTTGCCGGCTGGATCAAAGCACTCACCACCTTAGGTGCGTCCTGGGCCTTCGTCTTGGGGGGAGGGTCAGCGCCTCACTCCCCCTTCGAGATCGACCGGGGCCGCTCCAGCAGCTTACCTGGGTTCTCGGACTTCCTTTTCCCCGAACCAGAGCGCTGGCTCGTGGTTGAACGTGCCGGGGAAGTCGCGCCCTGCCTGGCAGCCGAAGAGCCCGACCTTTCGGCGCTCCCGGTGCCGGCGGACTCGCAGTGCTTGGCCTTCTGTTGGGCCCCCGTCGCCGGGGTGCCCTCACAGGATTTAGAAGCCCGCTCAGACTTTTTCTTCGCCTTCTCACCTGCTGTACCCTTCTCCAGCCAGGCCACGAGGCGGGAACGACGATCTTGCTTGGTCCGTTCCGAAAGGTTCTTGCAGAACGCACAGTCCTTCTCCACGTGCGTCTTGTCCTCATGAAGGCAGTATAGACATCGCGAATGCTCGTCCTCCTTGAAAACGTTTTGTAATTCGCATCCAGGGCAGCACCTGAACAGCTTGGATCCGGGTGTCGAGCTTCCCTTGTCCTGGGCCATGTCCGTTGAGGTAGGCCGTAGATCTTCCGGAATCCTCCAAGAAGCGTAAACTCGATGAAAACTTCACCCTTGAGGGGCATGGAAGAATTCCGAAACGGGTCCCCGGTATCGGAAGTAGAAACGGTGGAGCTTGAGGCTCGATTAAACCGAAAAAATTATAAAATCTCCTGAAAAAGCGCGAAAACGCAGCAAAAACTCGAGAGCTAAAGCACGAGGACTCCCAACACTTGAGCGTGCGGTAAAAATCTGAGGATGGCAGCCAGAGGCGGGGCTTAGGGAGAGGGCAGTCATTGGCTGGGGGCAGTATGACCCAGAGATCAGTGATTGGTTACTACTAAGAAAGACAGATCAGAAACGAAACTGATACTGATTTTTTCTTTACCGAGGATTCCCAGCCTGACGACGGGGAATATTCATGAGCATGTGAATCCATGCCTGCCCCACCCCATGCTGGAGAATTACCTATAACACTATCCCTATCCTATGTGTACGGGTACCCATTATCCTTCATGCAACAGTGTCCTGAGATTGTTTTCTGACATAGGATGTGAAAGTGTGTTGTCTTTGAAAAATACTTTTTCCCCCTTCTGCTCCAACGTGCGGTGGATTGGTGTGCAGATGAGATTGTAAGCAAGCACAAGCTACAGAAAGATGATTACTGTTAAGATTTGTCTTCTGGAGCTTATGAATGTGCTTTGCATAGACTAGCCAGCATAATTTTGTGGATGGTGAGCTGTAGGAGTGAATAAAGGTCTTAAAATTGCATGCCCAACCTGAGTCTGATCTTGATTGGGTGTCCACACAATGTTCTGTGAATGTATGTACTGAACTCCAAGTGGCTGCCTTGCAAATGGCCTCCCACAGAACATTTGCAAGGAAAGCTAGTGTTGGGTCCTGTACTACTGGTTGAATGAGACATTGGTGTAAATGCAAGTGCCTTGTTGGTGGCTGCATTTTCTTCTCTCAGTGTTTCCTTGGACACAGAAAATTGCTGTGTTTTTCATATACCCTTTTTTCAAGGTACTACATTACAGCCCTATGAACACCCAATGTATGCAAGTCTCTTGCTCCTTTACTTTACGGATTTTGGAAGAAAGCTTGTAATTCAACTGTTTGGTTAACATGGAATCTAGATGTGAATTTTGGGGAAAACCCTTGATGTGTTCTAAACACCACCTTATTTTTATGCATAGTTACAAATGGTTCAGGTACCAATCGGGCTTGTAACTCACTTATCTTTCTTACTGACTTAATAGCAGTAAGGAAAGCTACTTGTACTGTGTTGAAATCTAACCCCGGTGTGGTTTGAGACACTGGATGGTAAAAGAAGACGTTACCTGTAACTCCTGTTCACAGTCATTGTTATTCCTCATAGTTTCACATACTGTTTGAATGCCTCAGAATCCAGGGTAAAATTAAAGCAGTTTACCTTTACATTT
This sequence comes from Ambystoma mexicanum, assembly GCF_040938575.1. Taxonomy (NCBI): domain Eukaryota; kingdom Metazoa; phylum Chordata; class Amphibia; order Caudata; family Ambystomatidae; genus Ambystoma; species Ambystoma mexicanum. The sequence goes on along the minus strand of NC_090940.1, from coordinate 106,172,664 downwards.
TTAAGCTTCTTGTCACTTTATTGCTCTAATAGAGTTATTAAGGGTCATATTGCATACATCCAATTAGACAGGTCTCCCTTAGCGCCACCCCTGGAGGTCATCTTCAGAATTGGCAAGCACACATGATGTGGCAGTATGAGACAAAGAGGGGACAGTGGGAGGGTTGCATGTGAATCTATGAAAGATATCAAGGCTGGAGAGCATGGGTTATATTTGAGTAAATTACTACATTCTCCAGGTTTGGATCTTTTATAGATTTACATGCTGTTTGAATAGGATTACAAAGCAGTACATGCAAGCAAAACCGGCAGAGGCATAGCTCAACAGAAGTAACCAACTCTCGCACAAACAGGTTACAAAGCACTGCATGACAGAACCAGGCCTCCTCCCTGGAATCCCCATTGATGCAGTAGAACCCTGTGAAAGTACGGACAGGGCTCCACGTGGCAACCCTGCAAATGTCCGGCAGGGGAACACAAGACAAGAATGCTGTAATAGTAGCAGCCATAGCCCTTGTCAGATGTGCCCTTGGCATGCCAAGAAGGGGCCTGTTGGCCATCTGATGACTGTGGGAAATGCATGTTGATAACCATCTTGCAATGGAAGACTTTGAAAGGCTGTTGTCTTTGCTGGAAGGTCCGAAAGCCTCAAAAAATGTTGGCTATTTGCGGAAGACTTTAGTGCAAACCACATAGAAGTTTTCATGGGTCACATCCAGAGAATGCAAGAAGTGCTCAGCAGGATATGTGGTCGAAACTAAGAACACAGTTAGAACTAACGGTTCATGAATGTCAAATGAAGACAGAAACTTTGGGTTAAAGGAAGGTTTTGTGTGAAGGACCAGCTTGGACTGATGAAATGTCAAATAAGGAGGCTTACAGGAGAGAGCGTGAAGTTCGCCAACCCATCTGGCAGAAGTAATGGCAATTAGGAAAGACTACCAGGAGAGAAACTTTAAAGAAACTAAAGAGGCTCTGTGCAGAGGCTCACAAAGAGGACCTATCAGCTTGGAGAGCACTATGTATAGTTACCGGGCTGGAGCAGGAGCTCGGGAGATAAACAGTCCCTTGAGGAATTCCAGGACCAGCCTGTGTGATCAAAGAGAAGACGCGCCTGGGGAACAAATATAGTGCAGAATAGCTGCCAAGTGTACCTTGACGGAAGCGTGCGCTAAACCAGCATTGGCTAGGTACGGTAAGACTTCCGGTGCCTGTACGCAAATGGGTCGAGAAGTTAACCTACACACCAGATGGTGAAGGTTTCCACTTGCTTTTGTACAAAGACTGAATAGATGGCACAAGGGTCCGGACAATCAGGAAGCAGAGGTACGTCTCCAAACTCCAGGCTGTAGGAGCCAGGCCGTCACGTTGAGGGATGCTGAATCATGGTGCAACACTGACCCTGTGTCTCTAGTGGGGAGGTCGGAGAGAGGGTGCAACTTGATTGGCAGAGCCACGGAGAAGTGGAGGAGGTCAGAGTACCAAATGTGTTGTGGTTAGGCTGGGGCAACTAGGATCATCATGCACCACTGTTTGAGTGCACCGAGTACTCTATGCATGAGAGGGATTGAGGTTAAAGCATAGAGGAACATCCCTTCTCATGGGAACGAGAACGTGTCTCCCAGACTTGCAGCCTTGAGAAACCTGTGCACAAATGTAGAGACATTCTTGTTTGTCGCTGTCGCAAACAGATAGTCTTCCAGAAACCGCCACCTTGAGAAAATGCAGAGAACCAGGACATGCAGAAGCTCCTATTCATGGCAGGATCTGAGTTCCCTGCTGAGGGAGCCTGCTGTGTTGTGGATCCCTGTTAGATGAAAAGGGATCATGAAAATATTGTGTGTAATCAGCCATGGCCACAATGCCTGTGACTCTGCTGACAGAATGGGCAAGTGGGTGCCCCTCTGCTTGGGAATATATAACATGGTGGTTGTTGTCCTTGAAGACGCAAACCACACGGTTTTGCTGTTGAGGCTTGAAGAACTTCAAGGCCCAGAACACTGCCCAGCTCCAGAACATTGATGTGGAGTGTCTTCTCGTCGGGAGACCAGCAACCACTGGCATAGAATCAGACGACGTGAGCTCTCCAGACCTTCAGTGAAGCATCAGTCGTGACTGTGATCTGATTGTCTGTGAGGCGAAAGGGCACAGCTTGAGTGACATCGAGACCAAAGCTCCACCACTGGAGAGCTTTGTGAAAAGGACATGTTCGATGAATCTCATCTTCCCAGGGTCCCGAAATCTGCTGCCAACAAGCATCCAGGAACTCCTGAAGGGATCGCATTCAGAGAATGAAGTGTGGGGTCAATGGGGTGCATGAGGACATTACTCCTAGGAGGGACTTGAGAGAGCTGACCTAAGAAACTGGCAGATATGGAGCTGAACGACTTTCATCAGAATGAACTTCACCCTCTCCTCAGAAGGCATGGCAACACTTGAGAGCGTGTTCAGACGCAACCCAAAGACCAGCATGTTATGAGATGGAGTTAAGCAAGACTTTTCAAAGTTCACAGAGAAACCTAGTGACGTCAAGGAAAGGACCGTCTGCAAAGACTGGAGGGGGGGGGTATCTGTACTCCTGCCCTCTATATGGCAGAGTAGAAGCCCAGAGCACCCCCAGCCAAGGGTCTCTGTTGTGGTAGCAATGGACGAGCAACCAAGGCTTGCGCTCTCAGGAGGTGATGCTGGCTGGTTCTTAAGTACAGCAAGTCCGCAACCCCCCACAAAGTAATGTCCACATACTATGTTATGTGCTAACAGTTCTTTAAATAAAAATAAGGTTCAAGATATATACAAATCAACAACACTTTGCACACTGGTAATTTTAATATGGCAAATATATACAATATCTATGTGGTACCACACTTAACTTTAAATTCCTTTAAAATGCATCAACTACTGACAGTTATAAGGTAGCATACACATCATGCAGTAAGGTGTCTAAACAGATCATAGGAAGGAAGGCAAGTTAGGTTAAATAATGGCAGACTGCTTTGTCCAGCTACTACTACACAATTCTGAGTGATGATTCCCCCACGTGGGCAACCTGTAATAAAAGTGTTAACAATCCCAGTCCATAAATGTTTAAATACATCTTGCTTCCAGGTCAAAATGTTCAACCATCCCAATGTACCTGTTGTGTCGTCGACGATTCCCTCGAGGGTGGACTCCCTTTAAAGCAGGAGCCACAAGGTGTCGAGATCCTTGACGAAAAGTGGAACACTTGCGTTGATTTGCAGCTTCGACAGTGACGGCAAGGGAGCCCCCTCAGTCAAATGTTCTTAGGCAAAGGTGGAGCTTTCGTGGCTCCTGTCGTCGAGCAGCACAGCGGCAAGCTGTGTCAGCTTCTGGGCGACACGACTAGACTGGCTTCCAGCGGTCTTGGAAATCCTCCAAACCCCGGTCGACGGCAATGGACTTCGATGGCCTTGATGTCCCAGCGCTTTACTTTAAGATTCTCGGCGGACCCCTTCTCTGGTCAACAGCCTTTCAGGACTGGCTTCCAGGGTGCCTTGATGAAGAGCAGCAGTTTTCCATGATGGTCCCTCGTAGCTCAGGAAGAGGTCTCCTAGCTAGGTCCTCTCTCGGACCAGTCCAACAGACTCGACAGCTTTTAGATTTAGTCAAAGGAAAGCAGCAGCAATTCCTCTTCCAGCTGGGCTTCAATGATGAGTTTCAATTTCAGAAATTGGTAAGAGAATAGTACAAAAGTTTCATGGGACAAGTTGAGAAATGCATGGTCTGAAGAATTAGGAGTAGTTATCACAATAAGGGATTGGGAGAGTTTGTGGAAGGTTCCAGTTAAGACTAAGATTGATTTGAATCTGCACTATATCCAGCAAAGGATCCTGGGGCGTCTTTATTGGACCCCGGATAAGATGTTTAATCTAGGATTAAGTGATGATCGGTATTGGGGTTGCACTAATGAAAAGGGCACTATGCTACATATGCTGTGGGAGTGTGCACGAGTTAAGGGATTTTGGAATGATATTCTAGATAGAGTTGATATAGTTTGGAATATAGTTTTTTTTTTTTAACCTAAAGTTTGTGCCTTGTGTATAAACTGTAGTTTATGTTCAAATAAAATAAAAATAATATATTTAGTTCTCCAAGAACACCATCAGCTGTACTTTTGAAATCCCCGAGCTGCACTTGTCATCTTGGTTATGCGACATTATGTTGCTAAAGTCCTTCTGGTGGCGACCCAACAAATTTTGCGTATTTAGAAGACTAGAAAAAAGCCATGTGTAGAAGAATGGTTAGTGCATGTGCAGCTTCTTTCACGCTTTGAAAAGATCACATTTGCTGCATTACATAGAGAAGATTCTTATGAAGAGCAATGGGGTATTTTCCATGAATTTTATGTTTGACACTTCAACAGAGTATGTTCTATTTATATATTCTATTTCCAACTGGGGTGGGAAGGTTAAAGGGGGGGTTGATGTTTGTCATGTCTAGTGTTTTTGGATATAATGTATATAATTATGCTGATGTAATGTTTACATATTGTTGGATAATCAGATTATTATTCGTTACTTCTTGGTCATTTTGTTCTATTCTACCTGAACTTATTTTTCTAAATTGCTTTGTTTTTATTGTTATTCTGATTATTATCCTAATATATGATTTCTTTGATTTGTTGTAGTTACAAAAGTTAAATAAAGTAAAAAAAAAAAAAAAGAAGAAATTGGTGAGAGATCCCCAGATATACATATCTGGCTGAGTCAGGCCCAGTCAGCCAATCACACAGAAGGGCATTCATGCAGGCAGCCAATCAGGCGCACATGCATTCAGGCTAATCACTTCCACCCAGACACCCATAACAAGGAATGTGGATTGGACCAAACACCCAGCTTTTCAGCACACACACTGCATTCACGACAGTTTCAGGCAGGGCTGTCTCATTCATTTTGTGTCACACACACAGAAACCAGACACTGGTGACAGAATGAATATTGGTTATTGGTCTCTCACACACTTCACACAGATTCCACCCCAAGGGGACACCCACAACATGCAGTCACTGGGAAGGCTCCAGCCAGTCTGGCCTGGACTAACCCACAATACCATATTTGGTTCTTCCACCCAACAGCCAGTCAAGGGAAGGGACAGTGCCAGGGCTTCCCAGGACTTTGGGGAAACAAGGTAACAGGTCCCAGGGGCCATCTTGCCTTCTATCAGGAATCAACTGATCCCTATGGCAGGGCCTTGGTATCCCAAAATGGAGGATACTCAGAGCACCTGTTATCAATGCTGGATGGTTGGCTTGCGGTACTATTGTCTTCAAGGTTGGAATAGAATAGTTCCCCGACCCTTCCTCCACCTCCACCTCCACCTCCTCACCTGGTGACGTGGGTAGCTCCAACTTCCTTCTCTGGGGCCTTTGGGAGGGAGGCTTTTTCTTCCCGTGCAGATATGGCCTGCCTCGGAAAGAAGCCACCGTGACCCCCAGTCTGGGGCTCACCGTGACCCCCCTCTGTGACAGCCAACAGGGGAAAAAGTCGTAGCAGAAAAAACCCCTGGCAGGTGTGCTGAAAGTTGCTGAAGAGCTGCCCCAGAAGTGTCCAAGGAGGAGATGCAGACTGGTACAAGGGTCCGGATGAAAAGCACTGAAGGAATCCAGCAGCCCAAGGGCGAAGAATCAGGAAGATAGAGAACGGAGGGAAAAATATAAACAAGGAGGAGGAGCTCCGGAGGAGGAGAGGAAAAAAGGGAGGGCGTAGTAAGCCCTATGTAAAAAAAGTAAATATTAGTAACAAAAAAAGAAGGAGGCTAAATGAAGGAAGAGTCAGCAGGGAAGCCAGGAGGGGAAAAAATAAACGGAGGATGGCAGAAAACCAAGCGAACGGAGGTGAGCCAGGAAAGTAACGGGAGCGCACGCAACAGAGAAAAATCCTAACGTTGCAACGCGCCGAGCCGCACCGCCGCTGAAAGTAAATAGGAAGCGGCGGGCGGCCATCTTGAAAGAACACTAGACCGCTAACCGCACGTAAAGAAAAACGTGGCAGAGCGGTCTAATGGCGGCCCGACTTCCATCCCTTCCACAACCGCCAACGGCCTACGGCCGTGACACCTGTCACTTCAGCATGGAGCTGCCACCAGCCCATCCACTGTTCTGTGGGAGACACAGGTACCCAAAAACAAACTTGGGGTACATGGTTGTACCCCCACCCATAGGTGCAATAGGGGTATCCTAAGGGTCTCTTCACCATGACCAAAAAGAAGAAGAGCTGCACTGCCAGTGGTCCCAATGGACTCCTGTGCAGAAAATAACACAGAACACACATAAGGGACATGGAGGCCCTATCCCTCCAATGCATTTCCAGCATCACACTGTCTCTTCTGTATGCCGAGTCACTAAAGGAAGCGATGGTGCCCCTCACCAACCAGTCGTTCAAACAATTAATAGTTACTCACCATAGTGACTAACGTACTCTTAGTCCCTAGTCCCCTTTCCTACATATTGTATAGGCAAGGAGAAGATCTTGGAGGTGTACGGGAAAAAGCTGTACTCCAACGCCTCCTTGCACCTGTGTCAAACCAATGCTTATGCCATGACTCTACGAGCGGAGGTGAGGCCTACGAGCAGCGCTGTCTTTAGGGTGACCAGCCTGATGTCCGCGGATACCATTGGCTCGAACGGTTTGTGTGCCAAGGCGCCCTGGACTACATGGAGGTCCCACACAGGGTGTGGCTTCTTTATAGGAGGATAGCCTGTGGAGGCCCGCCAGATGCAGTTTGGCCACCAAGTTAGCGGAAAAGAGACCCTCCTCCGAATTTCTGTAGGCTCCTATGGCTGCCAGATAGGTGTGGCATGTGTCCAGCTGAACTCCGGAGTAGGCGAGGTGTGCCGAGAAGGAGAGTACGAGGTCCAACGTGCACTTAAGGGGGTTAGAGTTGGCTCAATGACAGAATCTGGACCATTTGCTCTTATATTGGCTCCTGGTAGCTTTGCTTCTGGCACCTTGGATGATCTCCAGGTTAGCCTGAGTCAGGCTCATGTGTTTCAGTGTGACCTGCTCAGGAACCACACTGCGAGGGCTAGCTCATGATGAGCGGGGTGGAGTACCCTGCCCCCCCTGCTGGGTCAAGAGAGCAGTTGGACACAGCGGTAGGTGAATGGGGGCCTGAGGTGACAAGATTCCTTTATCCTGCAGATCACCCTGTGTACCAGGGATGTGGGAGGGAAGGCGTATGCTGACATGTAGTTCCATTGTATCTTGAATGCATCGCCCAGGGAGCCCGAGCCCTGTCCCTGCCAAGAGGCGAAATGTTGGCATTTCCTCTTGTCCCGGGAGGCAAACAGATCCACTTGGGGTTGCCCCCACCTGAGGAAGATCTCCTTCAGGACCAGGTCATTCAATTGCCACTCTTAATTGTTCGCCCCCATCCTGCTGAGCCTGTCCGCCTCCAGGTTGGACTCCCCTGGGGGGTGGACAACGGTGAGGTAGTTCTCCAGAGCCCATTCCCACATGCTAACAACTAGGTTGCACGGCAGAGGGGATCTGATACCCCTTCTTTGTTGATATAGTACATGCTGGTGGAGTTGTCCATCTGGATAAGTACTGTCTTGCCCTTAGAGGGAGGAAGGCATTGAGGGCCAGCCATATGGCCTTCGATTCTAGCCAGCTGATGTGGGACTCCTGTTCCTGCGGAGTCCAGACTCCATGGACCCTGTCACTGTCCAGTGTGGCTCCCCAGCCTTCTAGGGAGGAGTCTGTAGTGATGGTGACCTGCAGGAAAGGCTGCCAGAAGGGCTTGCCCTGCCGCAAGTTGCAATCCGCAGACCACCACCTGAGGTACGGGTTAAGAGATGTAGGAATGTCGACAGGCTCCGCTTGGGAGCCCCTCTCCTGATTCAACGAGGCTGCAAAGTGCAGCTGTAATTTCCTCATCTTGAGTCTTGTGTGGGGTACGGTCAACAGGACCGCTCCATAATACCCAGCAGGTGTTGGACCCACCAGGCCGAGGTCACTGTCCTGGAGAGGAAGTGAGTAGTGGCTCTCTCGATAGTTGTGATCTTGTCCTCCGATAGTTGTGATCTTGTCCTCCGAGGGAAAGACTCTCTCAGAGCCGGTGTCCCAGATGAGGCCCAGGAAGGTCAGTCCATGCATGGGTTGCAGTTGAGACTTCTTGAGATTGATCGTAAACCGCAGATCATGGTGTGCACTCATAAGTGCGCAAGAGGTGTGGAGAACGCCCTCCCGAGTTGAAGCCTGGACGAGCCAGTCATCCAGGTATGGTTACACGTGGTGGCCCTGAGAAGGGCTGCCACTGCATTAATTAACCTGGTAAATATTCTGGGGGATGAGTTGAGGCGAAAGGGAAGAACCTTGTATTGGAAATGGCAGCCCATAATCCTCAACCTTGGCAAGGACTGATGTGGCTGCCAAATAGGGACGTGTAGATACACGTCCTTCCGATCCAGGGAGCACATCCCGTCTCCCCTGTCCAGTGTCTCCGCAATGAGTGCTGGTGTAACGATCTTGCATTTTTGTAGAGGAAGGGAGAGGTTGAGGTTGGAAAGATCCAACACAACTCTAAGGCCAGACTGGTGGTTCTTCTGTATGGTGAAAATCCTGAAATAGAAGCCCAAACCTTGCTGGGAGGCTGGGACTTCCTCCACTGCCTGGCCTTCGACAAGCGAACGGATGTTCGCCAACAGAGTTTCTGTCCCAATCTGTGGGAGAGGATGGGAAGAGGGAGGAGAGGAAGGGACTGGCAGGCAGTACCCTGTGGAAACTACCGAGAGGATCCAGCTTTGGTGGCAACCCGCGGTCTCTGGCAGCCGCCCGCCACCCCACATAACACATCTGGACCCCGGCAGTTTATTGGTAACAGCATAAATCAGAACTTCACTTATCATACGGTCAGCAGTGCCGGCCCAAATTCCTGACTACTATACTCTTTCAATTATGCCCAGAGGTAAAAAGACCAACAAGGAAGGACCTATGGATGCATTCAGTAACCCCGGCCTGGAGGTGGAGGGGGCTAGTCCCACACGGGCAAATTTCCCCCCTGCTCACGACAATACTAGAAACACATCGGACCCATACATGGAGGCTCAACAGGCGGGGTTTGCAGCCGTGAACAGTAAATTAGATGACATTGGCAACACCATAGCCTCCATCAAGCTGATATGCAACAAGTAAACACCGGGTTACTGAAGCTGAAAACAGGATAGGAGGGGTGGAAGATGCCTCAAACAAACATGGCAGAGACATAGAAGACATTAGGAAGTGCCTACAACAGGTACAAGCGAAGTAAGATGACTTAGAATCGAGATCTCGACAGAACATCCGAGTGGTCGGACTGGCAGAGAAATCTCTCAACGTCCCAATGGATGTGTTTCTAGAAGAAGTGATACGCACCATCCTGCCGGAGGCACAGTTCTCCCAACAATTTCTGATCGAGTGTGCACATAGAGCATTAGCACCTCCCCCAAAACCAGGGGTGCCACCACGCATGGTAATTGCCCGCCTCTTAAAATACAGCGACAGAGATCTAATCCTTCGCCTGTCGAGGGAGAAAGGAACACTGTGTTATGACCCTGCTAGAATCAACGTATACCCTGATTTTTCCAGCGGGGTGCAGTCGGCACACCATACCTTTGACCAGGTGAAAAAAGCGCTCAGGGCAAGATCAGTGCCATATGCATGGTGTTTCCCACGAAGCTCCGAATACAACACTCTGGGTGGACATTTCTTTGAGTCCCCAGAAGAAGCCATGACCTATATAGAGCACAAAATCCCGCCACCCCCGCAGGACAAGGACCCCGTGGCTAGACGGAATGTGTGACGGAGAGGGATTCAATGACGTCATACACACTTCGTCTGAGAAGACACAGCGCAGTGGCCATCAGGGTGGTCAGGTTGGGTTTTAGAGAGCAGCGACCCAACAGAGCCACCCACCTTTTTCAAACGTTGATGTTCACCGTTAGGTCTACACTGTCCAGTTGGGGGGATAGTGAGGGAGGAAGGGAGGGAGGTAGGGATTTAGGGAGGGAGGGAGGGAATAGGCCACGTTGCCTAGTTGGGAAAGTGAGAGAAACAAGAAAAAGTGACAAGTGCAAGGACCACATGATACCAGAACAGATGCACAATATCGAGAAAACAGGGAAAATACAGCACCAATGGCCACACCAGGGAAACCTCAGGGGGTGAGATTACTAACGTGGAACGTCAGAGGCCTTGCTCACCCGATCAAGGCAAGAAAATTACTAAGTTACGCAAATAGGCACAAAATTGACATCCTCCTACTACAGGAGACCCATGCATCGAGGAAAGTGACGGATGCGTTTGCCACAACATGGGGCCCCACGAAAGTTACCATAAACTATTCTACACAAGCCAGAGGAGTGCTCACAGTGGTGCACAAATGAACCAACTTCCAACTCACCAGGTCCGAAATGGATGAGGGCAGCCGTTATGTAATCATATGGGGTACACTATACAACAAAGAAACAATTATAATCAACACTTATGGCCCTAACACTGACTGAGTGTCTATCTAAAGATCGCTACGTTGATATTTGTGGCAGGTCACGCCAATGTGCTGTGGGGATCTCAACACGATTCTGGACCTAGACCGAACATCTGGGGTCAGGAGTAACCACTCCAAATCTGCCCTGACCATCCTACAGGCCATGTCCACACTTCCCCCTCGCAGATGCGTGGAGCGATCTTCACCCACAGGAGAGGGAATACACTTTTTACTCCTCTGTACATGGCTCCAGCTCACGTATAGACTATTGGCTATGCACCCCGGACCTCATTTCAGAAGTGACCGCTTCGTATGATACACCCTTGCACAATGTCGGACCACTCTCCGGTCCTTCTCGAACTGACACCGTCTACCGCAGAATATAATGCCCGGAACTGAATGATGACCCCCGCACTACTGAGGGACGGTGCACTGATAGAACCCCTCAGAACGGAAATAATAGACTTCCACATACGCAACGCAGACTGTCAAATCTAAAGCAATGATCTGGGAAACTTTCAAGGTCTGGCTGCATGGGCAACTGATGGTGCAGACATACGGAGCGCTGAAAGCAATAAGGAGGGAACTAGATCACACCGAACAACCATTGAGAGACCTGCAAAACACACACGCCCTCTGCTATAGTGAAGCCCTTCTGCAAAACATCTCATAACATCTGACAAAATTCAGGTCATTGGCCGAAGATGAACTCTTCTACGTGACACAACCAGCGAGAGCCAGGCGATACGGCAAAGGGAACAAAGCTAGCCGAACACTTGCCAACCTCATTAAAGCCGAGCAAGGAATGAGAGACAGAACCAGCATTACGGATGCGGATGGGAATGTACAGACTAAAGCTGCCAATATTAAAGAGGTATTCCAGAAGTTTTACAACAAACTTTACTTTAACAAAGACCAGGCATCCCCTGGAGAACTAATAGATTACTTAGACTTGTTTCCCCCTGCTCAAACTGAGCGAAACCAAAAAAGCGACCATGGACCTCCCACTAACCGTCGAAGAGATGGAACAAGCCATAGTGGACCTACGGGCAGGCAAAGCCCCCAGATCCAATGGTATCCCAATCAATCTGTACAAACATTTTAAGCTGAACTGGCACCCATACTACTGGAGGTTTGGGAGGAGGCTATAGGTAGAGGGGCACTACCAAATGCCATTTAAGTATCAATAATAACCGTACTCCTCCAGCCTCACAAACCGCCACAAGATCCCCCGTCCTACCGACCTCTATCCCTAATCAATTCAGGTGCTAAGATATATGCCAGCGCAATTGCAAACCGTCTTATAAAAAACATGAATGAATTAATCCACCCCGACCAATCGAGATTCCTTTCCACCAGATCCACCGCGTTGAACCTCAGGAGGTTCTTCGACATCACCTCTCAACTGGACCCGAAAGCCAAGACAATAGCGGTCACTCTAGATGCCGAAAAAGCATTTGATTCTGTATCTTGGAAATATATGTACGCTATACTAGACAAGATGAGGTTTGGCCAGGTATTCATTAGATACATTTGTGTCCTATACTTTGATCCCAGGGCAATGGTTAGAACGAACAAATCCATATCCCCAAGCTTTCCACTTGTGAGAGGCACCAGACAAGGTTGCCCGCTATCCCCCCTCATATTTGCACTCACCATAGAGGGCATGGCAGCCAAACTGAGACAGGAACATTCATGGATGGGCATTCGTGTCAGGGGACCTCCCCTGTTTATCTCACTCTAAGCTGACGATACAATGCTATATATCAGACCCCGAAACAATCCTACCACCGGTAATGCAGGAAATTGAGACCTTTGCTAAATACTCTGGGTACCGAGTTAATCAGGCTAAATCAGAAATCATTCCGCTTACACCCTCCACAGTGCAATCCCCAGCCACCACACAATTCAAATGGCCACCCACCACCGCCCAACACCTGGGAATCATAATGGCCGTAGACAAACAGACCCTGTATACTAATAACTACGAACCATACCTAGTACTCCTAGAACAGAAACTTAAGGTATGGGACAAACTTCCAATATCGCTATATGGGCGAATATCGCTACTCAAAATGGTAACAGTGCCGAAGTTATTATACCTGTTCTGTAACATCCCTATTTGGCCAGGCAGACTGTTCTTTCAAAAACTACAGAGCCTGGCATCAAGTTTTGCATGGGTAAGGGGAACCGCAAGACTCCAATAGCCCAAGATGTGTGAGAGGTACGAAACGGGGGGCCTAGCAGCCCTGGATTTTCTACTATATTTTCAGGCAGCCCAGGCTCACTTTGCAAAATATTGGTCAGACTCTACGGAAGCATATGCACACATACAGGCTGAAAAGTTTGCGGCGGCCCCATTTAACCTGCAGGCAATGCCCTTTTCCAAGGCGCAGAAAGCCCGGGGGAGGTCGAACCGGTGGAAACTACAGTGCGAGCCTGGTCCGGCCTATTAGAAAGGGTGGGGTGCGACAACCCATAAAGGCAACACACCCCGCTATGGCACTAACCAAAGCTCGAACCGACCCTCGACACGACCCTCCAGAAAAAGTGGGACCCTCGGAAGGAAATGCGTCTGGGAGACTTATATCCAGATGGGAAGTTTGCGTCTCTGGGGACCGTCCAGGCGAACGTCGGGGCCGGGTTGGTCACGTCATTACAATACTACAGGTTAAAGTCAGCGTGTAATGAGCAAATGCCCACCTTTCCAGAAGTTCCACCCACTCACCAATTCTTAACCGATACCAGGACACCAGAGGGCTTCACAGGTGGGATTTGTACCCTCTATAAAGCGGTCCAACGACATACCCCCTCGAAAAACACAATGAAAGCCAAATGGGAGGTACCTAGGGATTTCTAATGAAGACGCCCAATGGGCGAAATACTGCCAATTCACCAAGTCTGTCTCTATATGCACCAACTTTAGACTGATTCAATTCAAGATACCGAATCATCTGCATATTACACCCAGTAAAATCGCCAAATTTGACCCCATGTCAAAGCCAGAATGCCCTAAATGCCAGGCCCATGGGGCAAACTCATTTCACATGTATTGGGACTCTCCCCCGATCAAAATGCTCTGGTGTGAAGTGGCTGAGACAGTTAGTGACATTATCGGCCTCCAAATCCCGGCAGCCCCATTAAAATACCTACTTGGAGACATCGGGATGGTCTCAATCAAAACACGTCGACTTCTTGCAATCACAGGGGTGGTCGGCAAAAGGTGTATCCTTCGTGCCTGGAAGGCAAGAACTCCTCCCACCCGACAAGCATGGTTGAGCGACCTAATACATGTACAGGAAACTGAAGAAGTATATGTTCAGAATGTTGTGCCCACCTGTAGACCAAAAGACATATGGGCCCCCCTGAGGAGGTATAAGGAGACATCCCCCAACACGTCAGAAAACAAATTAACCTGTTCTGCCAATGATCCGGCCGATAGGACCACATGAGGATCAATGAGATCATGCAGAGAACATGTCATCAGTCACCTAAACGAACGATGCAAACGGGACTCTACCTCGATATTGCATACTCTGATGTATTTTGAATATGTATACTTTCAATACATGTCATGTATCTGAAATGCACTTGGCAAATCGCAAAATAAAGGATCTGGTCTCATAGTTTTGTCTTTTTGGGTACCATAAAATAAACAGAGTATATTACTGTGTTTACTGGTTTCCTTGGTACTTCCTCTATTGCTCACTTTAGAATAAGCGCCTTGATTTCCTCCTGTAGTTAGTTTAGATTTTCTTGTGGTATTGTTCTTGACCTGGGTTGATTGCGCAGTCTTGTTAAAAGCTTGATGCAGTAACCCTCTTTCACTGTGCTTATTACCAACTTGTCTAATGTTATCCCCTCCAATGTGTGGGTATAAGATGTTATGCAACCTCCTGCTGGGGTTGCATAGGAGGGGACCACTACTGGGCAGTAATGGGCTGCGCCTCTACAGGTTTGCCCTCTACCATGTGCTCGCCCTCTGCAGGGAGTATGCATGGCTGAATACCCACTAGTTCCTTGGGTGTAAGTGATTTGGAAACTAGAGGGCCCTGGTTGCTTGTTTGAATGGGCTGATGTTAGGCTCTATGGCTGGTCTCGAAAGGGCCACCTACCTCCAAAAGATCCCCTTTGTAGGCAAGTCTCAAGTTATTTGACCCAGGCTTTTTAAAGTTGTGTGCGTTTTTTTTCTCCAACGCCTTTACAGCTGTTCCAAACAGACAGTTCTTCTCGACTGGTTTGTCCATTGAATTTACTTGAGTTTTGGGGTTTGAAAACCAAACCCCTAAGCCAGGCGACTTAATTATGCTTGAGCTTGCAGTCATTCTTCCCAGTGTTTCTGCTGGAAACTTTTTTATTTCTTTCATCTCATGCCATGGTGCGTGCTTGTTACCGGTTATAAGACCTTCCAATACATCATAATATCCATACTCTGCTGATATAGTGCCCATGTTATAGTGGTAAAATACCTTTGCTGTTGCCATACATTGATCATTGCGGCCCAACACATTTATTACTTCTCTTTATTCATTATATTTAAAACTTCCTGTTACTGAGATTTAGCTGTTTACACCAGCTTTTCAATTCAGCTTCATTAAATTCATATTACATAAAAAATGTACTACATTTAAACATTTTCATTGTCATGTGCAATTTTAGTGGCTCTTACTTGGGCAGAAATATTTGGAAGCCTCATTGTATTTGGTGCCAGTTGGCCAACTCTTAAAGCCTGCCCCAGTGCTAATATTTTATGTACTCTTACTCAAATTCTGTGGTGTACCACTGGGTTAGATTTGCATACAATTATGCTTATTCACTGGTCCACGATAGTTCATTATTGTATAATCAGTATGGATCACTATATGTGTATTAATCTTTATACCATTACCAAATTAAATTCTGATATTTCTTAATCATTATATAGATGTACCGCTAATTCTTCATCAGAATAATAGCCCCCTGGCTTCATTGTATTGAATTCTATGATCAGTTTGGATTCAAGTCTCCTCAATTGTCTTGGTTACCTTTCCTCAGATGGTCGGGTATGTGTGCTAATGCAAAATATCTAATTATGCTAGCATCACTATTGTGGTTTTCTGCAAAATGTATCGCAAGAGGTTAATTCTCATCTTTATTCTTTATTGCCCTGTAGTGTTGCAATATTTCTGATTTTTAACATACATGTTTGATCCTATACATAATGTGTTGCAAGGACAACCAATAGCATTCAATACATGCAATCTATTCTATAGTTAATGCGCCACTTCTTTTTTTGAACACCTTAGCTTACTATAGTCTTCGGTTCTGCGTATTGACACATTTTGCAACCTCTGCATTTGCAGAATCCCTTCTTGTTCTTTGTTTTAGCCAACCATGGTTGTGTGTCTTTCTCAAGTCTAGGACAACTCTGACAGATTTCCTTTAATGATTCTAGTCTAGAAAACCTTATTCTAGGACTTGTACTCAATGTTTTGTCAAGATCTTTATTTGCCTTGATAATGGACCAATGTTTTTGTAAAATATGCCTGATTTGTTGCGTTATAAATCTTGTGGAGGGATCGCCTACCTCTGTTTGCTGTTACCAGCATTTAGAAGTTAATTTCTATTGCGTTTGCTGGTTTTATAATTATAATTGTTCTTTTTATTTTATTGAATGCACAAATGATACTTCAGTGTATATCCCCAAAAGATGAAGCATTCTCCCATGTTGCCAACTTCTTCTACATAATCTTGTTCCAAGGTACAATTTTGCTTGGCCTTAATAAGTTCACCACATGATATACTGTTAATTAGTGACTTCGGATGGTGACTATGTGCAGGCAGTACTGAATTAGATGCTATGGGTTATTAGTGTAGGTTACTGCATACTTTCTGATGGACAACCAATAATTGTACATCTAGAAGAACAAGTTACTTTCTTACCTGGTAACGTTCTTTCGATGGGATGGTCCGACAACGTATTCCATATCTATGACATGTAATCACCACAGCTGTGCTGCTTCGTAAACTTTTTTTTTTCTGCGTCCTGCGTCGATGACGTCCATGCGCCGTCGTCGAGGACCTCCTCCGACGTCCGACGTCATCCGATGTGATAAGTAGGACGCCCGTAGCCTCAGTTGTAGTTTTTTCCCCCAGAACGTGTGACATTAGTCAACTGCCAGTCAGACACAAAGCCTTGCGGAACGTAAGCTGCAATCGCAAAAGAAATTCTGCAGCGGGGAAGGCAGGGCGGGAGCGATATGGAATACGTCGTCGGACCATCCCATCGAAAGAACGTTACCAGGTAAGAAAGTAACTTGTTCTTCGAGGGGATTGGGTCCTCCGACGTATTCCATATCTATGACAGACTCCCAAAGCAGTACCAGAGCAAGGAGGAGGGAAAGAATTTAGAATCAAAATTTAGAATAGCCAATCAAATAGCAGAGCAAAGGACCGCCTTGCCAAAGGCCAGATCCTGTCCTCGGATGGAATCGAGGGAATAGTGACGTACAAATGTATGTACTGAAGCCCAGGTGGCTGCATCACAGATGTTGCGAATAGGAACACCCCTCTGCAGGGCAGTAGATGCAGCCATACCCCTGGTAGAATGGGCCCGCAAGCCAGCCGGTGGGTCCTTACCCGCCAAGCGGTAACACTCCGAGATGGCCAAAATAATCCAGCGAGACAAAGTCTGTTTCGTCACAGCTTGCCCCAAACGCTTTCCAGCGTAACCAATAAAGAGTTGATCGTCCACTCTGACCCGGGACATGCGTGAAACATAAAAGCTTAAAGCTCTCCTAGGATCAAGCCTATGGAGCCTCTCCTCTTCCTTACCAGGATGCGGAGGAGGATAGAATGCCGGAAGAACAACCTTCTGGGCCAAATGAAATTCCGTCACTACCTTCGGAAGAAAAGAAGGACGAACTCTAAGGACAACCCTGTCCTTGTGAAATACAGTGAAGGGTGGCTTAACTGAAAGTGCCTGTAACTCACTCACTCTGCGAGCGGAAGTAACCGCAACTAAAAACACAGTTTTCAGAGTTAACAGCCTCAAAGGGCAAGAATGTAAAGGCTCAAACGGAGCACCTATAAGAAACTTAAGAACAAGGTTTAAATCCCAACCGGGCACCAGGAAAGGTGACGGAGGGAACACATTAGTGAGCCCTTTCAGAAACTGTGAAATTAAAGGGATTTTAAAGTAAGAACACTCTTCAGACGAGCGCTTAAAGATGAACAGCGCCGCCAGGTAACCTTTAATGGTACCCACTTGCAAGCCCCTGTGGGCCAAAGAAAGTAAAAAGGACAGAACCATGGGGATGTCACATGCAAAAGGATCCACATTTGGAACTCTGCACCAGTCGCAGAACTTACGCCAACGGTACAGAGACTTTGTTGCTGGCCTTCGGGCCGAAAGCAACACCTCCATCACGTCTTCAGGGAGGTCCCAATCCTTATACATCAACCTTTCAGAAACCAAGCGTGAAGGTTGAGGGATCTGACCTCTGGATGGAGAACCTGACCCCCCTCTCGTGAGAGCAGATTGTCTGGGTATGGAAGACGACGTGGAGGGCAGATGGACAAGACGAGAAGGTCCGGGTACCACGTCCTCCGAGCCCACGCCGGGGCAATGAGGATCATCCGGGAACCAAACTTCCGTAACCTTCGCAGCACTTGCGGGATGACGGGGACTGGAGGAAATGCGTACAGCAGCGGGAATGACCACTCCACCACGAACGCGTCCCCTAAGGCTCCGTTTGGAGGAAATTCCCGCGAGCAAAACCTTTCGCACTTCCGGTTGACACTGGAGGCAAAGAGATCCACTTAAGGGGTCCCCCAAAGGGCGAAGATCTCCAGGAGAATCTCCTGAGCCAACTCCCACTCGTGAGAGATCTCGCTCTGCCTGCTCAGAGCGTCCGCCGTCACGTTTTCGTCTCCGGCCAGATGAACTGCCGAGATCGAAACTTCCTGCTGGATGGCCCAGAACTCGAGCTGCATCGCCTCCCTGCACAGAGGAAGTGACCCTGCCCCCCCCTTTTTGTTGAGGTAGTGCATGGCCACTGTGTTGTCCGTCAGGATCAGGACACTCTTTCCTCGCACAGTCGGCAGAAAAGCCTTCAGGGCTAGCCTGATGGCCCTCAGCTCCAACAGATTGATATGGAGTCTGGACTCTGACAGAGACCAACGACCGCGGACTGTCAGCCCGTTGGCATGAGCTCCCCATCCCGTGAGGGATGCATCCGTCACGATCGTCACCTCCGGCCAGGGAAGCCAAAATGGAGCCCCCTTCATCAAGTTGCCTTCGACGGCCCACCACAGAAGGTCCCGGGCGACTGAGGGCAGCACCTGAACCGGGTCCCACATCCTGCCGGAGGACTGCGACCATTGCGTCTTGAGTGCCCACTGCAAAGATCTCATCCGCAGGCGAGCCTCTGGCACCAGAAGAATGCAGGATGCCATGAGGCCGAGCAACCTCAAGAACTCGAACGCTGGGAGCATCTGGGCATGCTGAAACTTGTGCATTATCTGCTGAATGTGAAGAGCCCTCACCTGGGGAGGAAACACTGCCCCAGGGAAGTGTCGAGCACTGCTCCTGGAGCCGCTGTGTTGGCGTCAAATGGGACTTCTTTAAATTGAGGGAGAAGCCCAGCCTGTGAAGGGAGTGGCAGGTGACGGACAGATGATCCAGGACTTGCTCGGGACAGCTCCCCCTGATCAACCAATCGTCCAGGTAGGGGTAGACGTGAATCCCCCCTTGCCTGAGATGCGCTGCCACCACCACCATGAGCTTGGTGAAAACCCTCGGGGCGGAGGTCAATCCGAACGGCAGGACCCGAAACTGAAAGTGCGAGTCGCCAACCGCGAACCTCAGGTACTTCTTGTGCTTGGGATGGATCGGCACATGGAAGTAAGCATCCTTGAGGTCGAGTGACACCAACCAGTCCTGAAGCTGAAGGGCCTGGAGGACTTGAGAGAGAGTAACCATCTTGAACTTGTCCTTCCTGAGGAGTTTGTTGAAACCGCGCAAGTCCATGATGGGTCTCAATCCCCCGTCTTTCTTCGAAATCAAAAAATAAGGGGAATACCATCCCTTGTTCCTCTCCGCTACAGTCACCAGTTCTATGGCGCCTTTCTCCAGCAGGGCTTGAATTTCCTGCGCAAGGAGCGGATCCGGACTCTGCAAAAAGAGGTTCCCCGGTGGATTGTCGCGGGGCCTGTGCCGAAAGGGAAGATAGTAGCCGTGGGTTATGATCTCCAGAACCCACACATCTGAAGTAATGGCTTGCCACTCTACAAGATGCTGCGCCAGCCTTCCCCCAACCGGCGAACCATGGGACATGGCCTCAAGACTGAGTGGGAGCGGCTGCGGCTTTACTTGAGGGCAAAGAGGCAACTGCCCGAGCGGCCTTGGCACCACGGGTACCCTGTCGTCCACCTCTGGTACCCCTGCGTTGGCCTCTTTGACTGCCAGCTCCTCTCGCTTTAGTGAAGGACGAGTAATAGCGAAAGGAACCACCCCTCCACTGCTGTCCCCTAGGACGAACAGGCGGAGGTTGGCGAACTGCAGCGCCCAACGACTTCGCTGCAGCTTTTGAGGTCTGCAACCTCTCAAGGCTCTCGTCAGCCTTGCTGCCAAAAAGGTGTTCACCATCAAAGGGCATGTTGAGGAGCCGGGAATGCACATCAGGAGCAAACCCCGACTTCCGCAACCACGCAAACCTGCGTATCACGGTGCTCGCCGCCATGGACCTACTGACGCATTCAGCTAAGTCTAAACCCGACTGAACGGACTCACACATGGCATCCTTACCATCCTGGACCATAGCAAGGAAACCATCCCGTTCGTCCCCTTCGGGAATATGTTCAGCCGCTAACGCAACACAGTTCCACAGAGTGTGTGTGAAACGAGACAAGGCACAAATGGAGTTGGCCGCCTGAAGCGCAATACCACCAGAAGAAAACACTTTCTTCGCCCAGCCATCCAAACGTTTGTCGTCCCTATCAGGAGGGATGGTAGGGTACGACGCCTGCTTTGCCGGGGCCGTGGCCGCCTGCACCACCAAACTCTCCGGAGTGGGGTGCCTGGTCAAGTAGCAGGGGTCGCTACTGGCTGGACGGTATTTCCGCGACAAGGATCTGCCCACCGCCGGGAGACTCTCCGGAGCAGTCCAAGCCGCCGCCACCCTTCTCTGTAAAGCCATATGGAACGGCAGTACCGGGTCAGTTGGGGGACCAACATCAAGGATGTCCGTTAGATCATCCTGCACAAACTCCCCTGGGGGAGCAGACCATCCCAAGTACTCAGAAACCCTAGCTATAAGGCGCCGGTACGAGGAATTGGCATGAGAGCCAGGCTCAGGCCTACAAAACTCCACCTCCGGAGAGGTGTCCAGTCCACTGGCATCATGCAGTGACTGCCTCAAATCGTCAAACTGACTATGGCCCGAGACAATTTCATCTGGAACCTGACTAGGAACCAGGCCCTCAGAATCCTCATCCGCCTCTGAAATATATTCCAGGTGGCGAAAAGAAGGCACCCGAGAGTGCTTGCTCTTAACCAGAGCCTTCCTAGGGGGTTCCCCCATGCCACGGGGTACCTCCGACACGAAAGGCGTCGAGCGAATCGGCGCCGGCGTCGAGAGAACAGGCATCGGCGCTGAGAGGATCGGCGTCGACGAAATCAGCGTCGACGTCAGATGCAGCGCCCCCAGCATCGGCGGCGTCGACACCGCCCTCGAAGCCGGAGCCCCGAGCGTGTCCTTCGACGACCTGAGCGTCGACGGCTTCGACGACTTCCTCGGAGCCAGAGCCTCGAGAAAGCCTGTCGACGCCCTCGATGCCTCAGACGTCGATGTCTTCCTCGAAGACCTCACAGGTGCACACGGTCTCAAACGCGTCGAGGACCGGGACCTGGAACAGGTACGTCGAGAACGAGTCTCCTTGTCCGAACGGGACCTCTCTCGTGACTCGTGCCGACCACTCTTGCGAGCGGGGTCTCTCGACCTCTCACGACCGACCCCACTCGGGGGCGCGGACGGCTTAGTACCCTGCGACTCAAGAATCGCCAGCATTTTCTTCCCGAAGGAAGCCCATTCCTCCGGCGTCGCACGGCTGGTGGGGTAAGCGACGTGCCGGGCAGAGTCCTCCGAAGAGGACCTGGAAGACGACCGGTGTCGGCGCTTCCGAGAATGCCTCGAAGAGGCTGAGGAGTGGCGAGACCGACTCCTAGAAGGAGACCCACGAGACTTCCGACGATGACGCGGAGAGTCACCCCTCGAATCATCCGTCGAAAGCCCCGCAGACTTCGACTTCCGGGGCTTGGACACCCGACCTACCGACAACAACTTCTTACGTTCACGTAAGGCTTTGGACGTGAGCGACTGGCAGTCGATAGTCATCCGTGTCGTGGGCCTCCACGAGGCACCAGAGGCAGGCGTCGTGCGAGTCCGTCACCGACATCTTGGACCCACACTCCCCGCACTTCTTGAAGCCCGGACGCGGGGTCGAAGACGAAGTAGAAGACATCTTCACACGAAGGATTTTCACAAAAACGAACAGGTTCGAAGAACCGAGAAGAACAGAACTCCAAAGAGTCGAGGCGTTAACCGAGATTCACGAAGCAACACGTTCGCGGAAAAAACGGAACTGAGGCTACGGGCGTCGTGCGTCCTACTTATCACATCGGATGACATCGGAGGAGGTCCTCGACGACGGCGCATCGACGCAGGAAAAAAAAAAAGTTTTCCGAAGCAGCACAGCTGTGGTGATTACATGTCATAGATATGGAATACGTCAGAGGACCCAATCCCCTCGAAACACTAATTAAGCACTGCTAGCACATGTGAGTCTTAAATTCATCCAATTGTTGTGCAGTGCTTGTACATATTCAAACAGTTCTGGTTCAGTTCCATTCCAAACAATGAATTCATCTATAAAACAATATCAGCATATGTTCAAAGTATCTATCAAACCTTTCTGCCCATGCTATCTGTTGTTCCCACCAACCCATGTATAGGTTGGCATTTGTCGAATCTATGTATGAGCCCACGGCTGTCCCACATTTCTGGTAAAACAATTCATTCTCAAACAGAAAATATAAGTTACTCATTGTAGTGACTAATGTACTCTTAGTCCTTAGTCCCCTTTCCTCCATACCGCATGGGCGTCCCTTCCAAGGGACGGGAGACAGAACCTTTTTCACCAGAAAAAACCTTCCCCTTTAAATTTAGAGGCGCGCAGGGGTGCGGCCCTGGGAGCATGCGCTGCCCTGATTCTGCCCTCCGGCGCCACACCTCAGTCACCATTGGCACATCGACAATAGATTTAACATTGCCTAATGACACCAGTATTATTAGGAGGGAGGATGGTGGGACGTATGGAGGAAAGGGGACTAAGGACTAAGAGTACGAAAGTCACTACAGTGAGTAACTAATGATTACTCTTATGTGCCGTCTCCTTTCCTCCATACTGCATGGGCGATTACAAGTGAATGTAGCCCCAGGGTGGAGAGGTGACCCTCCTTAAGCAAATAGGTTTCTGAGAATCGCCTGCCCGAAAGCCACATCAGATCCAGAGCCGGTCTCCAAACAGTAATGCTTGCAGAAAGCAGAGGGAGTGGCCCAAGTGGCCGCCCTGCTTATGACCTGCCAAGGGACATGGCGCTGGAAAGCGATGGCCAATGACTTGGCCCTGACTGCGTGGGCATGCATGTTGGCTGCAAGCGGCCTGTGCTGGCCCTCGTACGCTTCTTTGATGGCCGAGGCCATCCAGTGGGATATGGAGGCCCGATAGCCTGGTCTAGAGTCTCAGAGTGGCAAACAGGGCGTCCGACTTGCGGAAGCCCTTGGTCCTGTCCGTAGAACTTCAGGGCACACCTGACATCCAGGCAGTGCAGCACTCTAGGTGCTTCGTCCTTAGGGTCGGCAAAGAACATAGGAATGACTATTTCCTCGTTCAAGTGGAAAGCAGACGGCACCTTGGGCAGAAATGCTGGGTGTGTCCGCAGGACTATCTTGTCCCTTTGAAAGGTAGTATATGGTTCCGAGGCGACCAGGGCCTGGATTTCGCTGACTCTACAAGCCGAGGTGAGGCTGACTAGTAAGGCCGTCTTGATGGTGACCATCCTGATGTCAGCGGACGCCATTGGCTCAAACGGTTTGTTCGCGAGTGCACCCAAGACTATATAAAGGTCCCACACGGTGTGCAGCCTCTTGATGGGTTGGAAGACCCTTGCGAGTTCCGTCAAATGTTTCTTAACGATAGGATTGGAGGAGGAGAAAATCCCCTCCTCCGAGTTCCTGTACGCCCCGATGGCTGCGAGGTATGTACGGCATGTGTCCACCTGCACACCGGAGTGTGCAAGGTGCACCGAGAAGGAGAACACGTCGTCCAAAGTACATGCCAGAGGGTCGATTTCCTTGGAGTCTGCCCAGTGGCAGAACCTGGTCCATTTACTTTTCTACTGGGCCCCAGTAACCTGGCTCCTTGCGCCCTGTATGATTTCCAGATTAGCCTGGGAGAGGCGGAGGTGCTGCAGCGTTACCTGCTCAGGCACCACACTGTGAGGGCTAGTTTCTGAAGCGTAGGATGGATGACCCTGCCCCCGTGCTGTGCCAGAAGATGTGCTGGGAGATGAATCGGGGGAATCTCCGAGAGGTTGAGCAGCTCTGAAAACCATGGAGCTATTAGAATGATGTTGAGTTGGCGAGGCTCCTTGATCTTGCAAATCACTCTGTGAATCAGTGTAGTGGCCGTGAAGGCGTAAGCCTTCATGCCGTTCCACTGAAGCTGCGGGACCCTGTCCCTGCCAGGAGGCGAACTGAGGGCACTTCTTGTTGTGTAAGGTGGCAAAGAGATCCACCTGGGGAGTACCCCACCTGCTGAAGACCTCCTGAATAATAACAAGGTCGTTTAGCTGCCATTTGTAATTTTCCGCTCCCAACCTGCTGAGCCTGTCCGCCTCTAGGTTGGATTCCCCCAGGAGGTGGACTGCCATGGGGTAGATGGCGTTTTCCAGGGCCCACTCCCACATGCTGATTGTCAGTCTGCACAGAGGAGGGGATCTGGTGCCTCTCTGCTTGTTGACGTAGTACATGCTGGTCAAATTGTCTGTCTGGATGTGGACAACCTTGCCCCTGAGAAGTGGTAGGAATGCTCCGAGCGCTAGCCAGATGGCGTTCAGCTCTAGCCAACTGAAGTGGTATTCCTGCATCTGTCGAGTCCAGGTGCCGTGCATTGAGAGATCGTCTAGGGTGGCTCCCCAGCCCTCGAGCAAAGAGTCTGTGGTGATGGTGGCCTTGTCATGATGCCTACCTCCAAGGAGCCAGGTCCGACCCAGCAACCCCAGAGGCAGGCATCATTTCTTCTCCACCCCCTCCTCCCTCCTCCCCCCTCCCCCCCCCTAGCAGCTGGACGCTCACCGTGTCAGCTCCTGCTTCTGGACTTCAGCCACGCCTGTCAGCATCCTGGGACACCTGCAAAGGGTGATAAGAAGAGAATTGGAGAGGAAGAAGGCCTTACCTGCTAAACCTGCATCACAGAGACATCTCACCGACGATCCTGAAAAGGAAGACATCATTTTTAAAAGCATTTCGCTCCGATCGCTGCAGCGCTGCATTTCACTCACCTTTCTTGGGCGCCTCCATCTTCAGCAGCGACCATCCGGATTCGCAGCCACTTCCCAGAGCCTAGAGAGAAAAAGACAAGAACACAAGGTGAGAGAAGGAAGGGAATAGGAAAAGCTCAGTTTCCTTCTAAGACTTACCTGTTGGGTCATTCCCATTTCATTTCGGGTCTTGCTGCTTCCAGGCATTTTCCGGACCCCGGCCCCTATGGGGAAAAAAGACAAAGACATTAGATGAGCGAATGCAAAAACATTACCTGAGCGCTCATCTAGGACTTACCGGATCTTTACTGGAACTGCACTTTTCACTTCGGGTCGGCGCCATATCTCCGGCATTCTGAACCCCGGCCCCTATGGGGAAAAGACATCAACATTAGCGCTTTGTTGCAAGAAGTCTCCAAAGGAATCTTCTTTCATCACCTGAAAAAGACAATGAACATTATTATTTAAAGCTTGAACTTTTGAACTTGCAACAGAACTTTTACAGCGCCTTACCAGTATAATCAAGCTTACCTGAACTCCCATCCAACCTCAATCCAGTGAAGTAACTGGGTTCAACGCGCCCCTGCGTCAGAAGCAGGATGGAGAGCTCGTCCTTTCAGACCTTAAGGTGAGACTTCACGGGGGATCGTGGAAGGGTATTGAGGAGGGTTGGAAGGAAGTGGGAGGCTCGAGCATTATTCCGCCAGATTGTAATACTCCCTTTTCACGTACAGGAGGATATTCCTGCGAGCCAGATTAGCCAGAGTAGAGGGGCCCGTCCTATCCATCTTCAGAGCCCTGCGCTTCACCATTGAAGAGGCATCAGCACTCGAAACCAGGCCAGCGCCCCCATGGGAATCAGGTGATCGTGACAGAACGCGAAGCCTACCCACAATTTCCCACCCGGGCGCTATGGAGACTTCCGAGACTGACCAGCTAGCCCAGCTTTTGGGGGAATTACAGGCAGAGGTGCACTCAGCCCGCCAGGAGACTAACGCTCTCAAAAGAGAACTGATCCTATCCAAGGAAAGAACAGATGACCTGGCCAAAAGGTTACTGCAGGCCCAGGCAGGGCACATTCCTTTACCGAATTAAGGTGGTACTTCCACATCAATGGGTTTGAATAACCCGGTACAAATCAATCTACCTGGACACATGCCTTTGGCCCCGCCTGAACGTTTTGCGGGGGATCCCAAGAAATATGCAGTCTTTATGAACCAATGTCGTTTACACTTTCTATGCAGACCCGGGGCCTTCCCTAACGACCAGACCAAGGTAGCCTTTATACTATCTTACCTCAGTGGCAGTGCTGCCGATTGGTCTATTCCTTTGGTAAATCAGGATGATCCCATTCTCCAGGATTTTCAGAGCTTCCAGGCCAGCATGGAAAGATCGTTTGATCGACACTCTCAAGGACAGGCCTTTGATAACAAACTGCTATCCTTACGACAAGGTAATCAGGATCTCCTGTCCTAAATTGCCACCTTTAATAGACTGGTTGTGGAAACTGGATGGCCAGAAAATAAAAGGATCACATTGTTTCATCGAGGCCTGCGCGGAGAGCTTAAAGATGTTCTCGCTCAGATAGTAAATCCACCCCAGGTCTGCGCAGACTACATAGACTTTGTGGTTCATCTTGATCACAGACTTCAAAATAGAAAAGCAGATCGGTTCAAGTACGAAACTCGAGTACCGATCAAAACCCACGCTAACTCCAAGAGCGCCGATGTATCCGAACCTATGCAAATCGGCGGTGTTAAAGGACCATTAACGCAGAAGGAACGAGAGAGAAGGCGGCAAATGCAACTTTGTCTGTATTGCGGGGCTTCCGGTCACTTTCTTCGAAATTGTCCGGTTAAACCACCTAAGAAGGTGGTTGGAGTCACTGATAACGATTTATTGACACCTGATTCGGGAAACGACCTAGCC
This sequence comes from Ambystoma mexicanum, assembly GCF_040938575.1. Classification (NCBI taxonomy): domain Eukaryota; kingdom Metazoa; phylum Chordata; class Amphibia; order Caudata; family Ambystomatidae; genus Ambystoma; species Ambystoma mexicanum. The sequence goes on along the minus strand of NC_090940.1, from coordinate 106,145,673 downwards.
CGACAAGCGTAGGGGTCCGCTTGCCGAGCTTGAAAACAAACTCTTTGACCTCGCATTTTGTCATGCCAATGGTGCTCGTGGACCCAAAACAGCCTCAGCAGTTGCATGCTATAAAAGCATACATCGACAGTGGAGCTATTGGAAATTACGTAGACCGTGAATTGGCTTCCAGGATTAAGCTCCCTCTCCGCCCGAAAGTAACCCAGATGTCATTGCTACAGTAGATGGAACCGAAATAGCCTCTGGGCCTGTAACGCATTCCACTGTTGAATTGACACTGGTGGGTCAGGATGGACATCGGGAAGCAATCATGTTTGATGTGATCAAGGCCCCACAATTTCAAGTAATTCTTGGAATTCCTTGGTTAGAAACACATAATCCAAGAATAGACTGGCGAGCAAAGAAGATAAGTTTTCCTGATTGTGAACCAACTTGTTATCCAAGAAATCCAGCTATGGGTTTAGCCTCAGCAACTTCCACCTCTGTACAGCTACCGTCAGAATACCAAGAATTCCAAGACGTTTTTCAGAAAGAACAGGCTAACACGTTACCTCCCCATCGATCTTATGATTGCCAAATCGATCTGGTACCCAATGCTCAACTACCTTGTAGTAGGATTTATGCTCTTACGGAACCTGAGAACCTGCATTTGCGTCAGTATTTAGATCAGTACCTAGCCAATGGTTTTATTCGCCCGTCCAAGTCTCCTGTCTCTTCAGCTTTGTTCTTCGTGCCGAAAAAAGAGGGCGACCTTAGAACAAGTATAGACTATCGCGCCCTAAACCAAATAACGATTAAGAATCGTTATCCTCTGCCCCTGATGCCTGAGCTTATCGACCAGATGAAAGACGCTAGTGTGTACACCAAGTTAGATCTCCGAGGAGCTTATCACCTGGTGCGTATAAAAGAAGGCGACGAATGGAAGACTGCATTCCGCACCAAATTTGGGCTCTTCGAATATCAGGTGATGCCCTTCGGTTTGTGCAATGCACCTGCCGCCTTTCAGTACTTTATGAATGATGTTTTTCGGGAACTTATTGATGTCTGTGTCATTGTTTATATTGACGACATCCTGGTGTACTCTTCTTCAGAAGCCGATCACAGAAAACATGTTAGGGCAGTTCTTGAGAAATTGTGCCAGCACAAACTATTTGCCAAGCTCGAAAAATGCGTTTTTCATACCACAGAAGTTGAGTTTCTCGGATTCATCCTGAAACCTCAAGGAGTCCGAATGGACTCGCGAAAGGTGGACGCCATCCTCAAATGGCCATCTCCTAGCTCGGTGAAGGGAGTTCAGAGCATGCTTGGCTTTGCCAATTTCTATCGAAGATTCATCCCGGAATTTTCCTGAACAGTCCAACCCATCACAGCTCTCCTAAAGAAAAATAAACGCTTCGAATGGACTCTTGAGGCCGAACAAGCCTTTCAGGACCTGAAAACCAAATTCACCTCTGCACCTGTATTGAGGCACCCACACCCAGATCTCCCTTACATTGTGGAAACCGATGCATCCAGTTCGGCCATGGGAGCTGTCCTGTCGCAAAGAGACCCAGAAACTAACCAACTACACCCTGTGGCCTTTTGGTCCAGAAAATTCTCTCCTCCTGAAATCAACTACGCAATTACCGACAAAGAGTTACTGGCTATTAAATCTGCTTTCAAGGCTTGGCGTCACTACCTTCTCGGGGCAAGACACACCATCACCGTAATTACGGACCACAGAAATTTGCAGTATTTAAAGACGGCCAGAGCTCAATCTTCACGACAACTCCGATGGGCTCTATTCTTTGCGGAATTTGATTTTGTAATTACCTATCGCCCTGGCTGCAAGAATGGTAAAGCAGACGCCTTATCCCGGATTGGCATGGAAGAACCCAATTCGAGTTTAGAACCTGTGCCAATCATACCTGAACAAAGAATCTTAGGCTTAACTTCATTGCAAACTATTGAGGATATCCAAACGCAAGTAAAACAACTTCTAGACTCTTCAGCCTTACTGGAATGGAGTCAAAAGGGTCCTCATTACACCGTTAAGGATGATTTACCCTACTTCCAGGAGCGGTTGTTTCTGCCAAGTAAAGAATTGCAGGAACTTGTTATTGCCCATCATCATGCATCATTAATGGAAGGACACCCTGGTATCGCTAAAACGGAGGAAAAAAATCAAACGCCACGTCTGGTGGCCTTCTTGGAGAAAAGACATGATGCCTACCTCAAAGGTGCCAGGTCCGACCCAGCAACCCCAGAGGCAGGCATCATCCCCCCCCCCAGGGAAGTTCCAGCGGGCCCAAGCTGGGGCCCTTTGGACGCAGTCCTGGCGCCTTAGGCACCAGGCTCATGTTGGACCCCAGTCCTGGCGCCTTAGGCGCCAGGCTCATAAAGCTGGACATGTATTCAAGTGTTTTTATGTGCACTTACCTGATGCAGACCATGCTGCTACATCCAGGCCCTCTTGAGGCCTGAATGGGACTACTTTACCTGTGGGACTACTTTCCACCCGGGTGTGGTCGGGGAAGGATACATACCTGATTGGTGGAAGGATACATACCTGGAACTTCTTCCAAAGCTATTTAAACCCCACCCGAACAGCCACACGTGCTTCGCGTTGTTCTGCACCTAGCAGCTGGACGCTCACCGTGTCAGCTCCTGCTTCTGGACTTCAGCCACGCCTGTCAGCATCCGGGGACACCTGCAAAGGGTGATAAGAAGAGAATGGGAGAGGAAGAAGGCCTTACCTGCTAAACCTGCATCACGGAGACATCTCACCGACGATCCTGAAAAGGAAGACATCATTTTTAAAAGCATTTCGCTCCGTTCGCTGCAGCGCTGCATTTCACTCACCTTTCTTGGGCGCCTCCATCTTCAGCAGCGAACATCCGGATTCGCAGCCACTTCCCAGAGCCTAGAGAGAAAAAGACAACAACACAAGGTGAGAGAAGGAAGGGAATAGGAAAAGCTCAGTTTCCTTCTAAGACTTACCTGTTGGGTCATTCCCATTTCATTTCGGGTCTTGCTGCTTCCAGGCATTTTCCGGACCCCGGCCCCTATGAGGAAAAAAGACAAAGACATTAGATGAGCGAATGCAAAAACATTACCTGAGCGCTCATCTAGGACTTACCGGATCTTTACTGGAACTGCACTTTCCACTTCGGGTCGGCGCCATATCTCCGGCATTCCGAACCCCGGCCCCTATGGGGAAAAGACATCAACATTAGCGCTTTGTTGCAAGAAGTCTCCAAAGGAATCTTCTTTCATCACCTGAAAAAGACAATGAACATTATTATTTAAAGCTTGAACTTTTGAACTTGCAACAGAACTTTTACAGCGCCTTACCAGTATAATCAAGCTTACCTGAACTCCCATCCAACCTCAATCCAGTGAAGTAACTGGGTTCAACGCGCCCCTGCGTCAGAAGCAGGATGGAGAGCTCGTCCTTTCAGACCTTAAGGTGAGACTTCACGGGGGATCGTGGAAGGGTATCGAGGAGGGTTGGAAGGAAGTGGGAGGCTCGAGCATTATTCCGCCAGATAGTAATGCTCCCTTTTCACGTACAGGAGGATATTCCTGCAAGCCAGATTAGCCAGAGTAGAGGGGCCCGTCCTATCCATCTTCAGAGCCCTGCGCTTCACCATTGAAGAGGCATCAGCACTCGAAACCAGGCCAGCGCCCCCATGGGAATCAGGTGATCGTGACAGGCCTGCGGGGTGGGCTGCCTAAAGGGCTTGACCGTCCGTAGGTTGCAGTCCCTGGACCACCATGTTAGGTCCAGGTGGCGAGATGGAGGAACATTGATCATCTCGGATTGGGAGCCCGGCTCCTGGTTCCATGAGGCTGCGAAGTGCAGCTGAATCCTCCTCATCAATCTTGTGTGTGAACGGCTAATAGGACCGCCGCCAAGAGACCCAGGGGATGCCGATACAACCAAGCCGAGGTCACCTCCCTGCTGAGGAAGTGGGTGGTGGCCCTCTTGATGGCCGAGATCTTGTCATCCGACGGAAACACCTTATCGTTGCACGTGTCCCAGATGAGGCCCAAGAATGTCAGAGTTTGCGTGGGCTGCAGCTGCGACTTCTTGAGATTGAGCGAGAAGCCCAGATCGTGCAGTGTGTTCATGAGGGCATGGGAAGAGTGGTGAACCGCTTCCGGGGATGTAGCCCCAACGAGCCAGTCATCGAGGTATGGGTAGATGTGGAGGCCCTGCGCTCTTAGGAGGGCAGCCACTGTATTCATTAGCCTGATAAAGACCCTGGGGGCAGAGTTGAGGCGAAAAGGCAGGACCTTGTATTGAAAATGGTAGCCCATGATCCTGAACCATAGTAAAGAACAATAGGGCTGCTAAATCGGGACGTGCAAGTACGCATCCTTCAGATCCAGTGAGCACATCCAGCCTCCCTTGCACAACGTCTCCGTTATAAAAGCTGGCGTAACCATCTTGAATTTTTGTAGGGGTAAGGAGAGGTTGAGGGTGGAAAGGTCCAGCACATTTCTCAGGCCCGCCTGGTTCTTCTTCTGAATGGAGAATGGACTTCCTCCACGGCCTGGCTTTAAACGATTGACCGGATTTCCGCCAGAAGAATTGCCGTCCCAACTTGAGGGAGTGGAGGGGAGGGGAGGAGAGAGGTGTGTCTGGGATGGAAAGGTGGTACCCTGTGGATACTACGGAGAGGATCCAGGGGTCTGTGAAATTCTGGCACCAGAAATGTGCATGGAGAGCAAGACTGCCCCCACTGGAGACACGTGGACCCAAAGGAGCGTGTCATGCCTTCTCTTTCCCTCTGAGGCTGTCGCGGAGCAGAAGGACTGGAAAAAGCCCTTACTCCCCCTCCTTTTTGTTGCTTGCGCCGGTTATGAGACAGCGAGCGTTCCGGCTGCCTGGATCTTCATTTCTGGAAGCCGCAGAACCCTCTATACGTACGCCCCCTGTCGCAGCGCTGCTGTGGCTGGGTGTACGACTTAAGCGTGGTCTTGGTCAAGATGGATAAGACTTGGCCGTTTGTGAGCTGTTTTTCTTCTTGTCCAGCTCTTTGTCCGTGGAGGAGTGGAAGAGGTCCCCCCTCGAACGGTAGATCTAATATGCATTCCTGGACATCCGGGTTGAATTTCGTTGCCCTGAGCCAGGCTGTCTTTCTCATGTCCATGGTGCTACAGATGGCACAGCCAGAATTGTCAATATAGCCCACTGTGGATTCCATGAGGTCCAGCGCCACCAACCTGGCCTCGGCCAGTCCCACCTTAAAACGTGATTGGCTCTGCGTGGGGAGTTCCGAGAGGAAGTCCGCAATTTCCCGCCATAACCTTTGGTTAGCGGCAGCCAGCATGGCATCAGCGTTGGCCTGACGAAGATGCAAGGACGTGTTGGAATAGTTTCTTCCCCGTACGCCTCCAGGATGATCTTCTCCTTGCCTAGTAGCGTCGCTGCTGTGGAGGTTGATGACGACTGAGGCTTGGAGTATAGTGATGCCGCAGTGATCACCGAGGAGTGTGGCTGAGGATGGGCTGATAGCAAGAGTGTATCCCCCTCCTCCTGCCTGTACTTGGTTTCCAAGCATTGATTGACCGGCCGTACAGAGTGGGGCTTGTGCCAACCCTTCTTGGCCAGGGAGACTACATCGGTTTGCAGTGGAAACCCTGTTTTGGCAGAGGGGCGTTGCGTGAGAACTTCAGCCAGAACCCCCTCTGCCGGCTGTTCGACCTCAAGTTGGGGTAGGCCCAGGTACTCCGAAAGCCATACAAGATGTTTGTGGAAGGCCCTGGCTGAGGATGGCATGTCTGGATCCTCCTCCTCATCCATATCTTGTGGATCAGGAGGATCCTCTGGAGGTGGAGGAGTAGCTGGATTTGAAGGCTGGGGTACAGTGACTGCGGCCGGAGGCAGAGGCTGGTACGGAACCGCCTGAGGAATAGGCTGGGGTGCCTCACTGATGGCATCCTTGAGGATATCCCCGTTCCGAGGTGACTTCATGGGCCAAAGGAACCTCTCGAAGAACCCCTCTTCACTGGCCGGAGAGGTGATAGGGTGTACTGACAGGGTATCCGGGAGCTGCTGGATCCGCTGCATACCCTTCCAGTACGGATGCAGTGGGAAACTGCCCTGCGCATAAGAAGGATAGGCTGTAGGCCACGTACCGGCTGAGGCCAGTCCCACTGACACTCTTTCTTCTCCGAACTCCTGGAATGGCGTTGGACGTGTGCCTCTGTCTGGCGCGGCAGCCATCTTGTCGAGCTGCCTGCGACGTGTTGCTCAGCTTGCTGAGCCCAACCTCCTCCAAGACTCTTGCGTGTGGATCATGAGGCCTACCCTGCTCCTCAGGCCTAGACCTGGTAGGTGTGATACCCTCGACCCGGGGGTCGGCAGAGCTGCGTTTAGGCGCCCCCTCAGATGTATTGCCGGTACAAGGGCGGAGCCCCTCGGATGACAATCCGGTACAAGAACCTTCCAGTCCCTTAACACTGCCACCGGGAGAATCCAAGGATCCCTCGGCCCCAAGGCCGGTAGCTGCAGCAGCCTCTCGGTGCACGTGCTGGTACAAGGACCTGAACGGCCCCTCCCGCACGAAGGAGTCTCCTTTGTGGGGTGCGATGGAAAATAGCGGCCCTATCTTGGGCCTGGCTCTGTGCTTCACGAAGTTCTTGAGGTCCTCTGGAGGCGACTTCTGGAAGAGCTCCCTCCACCTGGCTAGTCTGTTCTTCAGCGATTTCGATGACAGCGAGCCACATGCTGTACAAGCTTGCCAGCCATGGTCTGGGCCAAGGAAGGGAATAGTTTCTTACCTGTAACTCCATTTCTCCAGCATTGGTATCTTTCATGGATTCACATGCTTTGAATATTCCCCGTCGTCAGGCTGGGAATCCCCGGTACATTATATAGACCCTTTCCCGTAGGAAAACTTTTTCGACGCTTATGCGTCCTATCCACCTCGTTTTGTATCATGCGTGCCCGCACCGTCAGGACGTCATGATATAAATACAGGACCCGCCCCCGCGCTCCCTCAGATTTCGGCCCCCAAAGTAGTGGGGGAACCGGTTTGCATGTTCAGGGGAGGCAGGTGGGCGCATGTGAATCCATGAAAGATACCAATGCTGGAGAAATGGAGTTACAGGTAAGAAACTATTCCCTTCTCCAGCATTGGATCTTTCATGGATTCACATGCTTTGAATAGATTACATAGCAGTACCATCCCCAAAGAGGAGGCGTGCATGCAAACCCCTATACTTTCTTCGCAAAGCCCGTTCCCAATGATCATGTATACATCAGTAATCATTAACATAGGAAAACGAACCACATACAGTCATAAATTCCACAGGATGCAACCCCTCAGTCGGGGCTTACCTTATTGGAATAGGTGTCGAAGCACCGCCTGTCCCATCCGGGTATCTTCGGCATGTTGCTGCGACAGGCAGTAATGGCGGGTAAAGGTGTGTGTAGCCGCCCAGGTAGCCGCCATGCAGATGTCCCCTAGAGGGACTCCGGCCCACAGTGCCGTCGACGATGCCGCTGCTCTAGTTGAATGAGCTCTTGGCCGTCGTAGAAGAGGCTTCCCTGCCCTGGAATGGCAGTACGAAATGGTAGATGACACCCATCTTGACAGTCCTTGCTTCGAAATGGCTTTTCCTCTAGCACCCAAACCATAGGCCACGAACAGCTGTCTCGTTTCTCTGAACGGTTGCGTACGATGAAGGTAAAACTTGAGAGCCCTTTTTACATCCAATGTGTGTAGCATGCGCTCCACTCCCGAGCATGGCTCCGGAAAAAACGTAGGCAACACAATAGAGAAGTGTTTATGGAACACCGAAGGAGCTTTTGGTATAAACTGTGGGTTAGTGGCTAGGACTACCTTGTTCTTGAAAAATCGTAAGTATGGTGGGTCTACCATTAGAGCCTGAACTTCTGAAATACGTCGGGCTGAAGTGATGGCCACCAGAAAGGCCAATTTCCACGACAAAAACTTTAGAGACGATGATGACATTGGCTCAAAAGGAGGCTTCATAAGAGACGTTAAGACCAGATTAAGGCTCCACTCCGGTGGAAATTTCTTCTCTGGAGGGAAACTCCGAAAGAGGCCTTTAAGGAAGTGCTTAATCAGGCGGTCGCTGAACAATGGTGCCGAATGCCTTCGACGAGTAAACCTGGAAATGGCTGCTAGGTGTACTTTTATTGACGATACCGACAGGCCCTTTTGAGCTAAGAACAGCAAGTATGGAAGGAGCTGTTCCGGCTTAATCAATTGCGGGGCCAAACCTGGTTGATCCTCACACCATTGACATATGTACGCGTATGAGGCGTTTGTGGAAGGTGCTCTTGCCGCTTGCAGGATACGCCGACAGTCCTCCGGAATCGTTAGCCGACCAAATTCGGCGAAGTCAGGAGCCAGGCCGTCAACTTGAGGCTGTCCGGGTCGTGATGCCAAACGACACCCTCCTGTCGAGACAGAAGGTCGGGGGTCTTCTGGAATCTCATCGGTTCCGCCGCCGCTAAGTGTAGTAGGTCTGAGAACCACACCTGTCTGGCCCAGTACGGGGCCACCAGAATTACCTGACATGGGTACCTGAGGATCCATTGCAACGTCCTCCGGACAAGGGGAAATGGAGGGAATGCGTACAGGAATTTGTTCGTCCATGGGAAGGAGAACGCATCCCCCAGTGAGCCCTGCTGAGGCCATCTGCTTGCGTACTGATGGCATTTCCTGTTGTTCTTCGTCGCAAACAAGTCTATGGAAGGGTGTCCCCATTTCTTGAATACTTGTTGTAGTTGTTGGTCGTTCAGCACCCATTCGTGAACTTCGTTCATTTCTCTGCTGAGGGCATCGGCTTCCACATTTCTCACGCCTGGTAGGTGGAACGCTAAGATTTGCATGTTGTGTTGCAGGGCCCAATGCCAGATTTTCTGTGCCTCCGTCGATAGGGACCTGGAACGTGTCCCTCCTTGTTTCCTCAAGTAGAACATCGTAGTGGTGTTGTCCGTCATGACACGCACCACCGAGTCCCTCAGTTGAGGAAGAAAAGATTTCAGAGCCCATCGCACTGCTCTCAGTTCTAGCAGGTTGATATGCAGGGAGGACTCCTGCAACGACCACTGGCCTTGTACCTGTAACGTATCCAGATGAGCTCCCCATCCGCTCAGCGAAGCATCCGTCACCACCGTCTTTTGGAACTCTGGTTCCAGGAGAGGTATTCCTTTCGTTAGATGAGTAGACACTCTCCACCAGCAGAGTGCTTGAATTAGTTGTTCGTCGACGACCAGTCTGTCGGACCAGCGACCTCGGCTCTGCGCCCAATGGTCCGCTAGAAATTCCTGGCAAGGTCTCATAAACAGACGGCAGTTGTTTATCAACGGAATGCAGGACGACATGGTCCCTAGCAGGGACATGTACTTGCGCACTGAAACCTTGGTACCGCCTCTCCATTCCGACGCCTTGCTTTGAAGTTTCTGAATTCTTTCGCTGGATGGTCTCACCAGGCTTGTGTGTGTATGAAACTCCGCTCCTAGAAAGACCAAGGTCCTCGAGGGCTCTACGGAGGACTTGTTGAAGTTTATTGCGAAGCCCAGTTCCTGTAAGAGGGACATTGTGGCTCGTAGACTGTCTCGTGTTTGTTCCTTGGATGAACCTCTGACCAGCCAGTCGTCTAGATATGGATAGACATGGTGACCATCCTTCCTTAAATGGGCCGCTATAGGGGCCAAGCACTTGGTGAACGTCCTGGGTGAGGACTTGAGCCCGAAAGGGAGGACCTTGAACTGAAAATGCTTTCTCCCGACGACAAATCTTAAATATCTCCTGTGTCGTGGGCGTATTGGGATGTGAAAATAAGCATCTTGAAGGTCTAGGGATGATAGATAATCCATGGGTTGCACCGACCTGATAACCTCTTGGAGCTTTAGCATTTTGAATTTTAGGCTCTTTAGCCACTTGTTGAGTACCCTCAGTTCGAGAATGGGCCTCCATTTGCCGTTTGGCTTCTTGACAACAAAGAACCTGGAATAAACTCCTTGTCCTTCCTGTGCCACAGGAACTCTCTCTACCGCCCCTTTTCGCAACATAAGCGCCGCCTCTTGTCGTAGGATTCGGAGGTGGGGCTGTGTCGAGAATAAAGGAGGAAGACGCGGAGGCTTGTCTTTGAATTGTAGTGCATGACCCATGCGAATCGTGTCTAGGACCCATCGATCTGTGGTGATGCATTTCCATCGGTCGAAGTGATGAGAGACTCGACCCCCCAGGACGTTCCGAAGGCCGTCATTGGTTGCTGGTTTGCTTGTTCTTCGTCGACGACGGACCCGAGCCTCGCCGCCTGGAGGCTTGATAGTCCCTGCTTCTACGTGCCGACTGGGACGCTCGTCTGAACCCTTGTGAAGAGTACGAGGGCCTGTTAAATCCACGGTCCCTCGAGGCTCCAAAGCGGGAGTTTCCAGAAGCACCCCTGAAGGGGCGAAAAGAGCGAAAGTTTCTACCCGTTTGAAGGGCGCCGAGGGACCTAGCAGTATCCGTGTCTTCTTTCATCCCTTTCAACGCTTCATCAACCTTTTCGCCAAACAGGTGTTCCCCTTCGCATGGCATGTCAAGGACTTTGTACTGGACTTCAGGACGGAAAGTAGTACATTTGAGCCACGCTTGTCGACGAAGCACTACTCCATGGTTGATTTGTTTGAAGCCAGACTCTGCTAGGTCAACTGCGATATTAATAGCGTGGTTCGAGGCCTCTTCGCCATCCCGCACCAGTAACATAGCTGCTTTCCGGTGTTCGTCTGGCAGGTGTTCTAGGATAGGGGCTAGTTTGTGCCACATTTCCCTATCATATCGGGACACGATCGCTAAGGAATTGGCTGCTCTTACTGTCGTCGCTCCGACCGAGAGCACCTTCTTTCCAAAGGCGTCCTGCCTCCTAGCCTCACTTTCCGGTGGCGTTGAACATTTTTGCTGGACCCTGGCCTTCCTAGCCGCTGCCGCCGACACCACCGAGTCAGACAGGGGCTGTGATGTTAGACATTTTGGAGTGGACTCCGGAGCTTTAAACTTTTTCTCGATCCGTCCCTTTATAGCTGGCTCCGAGAACGGATGGCGCATCGTTTTGAGACCTTCTTGCCACACGTGGTCCAGGATTGGGATGGCAAATACTGATTTTCTCCTTTGACCCATATGGTCAAAAAGGAAACAGTCTTTCTTCTGCTCCTCAGGGATCAAGCCGAACTCGGAACAAGCTTTTCCCATCATTGCATGGAAGGCTCCCACATCATCCGGGGGAGATGGCTGTGTCTGGCTCCTCGTAGACTCTAGCTCTACATCCGAATTCCATGTTGGGTCCCTCGACGGTGACAGGGAGATGTCTGAACCCGAGTCACCCAGTAAAGAGTCGGACTCCGACAACTCACCCTCCTCCTGAGCTCGAGGACGATCTTTTACCGCCTGGGGAGCCGATGGGTGTTTAGTCGTCGAGCGAGCCGTACAAGTTTGCTCGTCGACGGAAGGTACAGACAAAAGTGACGATGACGTCCCAGGTTGAGGGAACTGCGTATCCAGCCGCTGCAGGAGCTTCTGAAGAGTATTAAGCACATCCAGAGACAAAACCGTCTGGGGGTTCAATAACGTTGATGATACAGGTACCATACCCCCACTCGCACTCGTCGTCGCCGACGTGGAAGGCCGTAAGCCTAAATCCGATGGCTGCAGAACCGTGTCACCTTCCCCTTCCGCCGAGCAGGCCGTGTCTGGCTGCAGTAAGACCTCAGGGGGGATCGGGTCATAGACCTCTGGCATCCAAGCCATAGACTGAGTCTCCGTCGACGAAGGAATCCCAACCGCTGCTGCTTGAACGGTAATAGGCATCGTCAATGACACCGAGGTCGACGAGCAAGTCGTCGTCGTCGAGCCCTTAGACTTCGTCGTCGATTTCGATGCCGACTTCCCGGCAGAAGCATCTCGACTCATGGAAGACCTGGGACGGTCCCCTGAGGAGGATTTTGACAGCGCTAGCCTCTCCGTCTTAGATGAGGAGGAGGAGGGCTTTTTATGTGATGAGGAAGATCCAGCATGTTTCCCCTTATGCTTGTCCTCAGCGCGAATTTCTGCTGGCCGTACCTTCTTCGATGGAGGCTCCGACTTGCTCCTGGAGGCCGTGGAGCCAACTTCCGAAGCCGGGTAGGCACCCGCTCCGTCATTAAGCCAGTCGACCAGCCTTCTTTTACGGTCCTTAAGGGTTTTTTGGGAGAAACCCTGGCATATCTCGCATGCATCCGCCGTGTGGTGCGGGTGGAGACAGTAGATACAGTCCATGTGGCCGTCTCCTTCATAAACCTTTTTGAGGCCACATGTTGCACACGGGCGAAATAACGCTTTTCCAGACATAATTTTCAGAATTTGAACTTCGCCGAAGCAAAACAGAAAAAACAAACTAGTTTTCACTAGTAGTAAACACGAGGATCCCACTACTTTGAAAGACGGTTGAAATCTGAGGGAGCGCGGGGGCGGGTCCTGTATTTATATCATGACGTCCTGACGGTGCGGGCACGCATGATACAAAACGAGGTGGATAGGACGCATAAGCGTCGAAAAAGTTTTCCTACGGGAAAGGGTCTATATAATGTACCGGGGATTCCCAGCCTGACGACGGGGAATATTCAAAGCATGTGAATCCATGAAAGATCCAATGCTGGAGAAAAGTAGGCAGAGGGCGTGGGGGTCTGAAGTGGGGAAGAGCGTGTTGCAGGATGGACACCTGCAGAACCCTGTGGAAGTCGACATGAGCTGGAGAGGAGCGTGACGCCTGAGGACAGAGTACCTAAATAATAAGAAAGACAAAGAAGAAGTATCCGCGCGTGGTATTATATGGCGGAAGTCAAACCCAGGAGCGCTGGTGAATTCGGCCTGTTCCCGTCCACGCGGAAAAGGGGACTGAGGTGTGGCGCCCAAGGGCGTAGTCAGAGCAGAGCATGCTCCCAGGGCCGGACCCCCACGTGCTACTAAATTTAAAGGGGGAAGAAGGTTTTTTCTGGTGAAAAAGGTTCCGTTTCCCGGCCCTTGCAAGGGACGCCCATGCAGTATGGAGGAAAGGGAACGGGACGTAAGAGTAACATGTTGTGCTCAAGACAAAATTGTAGCAAGGTTACTATGATTTCATTGCGTTGTTTATAGCTCACTGATTTGGAGTCCAAAAAATATGTACAAGCTCCATCCATTCGGATGTTGTATACAATGAGACAACAGACAATTTTGAGTCCCACTGTATATCTTTCAATTTGCTCAGCAAATCTGTGGTGTCTCTAATATAGGAGTTTTAATCTCTAACAAAGGGCTGTAGAAAGTGGTCTAAATATTTTTTTTTCCACTTAGTTTTTATTAAACATTTCATCAAAAAATACATCTGCCAGCCATCATCTGGCCATATTTAAGTTTAAAACACATCACAGGTAAAGACCAAACGTACCCATTCCCTCCCTATCCCCCAAAACCCAAGCCCCTCCACCCCCACCACAGGCTACCTGGATTACAAAGAGCGAAAGGTACACGAGGATCAGAGTTAGGACACAAAACTTAGTGAGGCTTTTCAACACAAAATCTGTGTCTTAGGGGCCCAAAAGATCGCACGAGATCTGGTGGGCTGCCAGAATACAAACCACTTCCCCGAACCACAAGCCTCCCCCCACACCCAGCTGTTCACAGTTTCAGGGCTTCACATTCCGTACTTAACAAAACAACAGTCCAGTCCTGTATAAAAGACATGTTATCGTGAACTATGACCGACATCTTTTCAAATGTAAAAATTGACAATAATTTGGTGAGCCACGCCGCCTTAGAGGGGGCTTGGGGACTTTTCCATTTTTGAGCCAAGGCCATTCTCCCAGCCGTAACATAGGCTTTGTCACCCTGGTAAAAGACTCAGAGTCGCTGTCAGGCAAAGGGCTGCCCAGAAGAACTTCCAAGGGGTGAAGAGAGGGGCACGTTCCCAGACAGCTCTTGATCCAGCTAAGCAGTTCCACCCAAAAAACCTGAACCACCGGGCAGTCCCACCGCATATGGAACCAAGTACCACGAAGAGAGCATTCCCTGGGACACATTGGAGATACCTTGGCAAACATCCTAGATAAGGTAACTGGAGGACGGTGCCATGAGTGGAGAATCTTGAAATTATGCTCCATGGCAGCTGTATACAACCCCCCCTCCCCCAAAAATTGATCTAAAGACCCCCTGCCATGTGCGATCATCCAGGGCAAAACCCAGCCTCTCCTCCCAGATGCGCTTGAACGGCTGTCGACCCTCTAGGTTAGCTGTAACCAGCATGTGGTAGATCTTAGATACCCCTTCCTGGATTTAGCATCCACAAAAATGCTCTCAAATGGGGTCAAGGGACGGGACAAGTCCGCCCGCCAACCAGCCTGGGTAAGGATACCTTTAAGCCGCAAGTATTCAAAGATGGAAAGCGGCTTTTCACACAACACCTCCGACAACCGACCAAACTCGATAAAATCGCCCTGACGAAAAAGTTGCGCCGCCCTCTCCACCCCCTGGTCTGACCACGACTGGGTCTCTCGAAAACCTCTGGATCCCAAACTGATCGGGGGACCCCACAAAGAAGAAATGGGAGAAGGCCAAGAAGAAAGGGGCTTATTATCACCATTAGGCTTCCAGGACGCCCACAGAACGGACAAAATTGGGTGTAGTTTAGCCCTCTTCGGGGGAGGGAACGCGGATGCGCCCAGAGTAAATCCCTAACTTTGAAAGGGTGGACCTGAACATCCTTGACATACGTCCAGTATGTCCTAAGGTCGTCCCTCAGATGTTCTAGCATCACCCGCAGATGAGCTGCCTTATAATACAGTTTAAAATCAGGAAGACCGAACCCTCCGTGAGACTTTGGGAGTGTCAGGGTGGAGTATTTCACTCTTGCCATTCCAAATAAATCGCAAGAGACGAGATTGCAGTGAGTCAAAAAAGGAGTCTGGAACAATGCAGGAAAGGTACGAAAAGAGATAGAGGAGACGGGGGAGTATGTTCATTTTAATCGTAACCATTCACCCAAACCAAGAGAGTGAGGGGAGCCCATCTTGTCAAATCACTAAAGATCTTAGCCTGAAGGGGTAAAAAATGAAACTCATACAATTTGTTTAAATCTCTAGGGATATTAGTGCCTAAGTACCTAGTTGATTCCACTCCTCATCCCCAACACCTCTGATTTACCACTAATCTCACGGTTTAGCCGCCCCATTGGCATAATACATGATTTGGATACACTGATCCTAAGTCCCGAAAACGCCCCAAAACGACGAGTCAAATCTAGCAGGTTCGGGAGGGATCCGTGAAGCCCGGTCAGGTACGCCAATATATCATCTGCGAAAAGGGATAGTTTGAATTCACAGTTCCCACACTGCACCCCAGAAATACCACCATCGGCTCTAACCGCAATGGCAAAAGTCTCCATTGCCAGAGCATACAAAAGAGGGGAAAGGGGGCACCCCTGCCGAGTGCCCCTGGAGAGCGAAAAACCGGCCGAAGTACAGCCATTCACCAAGACCCGCGCCGAGGGCCATTGTACAAGGCAGCAACCCACCTGCAGAAGTACACCCAGACCCATCTTACGCAGCACCCTCCCCATGTATGGCCATTCGACACGATGGAAGGCTTTTTCAGAGTCAAGCGAGAGAAGGTAAAGCCTCCGAACCCCGCTTAGACACCTCATACATAAGGTCCAGGTTTTTCCTTACGTTATCAGAGTCCTGATGTCCGGGGATGAAGCCTACTTGGTCTCCATGGACCAGAGAGGGAAGGAGAGAGGACAATCAATTCGCCAGCAGTTTAGCTAACATTTTAACATCAACATTAAGAAGAGAGATGGGCCTATAGGATTGACAAAACAAGGGATCCTTCCCTTCTTTAGGGAGCACCACTATGAGTGCAGACATCATGGTCTCTAGGAGAGAGCAAGAGTCCAGGGCCGCTTTGTACACTCTAGATAGAAAGGGGGCCAACGAGGATCGGAAGGTCTTATAAAAACGGACCGAGAAACCGTTGACTCCTGGTGCAGTACCACTCTTCAAAGATGCAATAGTATTAATTACTTCCTGAGACGAGATAGGGTGCTCTAGAGATTCCGAGGTTTCCAGAGTTAGGCAAGGGATAGGGAGGGAGTCCAGGAAACGGTCTACTTCCGTGCCATCCCCACAATATTCAGAAGCATAGAGACCCTCATAATACTGCCTAAACTGCTCCGCTATTTGAATATCCTGCAAAACTCACAACCCCCACCCCCCTGGCCAGAGAGCCAATTAACCCTCCTGCCGTTACGCCATTCTCGCAGCCTCCAGGCCAGAATGGCCTGCTTTTTCCCCTCTCTCCATGTATCGCTGTTTTAAAAATGCCAGCTTTCTCTCGGTCTGACCTACAAGGAGGGCGGATAGTTTCGCCCTGAGGCTCTGTAGCACCTCTTGTTGAGTCGGGGCAATCTGCGATTCCAACCTACCCCCGGTTGGATAGCGGCGATCTGCTCCCTCAGCTTACACTCCTCCCTCGCCCTCTCCCTCTTTCTGCTAGCTCCCATTTCCATCAGGGTACCTCTAATCGTGGCCTTAAATGCGTCCCAAACACAACTAATCTCCACCTCCCCCGTGTCGTTAAGGCTAAAGAACGCCTCTATAGAAGCCAATAAGGACTGCCTCAGCTCCTTGTCCATTAGCAACGAGTCATTGCATATCCACCTTGACTTACTCCGGGCTGGGGATGGGATTCCCAAACTAACACGGACCAGATCGTGATCGGACCAAGGAACAGTCTCCACCCTGAAATCGGAAACACAATCTTGTATCGCAGAATCCACCAAAAGATAATCAATCCTAGAGAAGGATTGATGCACTTTGGAATAATACGTAAAGAGGGATCCGTGGGTGCGTCCGACCGGGAGCGCATCTACAAGGCCCAGCTCACCATTGGTCCGATTGAATGAGTCCGCCATCTTCCATTGCGATCTTAGGTCGGGGCAGGCGTTGGGGGAACTCCTATCGTAATCTGGTCTCAGGACCATGTTCAAGTCCCCCCCAACTATTAAGGCACCTTCAGCAAATCCCCTGATTTTCTCCCTCAGCCCTTCCCAAAAGACATCTTGCCCTTCGTTCGGAGCATACACACCCACAAAAGTGAACAGACGGCCTTTCATCTCGTCCTTAACCATGATGTAACACCCTTCCGGGTCAGATTTGTGAGATTTAGGGGAGAAGAGAGCATCCGGAGAAATCAAAAGGGCAACCCCCCGCTTTTTCACCACATAAGAAGCTCGAAACACTTGCTGGACAGCCCTAAACCTAAACGCAGGCTCCCTCCCCTTAACCCAATGTGATTCCTGCAGAAAGAGGAAATGAAGTTTCAGTCTAACAAATTCCCTCAACACCAAGGATCTCTTAGTCGGAGAGTTCAGGCCCCGCACATTTAAGGACTCCACCGACACCAACTGCAGAGAGTCATCCATAAGAAAAGCCAAATAAATCTCCTGCCTCCACAAGGGAGACTAATGGCATTGCCCGACCCCCTGATCTCCGTGCCCATATACAGCCCCAATAAGGACTTGTGTAACCCCAAAAAACAGGTAGACCTGCGAGCAAGAAACAACCCACCCCAACCCCCAAAAAGAATCCCCACTTCAAACATCCACCCCCCGTACCCTTCCCCACCAAAACAAACCCCATCCACCTCCCACCCAACCTATCCCTGAGCGCCTGCAACGATTGCGACATCCAGTTGCCGCACCACCAGGCCGCCAAGGATCGCCTCCACCTGGGAGAATTCTGCCAACTGAAACCAGAAATTCTGGGCGCCCCCTACCAAGAAATCACAACCCAGCAGTTCAAACTCCTGCAACAAAGTGAAGACCTGCGGACCAATCCCAAGAAAGTCACAACATTCTTAAATACGCGAAATAGCCAGCTATATGGTCCCAGGGCACTCAACCCTTAATCGGAGACAGGACCCCCCACATCAAGGGCGCGCCGTCGGCTGCTCCGGGGAGGGAGGCGCAACTTTTCTGAACTTCCTGTTCCCTTGGACCCAGTGCCGCCCTGATGCGCCCGAAAGGTTCCTTATGACTTCCCTACTTCCCGCCTTCCACACTGGGACCTGATGACATGGCCCCCATTAAGTCACCTGACACTTTCTGAATCTCAGACTCCGTAGTTAGGGAGTACTTGTAGCCATCCAACTCGAACGTGAGAACAGATGTCCCCACCTATAACGCACTCCCTTTGTTTGCAGCCACTTTGTCAGAGGTCCACACAGTCTCCGGCGGGCGAGGGTGAGCGCCGATAAATCATGGTAGATCCCTATTTTGTCACTCTCCCACTCAATAGTGCCCTTTCTTCGGGCCAATTCCAAGATCCTTGATTTCTCTACGTAGTAATGAAATTTGACCAGAATGGATCTCGGCCTACCCACACAACCTCCCGCTCTGTGGGCTCTGTCAATCGTGGGCTCACTGGTGTTCTCTCCGTCAAAGAGCTTACTTATGCTTGACTTGACTCATTGCAATATCCATTTAGGTCTCCCCTCCCGCTCTGGGATACCCAGAAACCTGAGGTTGGAGCGCCGTTCCCTATTTTCCAGGTCATCAAGCTTGAGAGCGACCTTCTCCTCTCGCCTCTCCAACTCCGCCAGGCGCATTTCAAATTGGGTTTCGAAGAGATCAGTCGAGGCCTGATTGGCCTCTAGGGCTTGGACCCGGTCCTCGACATCGTCCACCTTTTTATCTAGAGAGTCGAGCCGTCTTCCAATGTCTGCCCTGAAGCCGCAGATCTCCTCCAACAGGGCAGCCATGTTCTGGCTCATGGAGTGATCCTACGCTGTCTCCGACAAACCTGCGGACTGCATACTGGCCCCCTCCAGTGACTGTTCAGGGGCACGTCTAAACTTCTGAAGGCACTGTGCCCAGTTCATCCAAGTACCAGAGAGGCGTGGACCACCTACGAAACTCCAATGGCAGGCACCAAGACGACACCCCATCGACACTCTGCGCAATACTGCTGCACCCCTCTCCACAGGAGACCAAAACCCCACTGCCGACTGATCGCTGCTCCGCCACCGCACTCAGAGTTAGTATCAGGCGGGCCCCATCCGCGAGCTTGATCCAGGAGATCAGTCAAAAAAACTCAAATAAGAGTCTCACCTTTAGCACGCCAGGGGGCTCGGACAGAGACCCACTCCAGGCCTGATCTCACCCACTCACTGGCCTTTCACTAGATGGTTTGTGTGTGGAAGACGGCAGCCAGCTCCACCACTCAGCCTCCAGGGACCAGCCACTGGCCAACTGAAGCTCCCAGCCGGACCACCCACGTGCTTGGGGTCTAAATTGCGGATGCGGGACGCTAGCAGGGCCACCTGTACTTCCCAGGGGCTTCCTCTGTGAGCCAAATGCAGCCGCACGCCGCAGAACCGTCAGACCACCCAGCACTGTCCTCAACCACACCCCCAGGCAGCAGGGGGCACCAGACCCAGCCCAAGTACACAAATTACTCTCCAGTCAATGTTCAGGGCGGGACCACCTGAAACAGCAAACACAGGCGGGCTGGAGGTCCTAGGTGCAGTCTTAGAGGGCCGCCTCTGTTCAGTCTGTTGAAGATGGTGACAGCAGGAGGGCCTCACCACAGCAGGCCGCACGGGGCAGTGCCGCGGATTCAACCGTCGGGTCCCTCCAGGCCCTTAACGGGACCCGACACCGCAGATCAAACGAGCACAGCCTGTGGCCCGGCGGGGCTGCTCCAATCCTCCTCCTTCACGCCCCTAGAGGATCGCGGCCGTCCCGTGAAAGCACTTCTCGGCGGGAGAATGGTCCGCGGCAGAGGCTCCTGCCCCCCCCCCTCCGACAGGCAGCCGGCGCTCGCGCAGTCCCCGCAGCCGGGCAAGCCTGTCCACCACCACCACCGCTCGCCGCAGACTGACGGCCGAACTCCGGCTTGCAGGCGCGCCGCGGCACCGGAGGCAAAGCCCACAGGAGCACACCCACACAAGCTCCAACTGGGGGGGTCCAACCTCGACTTCCGAGGGACTGGGGGGGCCCAAATCGCAGAAAATCGGCACCCAAGGGAGGAGATCAGCCAAGACCCGTCACCTCATCTCGGCGCCCCCTGGCGGCTCCTCGGTCTAAATATTTTGAGGCTTTCTAGTAGGGATCCTCTTCAGGACGCAATTCACCTTCCTTGTGGACTTACTGTTATGAATTTTTAAAATGAAATACAGAATCTGTTACTGGAAAATCCTTCTTAAAAAGCGTCTTCCCAAGCTAGCAAGTTATGGTACTTGTACTCTTGTAATAGTTCTAGCTTAATTGCAAATATATTCTCAGAATCAATCTGCACATAGTCTTTATCACACAATTGTCGATTAGCCTCAGCAAGATAGAGCAGGTACACAGGGACCAAATACGAGTTTTCTGCATTTGGAAGAGGCTTCCAATTATTTCTGCTTGGGTAACATTTCTAAATGTAATAATTTTTTTAATTTAATATGAATTTAATGAAGCTTAATTGAAAAGCTGGTATAAACATGTAAATCTCAGTAACGGGAAGTTATAAATATAATAAATAGAGCAGTAATAAATGTGTTAGGCCACAATGATGAATCTATGGCAATAACAAAGGTATTTTACCACTATAAAATGGCTGCTAAATTAGCAGGGTATGGTTATACTGATGTGCTGGAAGGTCATATGGCCGGAAACAAGCAGGGACCGTAGTGAGTGGTGAAAGAAATAAAAACCAGCTTCCAACAAACAGAAGTAATGATTGCCTGACAAAGCCTCAGTAATAGAGACGGACCACGTGGTGATGTGACGCTGGCCTGAGTAGAATACACAGTTCTGCAAGTCCATGCTGATTAACATGATTTTAAGAATTACATTTTGCTAAATAAATGAATTTTCTGCACAGAAGAGACCGAGTACTGGGATAATTTCAAGTGCTTGTGTTGGGAAGCATGTGAGGAGTGAAAAACCTGCAAACCAATAACTTTTTTGTGTGTGTTAAAAGCTGTCTTTTTTCTGGCTGCACTCCCAAGCACTAACTACCAAGAGGGTGAGCGCCCTGTAAGAGAAAAACGTTTGCTGCATATATGGGATACATTATTCACTGTGATGTGGATTGGCTTAGATTCACATGCTTTGCATTGGCTGACATCTAGTGGAAGGTGCAGAGTATTGCACATGAAGGTTTTGAAGTTTGAAAAGGGACGTTGGCAGGGCGTGACTAATATTATCCCTACTGTGACGTACCCTGTACCGAAGATGCCTCACGTGTCAAGGTCCCTCAGATTATTTGTTTCTGACAAGGAGTGTAAAATGTAAGCGTGAATTGCAAGTAGAGACCATCAGGTTTGAAAGATCTATGTTTTTTACCCATGCACCTTTTGCTCCAAGAGGGAAGGGCGGATGCATGTGAATCTAAGCAGATACAAGCATCAGAAATATGATTACAGTGGGTAATGTATCCCTTCTGAGGCTTGTGGATCTGCTTACAATTACATGCTTTGCACAGATTAGCAAGCAGTACTAGTAAGAAGCAGGTGTGTTATTACAAGGTAGCACTACAAAGAGATGTTTCAGCACTGCTTGTCCCACCTTCCTATCACCGCTAGAACGTGCGTCCAGACAGTAATGTTGGGTGTAGGTGTGTACTGAGCTTAAAGTGGCAGCCTTGCAAATGTCATCTAGAGGCATGTTTGCTATAAAGGCTAAAGGTGCCTTGAGTTGTGTGTCCTCTGGGCTTACAGGGCAATGTTCTCTTAGCAAGAGAGTAACAGAGGTGGATGCAGTTGACCATCCATTTAGGAATTGCTGCTTTAGAGATAGGGTCCCCTTCTCTTCCAGAGGCTACAGATACAAAGAAACGATCTGTCTTTCTGATCGATTTTGTCTTCTAAAGGTAGAACATGACAGCTCTGCGTACATTCAGTGTATGTAGACTTCCAAAAAATGTTGTTCTGAGACGTGGTGTAAGGAATAAGTTACTTACCTGCAACTCAGGTTCGCCAGCATTGGTATCTTTCATAGATTCACATGCAGTGGTCGAAGTGAGCGGGAGCGGTCAGGAGCGGTGCTCCTCTACTTTTTTAAATTACCTTTTACCGCTCCTATAATTTTATTTTAAGAAGAAACTGTTCCGGAATGGTTTCATTTTAAAATAAAAGTGTAGGAAGAAGTTGAAACTTGCACTTTCAGTGCAATACGCTGAACGTTCACTTAAACAGCAGGTGCAAGTGTTTGGGAGTGTGTATTGTATGTGGGAGGGGACGTGGTGATGGGGTTTGTGGGGAGTGGGTGCAGGCCAGCAGGGAACATAGTTCCACTACTTCTTTTCGTACACTTCAACCGCTGTTCACATGCTGCGAATATTCCTCTGTAACAGAACAGTTTAAACTTAAACTGAAAACTTTCAGTCACTTTTGTGCTCCATCATAGTAATTTTGGATCATACTGCTCACAGCCAATAGGAACACCTCCCCTACCTCCTCCCCGGTCAGGCATCTTCAGATTTAGCAGCACACGTGAGTAGCATTAAGAGCCAAAAGACGGGGTAGGTGGGAGGGTCGCATCTGAATCTATGAAATATATCAATGCTGGAGAACCAGAGTTAGTAACTTATTCCTTCTCCAGCATTGGATATTTCATAAATTCACATGCCGTGAATAAATTATAAAGCAGTATTAAAACAGTACCCATGGGCGCAGGCAAGCTCCCAGCAAAACCTACCACTGGAGACTTACTCAACTCATGCAAAATGGTTCCGTAGAACAGACCTGTGCAGAATGTCGACAGAGCAGAACCTGTTGAACGTATGTACTGATCTCCATGTGGCTGCACAGCAGATGTCAGGCAGCAGAATTCTGGAGAGGAAAGCAGTGGTTGCAGCTACTGCTCTGGTAGAGTGAGCTCGGGCCTGCCAGGAAGCGGTCTGCCGGCTTTCTGCAGTCAGCAATCCATCTTGTAATGTAGGACTTTGAGAGAGCCTTCCCAGGCCAAGAAGGTCCGAATGAAAAACGGTTGATCCATTGTACGGAAGGACTTAGTACGCGCTACATAGTACTTGAGAGCACGCACCACATTCAGAGTGTGCAGTGTTCGCTCCACTGGAGATGTTGGTGTGCCAAAGAATACAGGCAGACCAACTTGCTGATTTAGATGAAAGGTAGATGGCATCTTGGCACAAATGTTGGGTTGGTACGTAGGACAGCCTTGTCCTTGTGAAACATCAAAGAGGGTGATTTTACGGAAAACGCCTTGATCTCCCCCACTAGCCTGGCCAAAGTTATGGCCACCAAGAACGCCATTTTCCAGGAAAGATGCTCAATAGATGCTTGGTGCATGGGCTCAAACAATGGTTTCATGAGTCTTGAGAGTAGCACATTAAACTCCCATGCTGGGGCTGGGCGACAGGCAGGTGGGAAGGAACAAGTTACTTACCTGTAACTGTTGTTCTCCAGCATGGGTCTGGCATGGATTCACATGCTCATGAATATTCCCCGTCGTCAGGCTGGGAATCCTCGGTAAGAAAAAACCAGTATCAGTTTCGTTTCTGATCTGTCTTTCGTAGTAATAACCAATCACTGGTCTCTGCGTCATACTGACCACAGCCAATGACTGCCCTCTACCTAAGCACCGCCTCTGGCAGCCATCTTCAGATTTGGAAGCACGTGAAGTGGCAGTATGACCAAGTGAAGAGCCGCAGAGGGGTAGGAGGGAGGGTTCGCATGTGAATCCATGCCAGACCCATGCTGGAGAACAACAGCTACAGGTAAGTAACTTGTTCCTTCTCCAGCATGGGGTCTGGCATGGATTCACATGCTCATGAATAAAGAATACATAGCAGTACACACATGCACAACCACGGGAGGTGGCAAAGGCTCAACATTAAGCATCACATAAACTCAACATTAAGCATCTTACCTCCTCACCAGGCTCACCTCAGGCGAACAGGTTGCGCAGCACTGCTTGGCCGACCCTGGACTCCTCCCTGGAATCCCGGTCGACGCAGTAGAATTTCGTGAAGGTGTGCGTCGACCTCCACGTAGCAGCCCTGCATATGTCCAGCAGGGGCACACCAGATAGGAACGCCGTGGTAGCTGCGATCGCTCTGGTGGAATGGGCTCTCGGACGGCCAGGCAGCGGTCGGTTTGCCAACCGATGACAGTACATGATACAGCCGGAGAACCATCTGGAAATGGAAGCCTTCGAGAGAGCCTTCCCCTGATTGACAGGTCCAAAGTTCACAAAGAGTTGTGACGTCTTCCGAAAACACTTCGTGCGGTCTACGTAGAACTTCAGCGCTCTAGCCACATCCAGCGAGTGCAAAGTCCTCTCAGCCGGCGACGAAGGCGACGGGAAGAACACAGGCAACACCAAGGGTTCGTTGAGATGGAAGTCCGACGGCACCTTGGGCATGAAGGAGGGGTGCGTCCTGAGCACTACCCTCGTGTCGTGGAAAGTCAAGTACGGGGCCTTGCAGGAAAGGGCCTGGATCTCTCCCACTCGTCGTGCGGAGGTGATGGCCACAAGAAAAGCTGTTTTCCACGATAGAAACTTCAACGGGGCCGAGTGCAGAGGCTCGAACGGAGGTCCCATGAGCTTGGTCAGCACCACGTTGAGCTCCCACGCCGGGGCCGGGGCCTTCACCGGCGGGAACGATCTGAACAGTCCCTTCATGAACTCTTTCACCAGACGATGAGACCACAAGGACGTCCGCCCCGTGGTTCTGGTGTATCGGGAGATCGCAGCAAGATGAATCTTGATGGACGCGTGTGCCAGACCAGCTTTGGCCAGCGTCAGCAGGTACGGCAGTACTTGGGGAGCCGTAATCCGTAGAGGGTTAATCTTCTGTGCGTGGCACCAGACAGAGAACCTCTTCCATTTGTGTCCGTAGCATTTAAGAGTCGAGGACGCCCTGGCCTTTGCAAGAACCTCTCTGCAATCGGCCGGTATGTCGTATCCTCCAAACTCTAGCGCTGCAGGAGCCAGGCCTGCAAGTTCAGCGACTTCGGGTCGTGGTGGAGGATGGCGCCTCCTTCCCTGGAGAGTAGATCCGCGTCCGCCGGCAGCTTGATCGGCGGGGACGCTGACAAGTCCAGAAGGTCCGGGAACCATATCTGCCTCGGCCACGCAGGTGCGACGAGGATCATCCTGCACCGTGACCTCTTGAGCTGGTTGACGAGCCGGATTAGCAGAGGCAAGGGAGGGAACGCGTAGAGGAACAGGCCCTCCCAGGGGAACGAGAAAGCATCGCCCATGCTCCTCGTCTGGGGAAACCTGCTGGCGAACCTCCGGCACTTGGTGTTCGTTGCCGTCGCGAACAGGTCGATCTGGGGTGTGCCCCACCGTCGGAAGAGGCGATCCACCAGATCCTGCCGTAGTTCCCACTCGTGGCACGAGCGCAGCTCCCTGCTGAGTGAGTCGGCAATGGTGTTTTTTATCCCTGCCAGATGAAACGGCACCAGAAAAATCCCTTGGGCGACGGCCCAATGCCACAGGTCCTGCGCCTCCTTGGACAGCGCTGGGGTCCTGGTTCCGCCCTGTTTCCTGATGTAAAACATGGTGGTGGTGTTGTCGGTGAAGATCCTCACCACCTTGCCCTTGAGGGACGGAAGGAAGGACCTGAGGGCCCAAAACACTGCACGGAGCTCCAGGACGTTGATATGCAGGGACTTCTCCGTCGGGAGCCAGAGTCCCCTTGCGTGCAGATTTTCGGTGTGCGCTCCCCACCCTTCCAGGGAGGCATCCGTGGTCACAGTCTCCTGGTGGGCTGGGGTCTGGAAGTCCATGCCCGCCGTCAGATGCGCGCGGGTGCCCCACCACCGTATCGCTCGTCGGAAACTCTCGTCGAGCTTGATCCTTTCCTCGAAGCTGCCCGTCGTCTGGATCCAGCGCGCATCCAGGAATTCTTGCAACGGGCGCATCCGGAGCCTGCACATGGGAATGAGGTAGATGCAGGAAGACATCATCCCGAGGAGGGACTTGATGGACCTCACCTTGGCCGCGTCGGCCACCAACATCCGTTGCACCTTGCCCAAGATGGTCCTGGTCCTCTCCTCCGACGGGGAGGCCAGAAGGGACACTGTGTCGAGCCTCGCTCCCAGAAACAGTGCGACTTGCGCGGGCACCAGGTGGGATTTGGCGTAGTTCACGGAGAATCCCAGGTCCGTGAGGAGTTGGACGGTCCTTGCCGTGTGGACCACGGCGAGCTCCCTCGTCTTGGCGCGGATGAGCCAGTCGTCCAGGTAGGGGTAGACGTGAATCCCCTCGCGGCGCAGCTGCGCCGCCACCGGTGCGAGGCACTTGGTGAATACCCTGGGTGCCGACCGTAGTCCGAAGGGAAGGGCTTTGAACTGGTAATGACGCCCTTGGACCACGAATCTGAGGAATTTTCGGTGCCCCTTTAGGATGGGAATGTGGAAGTAGGCATCCTCCAAATCCAACGACGATAGGAAGTCTCCTTCCTCCAGCTGACCCAGGACGTGCTGGAGGGTGACCATCCGGAACTTCTGCGCCTTGATGAACTTGTTCAGACGTCGCAGGTCTAGGATGGGGCGCCATCCTCCCGTCTTCTTCTTCACGAGGAAGTATCGCGAGTAGACTCCGGAGCCCCGAAGCCTCTTTGGGACGAGTTCGATGGCGCCCTTTCTGAGCATCGCCTTTACCTCCAGGAGAAGTTGAGGGACGTGAAGTTCTTTCCTGGCCACGGGGGGGACGCGCGGGCACCTTCTTTGAAACTCGAGCGCGTGGCCCCGGGCCAGGGCGTCCAGCACCCAACGGTCGGTGGAGATGGACTCCCACACGCTGACGAAGCCCGCCAGCCGGCCTCCCACCGGGGTGCTTCGGTGGGGGCCCGACCCCACAGCCGGTTCAATCCTGCTTGGACGCGGCCTTGCCACCTTGACCTCCTTGGCGACGACGGCGGGGTCCGCTAGACTTGCCTCGTCCTCTGTAGGCCTCTTGCGACGACGAGCGGGCCGCTTGACGGTAGGAAGCGAAACCGCCGCCGGAACCTTTGGAGGCGCCCTTGCCTCCGCCGCTCCGAAAGGACGTTCGTCGTTGCTGCAGGACTCCAAGGGCCCTGGCCGTCTCTGTATCCGCCTTGATGGCCTGAAGGGAATCGTCCACTGTCTTCCCAAACAGGTTGTTCCCGTCGAAGGGCATGTCCAGGACTCTGGTCTGGACGTCCTGCCGAAAGTCTGTAGCTTTGAGCCATCAACGACGTCGAAGGCAAACGCCGTTGCCCAGCTGGCGGAACCCAGTGTCGGCGATGTCCGTCGCCACGGTGATGGCGTGGTCCGACGCCACCTCACCTTCCTGCAGGATCTCAAGGGCCTCCGCCCTCTTGTCGTCCGGCAGAAAATCCAGCAGGGGAGCTATCTTGTACCAGAGCTCCCTGTCGTAGCGGGCCACGATAGCCAAGGCGTTGGCCGCTTTAATCGTCGTCGCTGCCGACGAGATGACTCTACGTCCCATAGCATCCAATTTCTTTCCCTCGCTGTCCGGCGGGGAAGTTGAGTGGAGGCCGCACCCCCCCCCCGCTTTCTTCCTGGCTGCCGCGGAGACGACGGAGTCCGGGGTAGGCTGCGCCCGGAGGCATAGGGGGGCCGTGTCCGGGACCCGGTACTTTTTCTCGTACCGGTCTCTTCTAGCTGGCGTCGTGGAAGGGTTCTTGAGGCGGGAAAGGCCCTCATCCCAAATGTCGTCCAACAGAGGCACTGCGAGGACCGTCTTCCTCTTGGCCTCGCGCCGCTGATAAAGGAAGCCTTCCTTTTTCTTCTCCTCAGGGCAGAGTTGGAAAAGCTCGGAAGCCCTGGAGATCATGGAGTGGAAAGATCCGATCTCGTCGGGCGGAGAAGCCCTGGTGGGAGGCGACGACGGAAAATCCTCGTCGTATGCCTCGTCGTCCGTACCCGTCGCTGCCGTGTCAGTCCCCGTATCATCCCCTCGGGTGGACGGGGAGGAGGGCTGGACGGGGCGCGACGGTTGAAAAGGAGGTGGTGGATGGATCCTTCTTTTCTTGGTAGGGGGAACACCAGAAGGTCCCGGTTCTGGATCCCCCGACGGGAGAGGTTCCTCCGTCGGTAACGGTAGCCTCGTCCTTATCTCGGAGCATAAGGACTGTATGGCCAACAAAATGGCCGCCGAGTTGTCTTGCGGCGCTGGCAGAGGGGAATCCGACGGGCGAGCAGGGGCCCCGTCGGTATCCTCGACGATGTCGTCGTCGTCACCTGCGTCGGGGTCCATTCCGGCGGGCTGGCCTTCTTCCACGCCTAGGCCGTGGCTTAAGACCTCGATCAGCTCCTCTTCTGAGGTTGAGGCCGAATCTACGACGACGCCCTGCCCCCCCTTCTTCCCCACGGAGGGTTTCACGGGGGTCCTATCGATGGGCACAAAGGAAGACTCCCTCCGCGGAGGCAGGGAGATTCTGGGCCCTGAGGTCGCCACCACTGGTGTAGCCACCACAGGCTGAGCCAGGGCCGCCGCGACCGTTTCGATAGAGGGCTTGGTCGGATGGATCAAGGCCTTCACCACCTTAGGTGCGCTCACCGCCTTATCCTTGAGGGAGGGGGCACTGCCACGCTCCTCCTCTGCCTTAGAGCTCGACCGGGGCCTCTCCAGGAGCTTCGCCGGGTGCTCGGCCTTCCTCTTACCCGACCCAGAGCGTTGGCTCGTGGTTGATGGTGCCGGGGAGGGTGCGCCCTGCCTGGCGCCCGTAGAGCCCGACCGTTCGGCGCTCCTGGTGCCAGCGGACTCGCGGTGCTTGGCCTTATGTTGGGCCCCCGTCGCCGGGGCGCCCTCAAAGGTCTTAGAAGACCGCTCGGATTTCTTCTTCTTCTCGCCAGACGGGCTCTTACCCTCCAGCCAGTTGGCGAGACGTTGATGGCGGTCCTTCATGGTCCGTTCCGACATGTTGCCGCAAAACGCACAGTCCTTCTCCACGTGCGTCTTGTCCTCATGAAGGCAGTAAAGGCAGAAAGAGTGTTCGTCCTCCTTGAAGACGTTCTGCAGCTGGCATCCAGGGCAGACCCTGAACAGCTTTCCGGGCGTCGAGCTTCCCTTCTCCTGGGCCATCTCCGAGACCGGGCCTGGGAAGCTTCTGGAGTCCTCCGAAGCGTAGCTCGACGAAATCTTCACCCTTGAGGGGCACAGATGAATCCGACACGGGTCCCCGTTGATCGGATGTAGGATCGGTGGAGCTTGAGGCTCTTTTGACCGAAAGAATCGAAGTTTTTTGTGAAAAAGCGCGAAAAATAGCACTAACGCTCGAGAGCAATAGCACGAGGATCCCAACACATGAACGTGCGGTAAAAATCTGAAGATGGCTGCCAGAGGCGGTGCTTAGGTAGAGGGCAGTCATTGGCTGTGGTCAGTATGACGCAGAGACCAGTGATTGGTTATTACTACGAAAGACAGATCAGAAACGAAACTGGTTTTTTCTTACCGAGGATTCCCAGCCTGACGACGGGGAATATTCATGAGCATGTGAATCCATGCCAGACCCCATGCTGGAGAAAGACCAGAACAGCCCATGCAAAAACTCCTTCACCAGCTGGTGAGACCACAGGGATGGCACCTTGCAGTGCGGTTGTACCTGGGATTGCCGCTAGGTGCACCTTAATTGAAGAATGCATTAAACCAGACTGAGCAAGGGACAACAGATATAGCAACAGATCCTCCAGTTCAGATGGTCTGAGGTTGCAGTCGTTTGTTTTTGCACCATACTTGAAAACGTTTCAACTTGCACTTTTAACATTTCAAGGTGGACGGAGCCGCCCTTGCCAGGATTGCCTTTTAGGAACACTGGAGCCAGGCCTTCAGATTGAGAGAGGCTGTGTTGTGGTGCAGTACCAGTCCCCGATTCCTAGACAGTAGCGACTAGTGTGAGTGCAGCTTGATCAGTGTTGCTGATGAGAGAGCAAGGAGGTCCGAGTACCAAAACTGTCTCGGCCATGTCGGGGCCACTAATATCCATTTGCACCGATACAGTCTGAAAGTTTGGCGGACTCTCTGCACTAGAGGAATTGGGGGAAATGCATAAATAAACTTCCCTTCCCATGGAAATGCAAAGGCGTCCCCCAAGCTCTCCAGATGAGGGAAGCAGCTGGCAAAGGTCTTGCAGCAACTGTTGTTGTGGGTGGCAAAGTGGTCGATTTCCAGGGGGCCCCACGTTTGAAACCAGTGAAGCTGGTTGTTCTGCAATTCCCACTCGTGGCAAGAGCGTAACTCCCTGCTGAGGAGGTCCGCCAGTGTGTTCTGAATCCCCGGTAGATGAAGGAGAATGAGAAACATGCCCTGCAGTAGAGCCCAATGCCACAGGGCCCTGGAAAGCTGTGGGGACCTTGTTCCCCTTGCTTACGGACATAAAACATTAACGTGTTGGTGTAAAATCGTACCACCTTTCCCCTCAGGAGGGTAAAAAAATACTTCAGGGCCCAAACAAACTGCATGTTGCTTCAGCAGGTTGATGTGCTGGCTCTTGCTTACGGACATAAAACATTAACGTGTTGGTGTAAAATCGTATCACCTTTCCCCTCAGGAGGGTAAAAAAAATACTTCAGGGCCCAAACAAACTGCATGTTGCTTCAGCAGGTTGATGTGCTGGCTCTTTTTCTCCTCCGACCAAAGAACCTGGGTGCATTTTTCCTGACAGTGTGCGCCCCAGCCCTTCAGTGAAGCATCCGTTGTGATGGTGGATTGATGGTCCGGCATCCTGAAGGGGGCGCCCTGCAACAGATGTTCCCTCACCGACCACCAGCGAAGGCTCAGTTTGAAAACCCATGTTAAAGCAATGCAGTCGTCCCAGGACTCTGAGGCTTGGATCCAGCGGGCATCCGGGAATTACTGCATCGGTCTCATGTGTATCTGGCAGTTGGGTGATCAACGGAATGCAGGATGACAACATCCCCAGCAGGGATTTGTAGTTGCGAACTGGCATTACCTGTAAGCTGTTGAGACAACGCACCTTGTGTAGAAGAGCTGCCACCATTTCGTCTGAGGGTCTAGTGGTGCAGGTTTGGGTGTCCGGCCTTGCTCCAAGATAGAGTGCCTGTTGAGATGGAGTGTCAAGACTATCAGACTTTTTAACTGGATGAACCACAAAAACTGCTATGTCCTCCTCACTGCTAGAATTACTGCGCACCCCCAGAGTCCCTTCCTCCTCCTCACCTGATGAGGTAGAATAGTTCAGCTTCTTTCTTCAGGGGTGTCGCGCTGGAGTCTTCTTCTTTGTGAGCAAATATGGTCTGCCTCGAAAGTAAGCCATTGTGACTCTATATAGAGAAATTCACAATGACTCCTCTCCGCGATAGCCAGATATGTTTCAGGGGAAAAATCCACTAGGGCATTAAAAAAACCCCACAATGCACCGAAGAGGAACTGTCGATAGGCTGATCCGATGAGAGGTAACTTGCCGTTACTGAAGCAGAAAATCTCCAGAGGAGTACTCCAAAGACGGGTGTGAGGATGCAAAACACAACTGCTACAAACGAGCAGAACATAGAAGAAGGTGGAGAGGCAGGGAACCAGGAAGAAGAGGCAAGATAAAACGGGTAGACTGGTAGCAAGGAAGGAAATTAGGAAGCAGGGGAAAGGGAAATGAAGGCGGACTAAGACCGCAGAAGGATTCACAGAAAGGAGCGCACGCAACACGGGAAAGCTCAGTTGCAACGCATACTAGTAACGAATGGTGAAATACTCGACGGGCGGCCATGTTGGAAAAAGACTAGACTACGGGATAGCGTTTCGAGGAAACGTGGCGAAAAAGTCTAGTGGCGTCGGAGTTTCCACCTCCGCCAGACTCGCCAGCTGCCAGCAGTCGTGACATGGAGCCATGCATGACTTTGGGAAGTTGATGTAGAAACCCAGTTGCTGTAGACACTGTGGTGGTGGCGGTGTTAGTTTCTGCCAGCGGATAAGAGTGGAGGCTATTACTAACCAGTCGTCCAGATACTGTTAGACGTGAATGCCCCTCCACTGCAGGTGACCCACCACTGGTGCAAGGAATTTGGTGAACACCAGTGGAGCAGACCGCAGGCCGATTGGAAGGGCCTTCACCTGATAATGTACTTATGCCACCACAAAGCTTAGGTAGCGCCGGTGTGAGAGGCGAATAGGGATGGGAAAGAAGGAGTCCTCAAGGTCGAGGGACGTTAAGAAATCTCCTTGTTGTACCTGGGACAACACCTGCTGTAGCGTGACCATGCGGAACGTTTGCGCCTTTAGGAACTCGTTGAGCACAGTCAGATCTAGTATGGGCCTCCAACCCCCTTACTTGTTGTGCAGTGACTTTTTCCTTACCAGGAAGTAGCAGGAGTATACTCCCGTCCCCAGCTCATCCTTGAGAATCTTTTCCACTGCGCACTTCTGCTGCATAGCTCACATTTCTTGAAACAAGTGGTGTCACAACTTCTCTGGTTTGTGTGCAAGGGGAGTGTCTGGTAGATAGTCCACAAACTCCAGCGAGTGGCCCTGCTGGAGGAGGGATATCACCCATTTGTCGGTCATGATGTTTGAGCATTCTCCGACGAACCACGACAGTCCTTCCACAGGGGTGCTGAAGTGGGAGGACCTGGCCCTGGGCTGGTCATGCTTGTTTGCCGGACTGGCCCCTACATTAGGAAGAGCAACAGCATTGCTGCAAGCCCCTATAGGGCAGACCTATTCCTGTACTGGTCCCCTGGTGAGTAAGTGGTTTTGTAGGAGGAAGACGACTGGAACGTTATGGGTTTATCCCGCAAAGTCCTGCCACAGTGCCCTTTTCAATTTGGACTTGGCTCTCGACTAAGATCAACCAG
This sequence comes from Ambystoma mexicanum, assembly GCF_040938575.1. NCBI lineage: Eukaryota > Metazoa > Chordata > Amphibia > Caudata > Ambystomatidae > Ambystoma > Ambystoma mexicanum. The sequence goes on along the minus strand of NC_090940.1, from coordinate 106,112,896 downwards.
TAATCTAACCTTGATCTTGGTCACATTGAGGTGATGGTCAATGGGGTCCAGTCCAAGTTGACCTCATTATAGAATATAAACCCCAATGACATAGGGGGTTATAATCCACCTCGGCCAACAGTACACGTGTGGGATTCCCCTCCAGTGTTATTGATGGGTACACAGACCACAGGGGTGGGGTGAACCACTCTTTGGAGGGGCTCGGGCTGGAGATGATATGCCCGGACTAAGCAAGGTATCGGCTCAGTCAATCCCTGAATTGGGGGCAGGTCATGAAGCCTCAAAATACAATGAGCCCATCACTAATCCAGTCGAATCTGCATCTCACAGGCTTATTGGGTGGGAGGTTGACCAACACAAACATGATCCTAAGAGGTTGAATAGGACTGGTGTCCTAGATCTATTTACACAAATGCCATCGCTTAGATCACTTCACTCTGGGGATATTGATTTCATCTCCCTGTCGATTAATGGTAACAACCGGATAGTCTCCTTTTTTTTTTTCAGAAATAGTTTCTAACCTAGTATGGGAACAGAGAACCATATTTCACACTCTTGGCTATGACATATGTCAAACTGCAAATGATTGTTTAAAATATACTTGTCCACACCGGAATCTGTCCAGCTGTCTACATCTGTTCCTGATGGTTTTGCTTCATGAGTGTTGGCCACGATGCAGTCAGAATTATATACAACAAAGAGATCCCAGGACAATCAAGATTGGACTTGGATTGCGGCTGCTATTAAGACCTTTGTAGCTCTGGGTGCAAGACCAACAAAATCCTAGCATAAGTAAACTTAGGCTGCTGTCTTGGAATGTATGTGGGATGCAGGCCTGGCGTAGGGTACTCACACTATGGAAATAAAATGTTCTCTTCTTTCAAGAAACCATGTGGCTGGGGAACTTCGACGGCGATTCCACTTTCTCCTGTCCGGCACCTCCAATGGGATAGGGTGTCCTTGTGGGGGTTTGGCTGTTGCCATTGATGTTAATATTTCAGCCTCTTACTCAGTGTGGTATATGTCTGAGGGAATCCTGGCAGTTCATGCTTGCTTCTTGAGTGGCATAGGAGATGTACTGCTGGTTAATGACTACTGAAATTCTACTAAACATCCTATACAGGATTTTCTGGAGCCAATGACTAGTTTATTTGATTGCTGACTGGCCGATGAATACTAGCACGCTATGATTGTTGGAGGCGATTTTAATGCCCATTGTGCAGAAGGTCCGAATCATAATGGCAAATCTCCCATGCCTTGCGAATGCTCAACTAATCTCAGGTGGGCGGGGGCTATGGACTGGGATTCATTCATGACCTCTTGGGATCTCTTGAAAATTTAAACCGCATCCTCACTTGGCACTCCTGTTTATACTTGGCATAGGGGTCCTTGCACTTCATGGATCGATTACTTATTCGTGTCTTCTTCCATAAAGTCTAGGTGTACTAAGTGTTTTCAGTATCCAGGAATAAGTGATCATCTTATTATCCACTTTATCATGCTGGCATCTACATACAGATGTGATAGTCTGCCCTTATTGATTCCTGTAAAAACTTCTAGGAATGGCCTATCTTGTAGATGGGATAGTAGGACCTATGGCTGTCTTATAGGCTACTTGAGGCAGGCCTGCAATATAGGGGTTTTAAACTCATTTGTTATGATTCCTTGCCGACTATTGGCAATAGACCCCTGGACAGATGCATTGTTGAGGGCATTAGTATGGCCTCGAGTGGTAGAATTCTTCTCCTGTCGGTCCCCCACACTCAACAATTTGAAAGAATTAGGGAATTAGGGACTCCAAGAGACATAAGAGACAGGCTATTAAGCATCTGATGAGTTTGGGACTTTCAGATTGTGAATTTCATAGACTTAGGACTACTAGACACAGGAATCTGGTTACAGTACTCAAATATGAACTTTATCAGCAAGACAGAGCATGATGAAGATTCTTCTTCATTCCGATAATAGACAATTCTGGTCTTGTATAAACAAAATACAGGATTCTGCCTATGATTCTAGGGTGGCATCTGTACAAGGAAGCATATGGGTCTCTTATTATGCTAATAAATCTGGTACTCTTGCCCTCTTAGCTGTCCGCTAGCCTAGTGTCTTTGAACTACCTATCTTTGATGAGCCCTGACCATGGACTATGGAGGACATAGCATGGGCCATAAATAGGCTCAAACCATCTAGGGCTCCCGGGCCGGATGGCTTGCAGCCATTTCTCTTAAAACGGGACCCGAAATTATGGGTGCATGTCTTAAACCCTATTTTGAGGAAATATATGTCACTAATAAGGTTCCTTTGTCATGGAATGAGTCTACTGTAATTCCCATATTTAAAAAAGGTAATGTCATGAACCCTGGGTACCATAGGCCTATCGCTCTGATTCCACAAGCAAAGTCAATCAGGATGGCAGCACTGAGCATTGGAGCCCAAGAAACAATGAAGATGAATCTTGGTCATGGGTAGCCAAGACACTAAATGATAACATGAGAAGTTAATGCCAAGAACCGTTAAGAGGTAATACTCGCCTCCTGGAACAGCAGAGGATTTTCCCATTTAGTCAACAGACCGCCAAATGAGCTAGAAGCTTGTGATATAATTTGCCTATAAGAGACATGGCTGGCTAAGAGTCCATGCATTGATGGATTTGAGATGGTATTAAACCCACCAATACAACAAAACAAAGAACGGCTGATGTCGAGTCAACTGATATTAGTGAAGCGTAAATGTGGGTTTCGAATAAAACCCTGGATCAAAGACTCACCATACATACAGACGGCAAACCTAGAGACAAAGCCAAATAAGAAATACAAAAAAAAGTGGTACACATTATTAACGTGTACTAGAACCATCAGGCGGCTGGTAGACGAAAATGTATAGATCAAGTGCTAGATCACATTGATACTATATTGATCGACAATACAAACCCCAATATAGTATTGTGCGGGGACTTGAATATCCAATTAATCGAGTTATTAATCCAAGCCACAAAAAAGAACAAGGGACACAGGAGAAGGAGAACTTTAAAAAAATCTGGCTTGAATAAATGGATGCCCGAAATATACATAGAATGAACGGAAATATTAATAGCAATAACCCACCAACAGAGACTTGGGAAAGGGGAAGCCAAACATCCATTTTAGACTACTTATTTGAGACAGAACTAATCGCTAAAGAGATGATTGAGCTTAATGTGATCAAGATAAAAAGTGACCATAATCTGGTGACCCTAGTGTGGAAACTAGAAAATCTCCCTCCAAAAGCATAATGGAGACAAGATGCAATCCTCGAACCACGGCGTAATCGCCTTCGACTAAATAACAGATATAACCTTCTTGGCGAATGAAATCAGACCAAATGAAGAATACCCTAAGAAGGATGTGATAGAATATCAGCAATTTATGGAAATTTATAGAACCAAACCATCGGGATTGAAAAAAAACGATATACAGGAAACATGAACAGGACCCTCAAATTGCAAAAGAAAAACCAAGGAATAGCGGAAAGGGCTGAGAAATATTAATAGAAATCTGCGAGACAATCGAATTGAGTTGAAAAGAAAACTTAAGACGCAATATAAAAACTGGTTAATGTCTCATATGGTAATTATGTAACAAAGACGCTGAAGCCATAATGGCATTTGTGACACCTAGAAACTACAGAGGCTTCTGGGCCATATTAAATGACCTAGATATTCCACAGAAGGCGGTCCTAACGAGCATGGTTTCCGAAGAACAATGGATTACACTAATCTATTTACTAAACATGAGGGACCAAAGCCCCGCAACTCAGTACAACCCATGAATGGAACCCCAAAAAGGACCGAGAGGAAATCGGATGACTATACAAAAGTTAAGCACCTCAAGGGCTGCAAGTCCCGATGGTTTGTCTAACCTAATGCTAAAAAACAATCCGGAGGAATGGACAGAGTTCTGTGTTACCTTATTTCAAAATATAATACAAGAGCGAAGGATACCTACCTCCTGGAAACTAGCAATAATTGTGCCGATTTTTAAAAAAGGTTGCAGAACTGAACCGTCGAATTATCGACCAATAGCGCTATCGGACGTTATAAGCAAAATATTCACAACCTTACTTTTAGCACAACTATCACTATGGATAAGAAAGAACAGCGCTTCGATGTGAGGCAAACAAGTTTTGTCAGAGGCGTCGGGTGTAGATTGAACCTGCTCATACTCAACCCCATAAAAAATGGAAGCAATCAAAAAAGGCCATAAAGTATATCTAGCGTTTATAGATCTCGCTCATGCGTTCGAAGGTGTTGACCGCGAAATTGCTATGGCAAAAACTAGAAAAGTGCAGATGCCCATCCAGTTTGATATTTGCAATAAAAGAACTTTATTCGGACACAAAAGTACAGATCAGATTGGACACTAACGACACCTCTCTAAACAAATAAAAACAGCACGGGGTGTAAAACAAGGGTGCCCCCCTGGAACAACGCTTTTCAATTTCTACACTGCTGAGGTCGGCAATGCATTAGAAGGAGTAAAATCATTCCCACCAAAACTGAATGGAACTCATGTCAGCTGGATATTGTATGCAGATGACCCTTGCCCTGCTGGACATGACCCCCATCGGCCTACAAAGAAAGCTGAATGCTCTAAAGAAATATACTGAAGAAAATGGGCAGGAAATATATGTAGCCAAATCAGAAACTCTAATATTGGAAAATTTTAAAGGAAAAAATAAAAAAAAAGAAGTGTCGATGGTTACTGGGAAAAGATCTCCTGAAGCAGGTTCTTTGCACGCGATATTTGGGCAAATTTATCAACTCAAGTATAAATGATCAGCCCATGATCAAACAGATCGCCAGAAAATGTAAGCAATTAACAGCGCAAAGAGCGATTATCCCAAAAAAATATGGGAAATTCTCCTATAAACCAGTACTAAGCTTTTACAAGAGTAAGGTGGTACCAGCCCTAATATATGGAGCGGAAAGCATGTTCGGATGCACAAGTACGATCTGGTTCAGATGTGAAAATATCTTCTGGAAAAGAATTCTGCAGCTTCCACAAGGTTTCCCAACAGCATGTATCCTATACGAACTGAATTTATCCTCAATGAACGCGAGAATAATGTGGAATACACTTGCTCTCTATAGTAAGACCATTGGTACGGACGAAATACCACAATTTAAGCTGTTACTGGAACAGGGGAAACACCGAACAGGACTCTACTTCAGAGATGGCGACTAAAATGCAAAGAGATTCTCAAACAACTTAATATTGAGGAAAACACGCTTGTTAAAAATCCCAATGCTGTAAAAAAAAAAAAAAGAATATTCCAACAAGATTGTATAGATACAGCAGGGAAGAGTTTAGATCATAGATGTATGGCAAATAGGCCAACGGAAGCAAAAGCCTTAAACTGCCTACTAAAATACATGGAAAAAGTCCCCCGCAAGCGACTAAGAACCATCTTTTTGAAATTTAGATTGAACTTCTTTCCGACAAAAGAAATTAAAAAACTAAGACAAGAAGTCAGGCTAGATGATCAACGCTGCAGATTTTGCAAAAGCGAGGGAGAAACCCTGAAACATCTAGTATTAAATTACATCACATTGAGAGATCTAAGAATTCATTATTTAAGTAAAGAGCTAGAACAATTGGCGACTTGCAGCAGCGAAGAGTGGTGGACAAGAATGCATAGTAGTGATTGCAAAAATTTAACAATAGCATTGTCTCTTTACTTAGAACAATTTAGTAAGAGGTTGCTGGATGACAAGTTATCAAGTTGGGTAGAATTATGAGAGATAAAAGGTGAGATTATGATGATAGTGATGACACAACAGTCAATCGAAAATAAGAGTATGTGAAAGTAATGTTAAATGATTTTATTCAATGGAGCTTTCTATTCCTTTCTTTTCTTTAAAAAGTTTGTAACAAACTAAATAAAAATAAAAAAAATGGTTTTCTATACTGCTCTTAAGGGATCTGAACTCCCTGAACCAATAAAACACACACTTGCATGTTCGGGTGGGTTTTCGCCAAGATATTGGTACATCCCTAAATGCTATGCTACTGAAACATCTATTGCAGAAAGTAAAAGCTACACAGGGGATGGAAATATATATGCCTCCTTGGACTTATCCACAGCTTTTGACTGCATAGTACGTGAATGTCTGTGCGCTTAACTACTCATATAAACTTCCCATGAAGATTGTTCCGCTAATTGCGTCGCTCCATGATTCAAACCTTCAAGTTCGTCTTAGTAAGGATGGTGCTGTTACAAGACATATATTGGTTAAGGTGGGACTCAAGCAGGGTTGTACCTTGCCTCCAATCCTCGTGAATGCATAGCTAAGTGATATTGAGGAGATTTGGCGCGCTCAAGGTTTAATTCCTTTGAGGCTGGGCCATCTTGACATTCATTGGTTGGCTTTTGCTGATGACATTGTCAATTTTGACAGAACAGCAGGCGAGGACTTAAACGCAACCTTAATATTTTTCATGAACATGTCTGGTCTAACAATCTGAGGGTTAATGGGGACAAGTTCAAGGTGGTTGTTTTCTCTAGTGGTAAGTCGTCTGTGGTCAAACGGTGGTTACTGAAAACTGGTCAAGTGGAGAGGGTGGCCTCTATCTGTTATCTGGGGTATAATTTGACCTATGCATCGTGAGCTAAGATGTGGAAATATTTGCTAAAGGCCAAACTAATCCTACTGAGGTCCCATATGAAACATAGTTAGGAAAGTGTGTGGTTTCTCTCTTCTACCAGCACTCAAATAGACCCTGTCTTGTTGTATCGGCTTGATATGGTGGCTGTCGATGTGCTGCCTGTTCTTGATTCCTTGCAAGGACTTTTGTGGAAGAATGTACTGGGGGTGGCATCATCAATCTCTAATGCGGTAATTCAACATGAACATAATCTTGTATCACTTCATGCTCGACAGCAATGGAAACAACTCTTGGTCTACTCCAAGTTCTTGAGGCCTCCAGCAAACTCCCTATTTGTGGATTTTCAACTTATGGCAGAATGTGGTTCAGTTCCCTCTGTGAATATGTTTAAGATTTGCATGAGGGAATTATTGGAACAAATCGGTTCATCAGATATGGAACTTAAGTTGAATCCAGATAAAGTGAAATTTAAACTAGTCCAGGATGACTGGAGGCAGACTATGGAGGCCCTGTCTAATTATTCACTTTATAGAAAAGTGGGGGGGGGGGGGGGGGAATCTATCTATATATTTGAAGTTTTGTCCTCGTCATAGGATGCAACAGGTTTTCTTACGCTTTAAACTCAATCAATCAAGCCCTCACTAATGTTAAACAACCATCTCCCTCTAAAAACATCACACCTCACAATAATACCCAAAGTGGAATACCCCAATTCTCCTTTTCCCACTATTCCGAAAAAGGAAGTGCTTAAAGTCATACAAGATCTCAAAGCTACCTCCTGCCCTGGTGACAACTGTCCTACCAACATCTTTAAAGATTCAACTGACCTGCTAGTTCCCTGGATCACTAAATTGATCAATTCATCATTTGACGAAGGAGTGGTACCAGATGTGCTTAAATCCACCTGGATAACACCCTTGCTGAAAAAAGAAAATCTAGACCCCACCAACAAAGATAACTATAGGCCAATAACCAACGTTCCCTTCATATTGAAGATATTAGACAAGCTAGCATACAAACAACTCCAGGCTCATGTTGAAGAAAACAAGATCCTCTGCACTCGACAGTCTGGATATAGGGCTCGGCATGGAACTGAAACAGCCATGCTCGACCTTAAGTCCACCCTGGTGGGCATCGCTGACAAGAATCAAGCTGCACTACTAATGCTACTTGACCTCTCCGCAGCTTTTGATCTGGTTGATCACAGCTTACTAGTGACAAGGCTCGGAGAGGTCGCAAAATTGTTCCTCGATGGCATCAAAATGGATTGCCTCCTTCTTGGGCCCTCACATGGTTAGGGTTAGTGTAGGTAGTCATCATTCCACTCCGATCTCACAAACCTGTGGCGTCCCACAGGGATCTTGCTGTCGCCATTATCATTTAATCTGTATATCCGACTTCTTCTAGACCTCTTGAACAAGCTAGGTGTTCAGTATACTAACTATGCAGACGACACACAGGTTGTCATCCAGCTAAGCGGTCAGTATCGAAATTATGTTGACGTCATCAATAACATCTACAAAGCCATCCAAGACTGGATGGTTTGTAACTCACTTGCTCTTGACAATAATAAGACCAAATTAATGATGATATCCTCCAAGAACACCCGGAGTAAACTAGATTCTAACTACTCCCATTTCCTCATTGCAGACAAAAATCATTACTGTCCAAAGCAAGGTAAAATTCTGGGAGTTGTCTTAGGCGACAAATTATCCATGAAACTGCATGTCTCTAACATCAGGTCCAGCTGCGGATTGATCAATAAGCGTATAAATTACATATGTCCATTCATTACTACCGAAAACTGCACACAATTGTCTACGGCACTGATAAACTCCAGACTGGACTATTGTAATAGCCTATTGTCTAGCACTACTGCCGCTAATATTCAATCCTTACAAGTGGCACAGAACAATGCTGTACGGACTATTTTCAATCATTCTCGCCGTTCCCATATTTCCATCTTTAGGAGGAAGCTTCATTGGCTTCCAGTTAAACATCGCATTTCACACAAGATGCTCACTACGACACAAATGCCCCTCTCTCAGCAGCCCCATCTATCTGTCTGAACGCATTCACATAAAGAGCAATGGAAGAAATCTTTGCTCGTCCCCTGCTACCATCCTTGCCCCTCCCAGATTCAAGATTGCTAAATTTGGTGGCACTACTCTCGATGTTCAGGGTCCTCTACTCTGGAACGCCCTGCCGGCTGGGCTACGACGGATCCAAGAGTACCCCCTTTTCAAAAAAGCCATAAAAACTCACCTTTTCAACATTGTGTAATCTTCTATGAAGCCCTTTTAGCTCCTACTTGCTTCGTTGTCTTGTCTTTGTCCTTGTTTTTTTGTGCGCCCTGAGGCCCACGGGCATGCAGCGCGTTATAAGAATTAAAATAAATAAATAAATAAATTAATTCCATACTATAGAGAAAACTAGGTACTGGACTACGCCGATTCAGGGTGTGGGGCCTCTACTAAATTGTGTTTCTGGAAATGTCAAGTTGTCATGGAAACTCTCAAACATTGAATATTGGACTGCAAACCTCTCTGTACAATTAGACAATGTGTTTGTTAAGGAGAGTTGTTGCTCCGAATATTCCAGAGAATTCCTTTGGTGGGGAACAAATAGATCATTGATTGTTGCGCTAGTATGTTTTCTGAACGGTATAGATTTTGTTAATTGATAATCATCTGATTTTTTATGTACTGTGGAATTGATTGCTTTGTACCTTTAATCTTCTATGAACTTGAGGAAATATTTGTTTTCTATTATTACTGTGTGTTTTGTGTAAATTAAGATTGGTTTTCTTGTTTTATCCTTTTTATGCTTTGTAAAACTGCATAAAGGTTTTCTGCAAACTGAAACAAAATAAATAAAGTACCTGGAGTACACTCCCTGTCCCCGCTGACCTGATGGGACACATTCAATGACTCCTTTCGCCAGGAGTTTGTACTTCCTGTAGTAAGTGGGGCGCATGATTTTCTACCTTTCACAGGGGAGGAATTTTGAGTGATTTGAGAAATTCCAGTGTGTGGCCCTGTTGGATGAGGGACAACACCCATCAGTCTATGGTGATGATTTTCCACTGGTCGACAAATTGGGAAAGCATACCGCCCACTTTGGTATGAAAGTGGGGGTACTGGTCCCGAGCCAAGCCAGGGTGGTTTAGTTGCTGGCTGGCTACCGTAATGCGAGGAACCATGGTGGCGCTTGTTTCCCAGGTAGGACTAGGATTTAAATAAGGGTCCGGATTCCTGGGTCCGGTATGACAGGGAATGGTACAAAGGCTGGTAGTCTAGAAAGGACTGGCAAGGTCGTTGCAGCGTGCCTAGGGTACATGCCGTTTGTGTCCACCTTGACGGTTTGCAAGGTTTCCCCAAAAAAATCTGCCCCATTAAAGGGCACGTCCACTACTTTTGTTTGAACTTCAGGCCGGAAGTTGGTGGCCTTAAGCTAACCTTGCCTGCGTAAGATGGCATGTATGTCCAGGTGTCTGAAGCCAGTTTCTGCAATGTCGATCGAGACTGAAATGGCATGGTCTGAAGTAGTTTCGCCCTCGCAACGCAGGGAAAAAGACTTATCCTATGGTAGAAATTCGAGAATGGGACACAACTTAACCAAAGTTCTGTCATATTTTGAGAGGATGGCCATAGCATTTGCAGCCTTGATGGTGGTAGCGGATGTAATTATATGCTTGCAAAAACGTCAAGATGCTTGCCCTCCTTATCGGGGAACAAAGCATGGAGAGGAGGGGTTGGACGAGCACTTGCGTGCTGCACCTGAGACCACCAAATCAGAACTGGGTTGCGACCTGAGGCACTTGGGTGCAGAATCTGGAACCCAGTATTTGCCAAACCTTTCCTCCTTTGGAGGGGCTGAGGAGGGATTGGTTTTAGTCAACAGTCCATCAGCACTGGAATTGCAACCACTGACTTTCTGGAATGCTTGCGCTGCTGGTAGAGGCAATGCACCCTTTTCTGTTCTCTGGGAACCAAGCCAAATATCTTTGTAGCCCTTGACATTAGGGGCTAGTCCCGGAAAGGAACATCGTCTGGTTCACCATCACCTAGCACCAGGTCGAACTCATCCATGCCTGTTTGGGTAGAAGCTTCTCCCTGGGATACCTCTTCAGATTCAGTGTCTGTAAGATTATGTACAGGGGCAGGTGGCAGCTGTTCTTTTGGAGAACGAGGAGGTGTATCCTGTGATACACATGGTTCTTGCTGTGGTGTGGATGGGCCAGGCAACATCTGCCGCAGCTCTGAGACTAAGGAATGCAGCATTGTTAGAATGCCCAATGAGACTTTTCTAGTAGGTTGTCCTGGTGGCCGACCGGCTGGAATGGGAAAAGGCAGCTCCTCGGATGTCAGCACCGATTTAGGAGGCGGCATGATCGACTGAGGATCAGTCTGCACAGTTTCCAACCCTACAATGTCCAGTGCTCCCTCAGAGAAAATACCAACAGGCTTGCTCTGGGTCTGTATCCTGTAAAACATGCTCAGGCGGGGTCGCCGACAAGCTTAGCGTAGTTCGGTTGACACCTAGAATCAGTGGAAACTAGCATGGAGGCCTGGAAGAGCAGCCAGAGCAGACAAAGTTTGAGAGGCCGTCGTAGTTGAGGCCTACGGCGGATGGTATTAAAGTCTAACCAGTCAATGAGGTGGATGACTTTGCCTTCTGGGCCGTCGTTGTGGTCACAGATTTGCTGAGGGCCGTCGACCAAGATCTTTCACACATCGACTAGGACATGCCCTTACTGAGTCGTGGACAAAGACTTGCTGACTCATCGATCACTATCTTCCTTGGGCCGTCAACAGAGGCGTCAACCATGAAGGAAGCCTGGCTTGTTTGTTACTTGACACCATCAATGAGGAATGCTTCTTAGCCGCCGAAGCAGCTGTCAGTGCTGCTGCTGAAGTTGACGCTACTTTGACAGAGCGCGACTGGTCCCGTTTAGCCTTTTAATTCTGAGAGGTACCCTTTTGCGATCCTGACCTTTGAAGAGGAAGCGTGCTGGACTGGTTTGATGTGTCTGAGGGAAGCGTGATTCCAGACTGACACAGAGACGAGGCCCCTGTGTCATCGAGCCAAGTCATTAACCTGTGGTGGTGATCTTGGAGTGTCTTGTTCAAGGCGACTGACAGATGGAGCTGTCCCTGCATGTTGTGTGCCGAATACAGGCAGTAGGGGCAGTCTTCATGGAGGTCTTCCACGTATACATTCTTAGTAGTTTAGGCATCCCTTATTTTGAAACCTACATCCTTGAGGTGACAGGCCTTGAAAATACTTTGGCATTCACCATGGACAGGTAAATGCCTCAAACTTGCAGACGAGTATCTGCTGAGACGGGACAAAGACCACGACAACCAGAGCAACACAGGCGGTAAGAATTCAGGCAATCCTTGTGAAATCTAACATTTTTGTAGAAATGTAGATGAAGAAATTAATTATCGAGATTTCTAAGGACTCCCAACACAACGTGCAGGAAAAAAATCTGAAGACGGCCTAAAGGGATGAGCTAAGGGAGCCCTTTGCATTGGCTTTGGGCAATATGACCCAAAATGACTACTAGAGCACTAAAGTCACTGCAGTTTTAATTTTATAAAATAAACTGCTCTATGTTGGATGTCCAGCCTTACTGGGAATATTCATGCTGCATGTGAATCTATGAAAGATCAAATGTCGGAAGAACTCACTTAATCCCAGACACTGGGGTAGGTTTAGGAAGGGACCTGTCATGATGCCTACCCCCGGGCATCCAGACCAAGCCCATCAGCCCCGGGAGCAGGCATCCAGGTGCTTACTAAAAGCCCAGCAGCCCCGGCTAGGGGCTGCCTGGGTACAGTCCTGGCGCCATTGGCACCAGGCTCATAGAGGAAATCAGTCTTGTCGCCATAGGCGCCAGGCTCATGTACATTACTTACCTCATGCAGACCATGCTGCAATGAAGTCAAGCCAACGTGAGGCCTGAATGGGACTACTTTACTTCAGGGACTATTTTTTTTACTCGGGTGTGGTTCTGGGGGAACTTCTTACCTGGGACTACTTTGAAGGCTATTTAAACCACACCCGAACAGTAGAACATGCTTCGTGTTATTCTGCATCCAGCAGCATAACGCTCACCGTGCCTGCAGTCAGCATCCAGTCTTCTACCACGCCCGCCTCGAATCCAGAGCTCCTAGAAAAAGAGGAAAGAAGGAGGAAAGGTTAGAACACGGACATTATTTTAATTCCTTACCTGATTCCGGATCCATCACGTCTTCGAACTTGGAAAGGACATTATTGCTGCACGTGTCGCATCGCCAGCTGCAGCGCTGCACCATACTCACCAGTCCTCACAGCATTTTTCGATTCGGCGCTGCCTCCATCATTTTCCTCGCCGAACTCCAGCATCTAGGGGACAAAAGAAATATAAGGTGAGCCGAGAGGGCCAACAAATGCAATCTCTTTTTACCACCATAGACTTCCCTGATTTATCACCGGAGGCATTATTCTTTAACATCCCGCAACTTCTTACGCCGCACCTGTAAGGAGGGAGAAAACAACAAGTTCAATACACACATCTTTTACCGGACAGTGTTGGGTAATACAGACTCTTACCTGAACGCCATCAGCTGCCACAAGACAATCTTCTCTTGGACCCAGCTGCAACACAAGAAGGGAATGGGACAAGAGTGAACATATGACATATTGAACTCTTTGGACTTTATATTTAGGGGTTCTCGCCAGGAACCTCGGAGTCAATATTCATCCGGAACTCTTCCAATGCCTTCGAACCAGTGAAGTAACTGGTATCTACGCGCCCCTGCATTCCACGCAGGATGGAGAGCTCATCATTCAAAAACAAAGTGAGATTACTGAGAGGGAATATCGGAGGTGATTAGTGGGGAGAACAGTGGGGTGCCATTACTAGAATCCACGGGTGGCTAAATCCCTTTCTCCACTTGCAGGAGAATACTTCTACGGGTCAAGCAGACGAGATTAGGCGGGCCAGTCTGTCATCTCTGCACTACGCTTCACGTTGAAGGAGACCACAGCTGTCCGGGTCCGATCAACGCCCCTGTGGGAGCCAGGTGAGCGTAACAGGACCCCTGACCAGGTCTCCACCAAGGAAAGTCAGGAAAGAGTGAATAAGGGACAGGTCTGTACACCCATGTAAACCTATCAAGAAAGGGGAAATGGTGACGGAAAAGTTACTTTAACTTACTCCCCTGACAGACTTCTCCAGAGACCACTGCTGAGGTTCCAGACTCTTCTGTGCTTGGTCTGGTTGAGGAAGACCCAGGGGTCATGGGTGCAGATTTCAATTTGGATGCAGGATTTAGTTTAGTTCGATTGCAGTGCTTGAATCTCGGTTCCAGACAACTTCCAGCAAGACACGAAAATGAAGAAAAAAATTAAGACCTTTGCCAAGCAGGCGGACTCAGGGCACATCTAGGATGCCAAGAAGTTGGATTGCAATGGAAGTCAGATTGCAATGGGAGTCACCATGATGAGACTCACGATCTTCAAAGGATGAACAAAAGAGCACATCCTTCATGGCGTCTTTTGATGCAAGGCAGCTAAAAATGCAGGAGCAGATTTCTTGTAGTACAAGTTGAAGATCCTCCAAGTTCCAAGGATGCACTCTGAATGGTGACAGTTGCAGTGAGGCAGCCCAGGGGAATGCTTGCCAGTCCACTGGTTGGTCCAGGGACACTTTCAAAGGCTCTGAAGGCACGGATGCGCGAGCATGTGTAGGGACTGGTTGATCCCAGGCATCAAAGCCCCCATAAGGGTTTTCTTGCAATCAGGCAGAGGAGCAAGGTTCACAGGGACTTCCCTGGACATGTGCTTGTCAGCTGCACGAGTTGTCACTGTGCTGCTCTTCTTTGTAGCAGTCTTGGCTCCTACGATCTGAAGAATGGCTGCAGGAGTCCTTTTATCCAACATTTGGACTACAAGCTTGGCCATGTGAACCAATGGTAAAGATCTGCACCAAACTGGCAGATGCAAGCCAATCATAGATAGCCACTGGCCGTATATTCTGCCCAGCAACAGACATTCATGCACCAGGATGTGCATGGGGCCAAACAGTCCCAACACACATCCTGGCTCACACACAAAAAGAATATTTCCCTGGGAAAGGGCTTCCCATATTTGCCAATTCCAGACCAGAGGGCAAAAAAGTTGGCCAAAGAACAATATGGCCAAAGGACAGGCATTCATCTTAGGGTGCTACGAACCTTTATTAGGCATTTGCGGAAAATGCAAATGTGCACAAGTAAAAAGTAAAAAACATGGTAGAAACATATCCACTGCCACCAGCTCAACCTATGCACATTGTAACTGTTAGGTAAGATTTCCACAGAGCTGGTAAATCTTCCTTTCCTGGTTCATATCCAGAACTTTTTGCTTTTCTAGTGGGATATTTTTCATTAATACCTCAGTGAGTGGGAACCTTTATCCACACTCACCTGTCTTTAACTCTTTTTATGGGTGTCATTTTTTTTAAGACTCTCCATAGTGTCTTTTTAAAGTTATCATCTCTAACAACTGATTGGCAATAAGTGCCTGTTGTTGCTGGGTTGCCATAGGGGCTCCCCATTTAACTTTCTTGTGCTAACCTTGAGTGAACTACAGTTCCAAAGGGTAGAAAGGATCTTTGGATCCCTTTTACATTTTATTCTGTGAAACCAGCACATCCCACCTTATGTGGAGTGCTGGGGAGATACAATGTATCCCCTTTCACATTAAAACAGTAACAATTCTGTTACAGTGACAAGCTTACCTTTAATGGCTGGTGGCAGTGATTCCT
Source organism: Ambystoma mexicanum (assembly GCF_040938575.1). NCBI lineage: Eukaryota > Metazoa > Chordata > Amphibia > Caudata > Ambystomatidae > Ambystoma > Ambystoma mexicanum. The sequence goes on along the minus strand of NC_090940.1, from coordinate 106,097,452 downwards.
CTTACTAATTTGGTGCACCTTTAACCGTGGGCTGTGAACACAGCTGCAGTAAAGGCACCTAAGGGTGCTTATTTTACCAAAATGGCCCATGTCTTCTTTTTCTGCCATTTTTGTGTTTGTCGTTTCTTGTTCCTTCCCCTGACATCCAGGGCGGGAAATTCCTTTTTTTGAGTTTTGCCTTTGGCGGGAGTCCCCTGGACATTCCGCCCAGGCTCCAGTCAGTCTGTAAGCACAGGAAGTGGGGGAGGAGTCCAAAACTTCCCCCCTCCTTTGTCTTAGGCCTTCCTTCAACTGGGCCAAATCCCAGTGGGGGGTTGGCTGTCCTGATTGGGCAGCCAGACGCCCCTTTCTTGTAAAATGCAGGGAGAGAATGCAGAGGTTGTGTTGCAGTTCCTGATAAATACTGGAAACCTGGAAGCTGAAGTCATGTGGACCTTTTTAACGACGAGAATTCAAGCGCAATTTTCTGTCTTCTTCTGTGCTCCTTGAAAAGGCGCCAAACCCGCAGAACCACATTCAGCTGTGAGAGAAATCTTGCCTAGAGCCTTCTTCATCGATCCCTGCTGCAAAGTCCCTTCTGAGGTCTTGTGTTCCGTCTCCAGAACAAGGAATCCAGTGACCCGGTATTTGGCTGCAGTCCCTGAAGTTCGTCTGCTGCAATCTCTTCTTCATTGCTGAGGTACTGTGTTGGCTTGGGTATATACTTACCTTAAGCCTGTTCAGATTTCTGTGTAGTCCTGGGGTGTTTTGTGTTTGGGAGGTCCCTCGTCCAGTACACCCAGTCCCACTGCTAGAAACCTGCTGTGGTGTCTTCTATGAAGCCCCTTGTCCCTCTTCTAACCCTAGAAGTAAAGTACTCACTTGTTTGCCAGTTTTCCTAAGGAAAATCTGGCTTTTGCTACTAAAGAACTTATTCTAACACTGCCTGTTGGTCACTAGTCCTAGTGACCCCCCTTCTGCCACTGAGAACACTCATGCTCTAAGGGAAAGACTTTGAAAGGATTGGGACTTCTGCCTAGAAAAGAAATCAAGTGTTTTACTTACTTGTAAAGAGCTGGGCTTGCGTAGTCTCCCCTGATGCGCCTCTGTCCTGATCTGGGCCCGTCTGGCATTCAAGGTCCCTTTCACATCTGGCCCCCACCTCGACCAGCCTCCCTCACAACCCCACCTGTCCTCCCTTCATACTCCTGTGGTCAGTGCACCTGCCATTGTCCACAACTCAGCTAGTGTGGTGATTGCCAATATCTCGACATTTCCACAAGACTGTGGTACCTGGTAGCAACTAAGGGGCGGGTGTAAATGTTGGGTGGGATTGGCTGGGGTAGTTGACTCCGTCTCCATGGGTCTCACCTGTGTTCCAGTCTATCAGGTGCCACCCGTCCAGGTGCCGTGGGAGCCTCCCTGCCGGTTCTGGGGCTGTCAGTGTCCTTTCCAGTTTAGTCATCCTTTCCTCTGTTGTTTCGGGTTTTAGTTTGAGTCTGTGGTGTTGAAGAGCCAGGTTTTTAGTAATTTCCTGAATTTGTGGTGATCTTCTGTGTTTCTTATTTCTTTTGGGGGGGTGTTCCAGGTTTTTGCGGCTAAATGGTAGGAGGTGCCTCCAAGTTTTTTCTTAAGGTATGGTTTTAGTTCCAGGCGGATTTTGTTGCTTGATCGGAGGGGTCTTGATGGTTTGTAGATGCACATGGTTTTGAAGGTGATGCGATTTTTTACTGGGAGCCAGTGTAGTGTTTTTAGGGCAGGAGTGATGTGGTCTCTTCTGGATAGTTGGAGGAGTAGTCTGGCTGCTGCATTTCGGATCTGTTGTTTCTTCAGGAGGTATTCTGGGATTCCGAGGTAGAGGCTGTTTGCATAGTCGATTCTTGACATGATGAGGGCGACGATAGTGAGTGTTTTGTGCGTGAAGGAGAGGAAAGTTAGGATTCTTCTTGCCGTGCGGAGGAGGAAGAAACATTTCTTTACTGTTGCATTTATTTGTGGTTCTAAGGTTGGGGTGTTGTCCATCAGGACTCCCAGATTTTTTACTACCTTAGATGGTGTTGGTGCAGTTCCCATTTCCGTTGGCCACGTGATGGCGGTTTCGTTCTCTTGGTCTTTGGATATGATCATGATTTGTGTCTTTCCTGGGTTGATTTTCAGGTTGTTGGCATTCATCCAGTTGAAGACTTCTTTCAGACAGTCGATTAGGGTTGCATGATCGGCTTCGGTGTCTTTGATTTTGTAGATGATTTGAGTGTTATCTGCGTAGTTGTAGCATGTAATGTATTTTTTGAAGATTCTGATGACCGGAGTCTGGTAGATGTTGAAATATAGTGGTGATAGTGAGGATCCTTGTGGCACTCCACAGTCGTTAACTTGTGGAGTGGATTTGAAGGATTTAAATCATATGGTTTCTGTTCTGTCTGCTAGGAATGATTTAGTCCAGAGTAGTGCTGTGCCTGTTATGCTATGCCTATGTCTTCTAGTCTTTTGGTCAGGGTGTCATGGCTAACTGTGTCAAAGGCTGCAGAAAGGTCGAGTAGAAAAAAAGGCTGAGGTTGTGTTTGAGTCTGCGTTAGTTTTTAGGTCGCCCCAGATGGATAGTAGTGCCGTTTCTGTTCCTCTTGCTGGTCTGAAACCGACTTGAGCTTGGTCTAGCAGGTGGTGTTCTACGTGTTCTTGGGTACGTTTATATACGTAGGTTTCCAGGAGTTTTGCCGGGAAGGGAATGTTTGAGATTGGCCTGTAGTTGGAGGTCTTCTACGTCGCCACTTGTGTTTTTCAGAAGTGGCTTGATATATGCTGATTTGAATATCCTTGGTACAGTCCATATTGATAGAGCTAGATTTAGAAGGTTTCTGTAATATTCTGCTGGCGTTCCTTGTGCGAGGATTGATTTGTAGATGTCTCAGGGACAGGGATCCATGGGTGATCCAGTTTTTTTGCTGCACTTTACCAGCATTGCGAATGCCTCTGCTGATATTTCAGGAAAGTTTTTGAGTTTGCGCTGTGGTTCTGGGTTAGGTTCGTTTGGTTGTATGTTGTGGTTGGTTGGTCTCTTTTGTATGGTTTGTCGAATGTCATTGATTTTTTTCTTGAAATGGTCTGCCAGGTCGTTGCATAGTTTCTCTGAGGGGGTTGATGTGTTATCGCAGCTTGGTGGGTTTCTCATCTCTTTAATGATGTTAAACATTTCTTTTTGTGTGTTGGTGGCATTGGTGACTCTGTCGTCATAATGCCTTCTCTTCGCCTTTTGAATTTCCTTCTTGTATGCGCCGATTTGTTTTTGGAACAGTGTTTTTTTTCTGGGTTGTATTCTTTCCTCCATTCCAGTTCCATTTTTCTGTTTTCCTTTTTCATGGTGTTTAATAGCGCGGTGAACCATTTTGCCATTGCTCTTTGTTTTTGAATGGGTGAATGGTTTTTCTGGGGCGATCTTATCTATTGTATCTGCAATCCATTTGTGTAATAGCTCTGCTTTCCCGTCTACGTCAGCTAGCTCTAGTTCTCTAGTTGAGGGTTTGGTTAATTCCAGTTGTTCGAATAGGTTCCTTTCTTTGACGGGATTCCAGTTTCTTTTAGTGGTGGCTGTGAGTTGCCTAGGAGTAGGCTGTTACAGTAATCCAGTTTTGCATCGATAGTGGCTCTCACATAAAATCTAGTAGTCCTGGATATACAGTGCACAATATGAAAGAGCAGAGCAAGTTAAGACTATACTTTATTCAAATGATAACAGACCAAGTCATATATGACTTGGTGAATAACAAGATCAATAACAGAGATGCTAGGCCAATAGTGACGAATTTAAGATGCAAAGGTGTCTTAAATTCAAGTGTGGCCGTGGAGGTGGTTAGATGAGCGAAGTGGGCCGGGGTTGTCATAAGTTCAAGTATGGCCAATGGGATAGTTAGGCGAGGAGCCATTCTTTCACTTTGGATCTGAAACACCAGAAGGCGGGTTCGGCTCTGGTGGCTGACAGGAGGGAGTTCCAGCATTTGGCTGCCAGCACTGGGACGCTCGACCCCCCTGCCGTTTTCAGTTTATACTTGGATATATTGAAGCAGTGCAGGTATGAGGATCTGGTGGGTCTGGTAGAAAAGTGCCTTGAAAGTAACTGTTACCATTTTTCGTGGTGTTTTTGAAACTTGATTAAACTGAAGCTTGGGGAAGGGAACCTCAAGGAATTTAAAGACATTGAAGGTAGTTGGAATAACTACAAGGGACCTGTTGAGAAGGTCTTATGAACAGCTCTGTGAATTGAACTTATTTGCGTGACGTTGACCCAGCAGCACCTGGTAAGACCACCGGCTGGAACCAATCCTGGTTTCCATTTTTGTTGATTCACTATTTTTCTTATTTTTTAGAAGACTTCCTATCACATTCTTGTATAGAGTGATGGCAAGCATAGGTTTAGAGAGAGACTTAGTTGAATTCTTAGACAATGACGGCCAGTAGAAACAACAGTTGAGGGAATTATCCATTTAGAGTTAGGGCCAGTTAGGCATTATACCAACTAAACCCACTTGAGTCTGCAACTCTCTTGATACCATGCCTTTCTCAAATTGCCTTCTCAGGTCAGGAAATGCCTTATATGGATAGCCTTTCCCACGGCAAGCTAAGGCCTTCACGGACTAAGGGGTGATGTGCATGGGTGTGCACACCAGAGTAATAGGCAGGAACTGTCTAGTCCTAATCCACATCTCACATGCCAGAAAGTTTGTTGCGGGGCAAATGTGGTAACCATTGGGTACCCATGATTGGAAAGCTACTGGCTGTTTGAATGGTGGGTTTCAGCTTGCTCTCAGCCTGAATATTGGATAAAGGGGGACTCTTGCAACTGTGTGGCAGATCATTGTTGGAACCAAGAATTATGCAAAGAAGAGCAGCCCACTGATGACCCGAAGACTACTTCTGCAGCTGACAAGCATAGACTCCAGTGTTCTCTTGGTTAAGCCCTGTTCGACTCCTGGATGGGTGGGAACAACCTGTCTCAACTACTGCTCAAGGATTCATGCCGGCAGAACATTCTGAACTGTCCCTGCACCAACCAGCTCTCTCCTGGGATTCCTCACAGCAGCCCTCGCTGTTCCAAGCAGAGATGTAGAACTTTGCAGATCTTCTGCTTGCGCTACAAGTCACATGCTAAAACATTTCCAATCATCTCAGTTCCAAGGGAAGCCGTGCTGCACCTGCCTCTTGTTCGCTGCCTGAAGATCGCTTGTCGCTGCCTGACCGCAGCGACTCCCCTGTTGCAACTATGTGAAACCAAAAGGTGTCTCGTTCGCTAGTCCTCTGGAACTTATCAAGGTGACCGGGACACGGCCATCGCTTTTGGATCCAGTTCCTGGGGGTGGACCAGTGCAGAAGGATCCCCTGGGTGAGGGGTCTTCGGGGAGAGGAGGACAGGCAGTCAATGGTGAGAGGCAGTATTCCGCCTGTTTTTTAAACATCCAACTCCTCCTATCTTATAGGATCTGATGTCCCAACTCCTGCTCTCCAACCACCTTTCTGTACAGACACTAGGCTGAGGAAGAGGGTGACTGAGTCCAACTCTTATACATCGTAATGGACACGTACAGCTAATCGGGTCAAGCAAAGTCAGGTAATTGACTTCAAGTGCATACAACTGATCCCAATTAGCTCTCCTTACATGGATAAAAAGCGGAACCTAGAGACACACTCTGAGCAAGATGGAACACTAGTACGAGCAGAACTTCAGGGAGAAGGCAAACCTACTGGAGCAGAGCAACAGACCAAGGCACGAGGGTAGCGGGCTGATAACCCCAAGAGTTCCCTACCAGAGGTCGTTGCCTCCACAAGGCTGCAAAAGACGCGCGGAGAAAGCCAGATCCCAATATCAAAGACTGCATTGTACTTCAAGGACGCCAGCGACCCTCCCAGTTGAACAACAGAGCTGGGGAGGCGAGGCGAGGCCAAGCATATGGTTCTAACCTCGACTCGTGAATTAGAAATCGAAAAAGCAAGAGAGAAACACGCACAGCCGGTGAGTTGGAAAGCGATATGAGAGACTGGTGTATTTTCAGAAAATTTGAAGAATGCACGAAAATATTGCAAGTGAAGGTGGTGTCATCCTCTGAATCCGAGTCAGAAGCCTTTGAAATGTTTTTTTTTGGGAGGCGGAGCAGAGTCCTCGTCGTCTACTGCTACCGTGATTGGCTTAAGTATAGGATCGATGGGTACCAATCCCTGAGGTAACAAAGGTGACATTTTGTCTTTGATGCATTGATCCAGGACTTCTAGGAAGGGCTCAGAAAGCATGGTTTTCAGCACAGAATTGGTGATGTCGTTCGCCATTTGGGAAGGGCTTGTTTGAGGGCGTTCTAGTCTTGTAGGAGACGTTGAAGAGTCAGCCTTGTTAGGCGGTAGGCTAGGATGATAGATGTTCAAAACCATGGGGCTAGGGCACCTGTATATTGGTTAGAACCAGCTGCGGTCCAGATGGTGTTGGAGCGCGAGTAGGGTTGACCCAAATTGTCCTCAGACGGAAGAGAAAATTGAGGCAAAATGTGAGGCGACGGGAGTGCTGAATAATTGTTCCGGTGGAACCGTAAAAACTTTTGAAGCATCAAAGTCTTCGCAGTCAGAAATTAGAGTAGAATTATCCTTCCGACTCTCCGGTATCGAGCACGAGACAGAAGCCACAGGAGATTTCTTCCGTTTGTGCTTTTTTGGAGAATTTGGTACTGGACTAGAACTCGAATGAGAGTACTTATGCCTCTTGTAAGAGGACTTATGTGATTTCCTCGGTAAAGAGGAGCTTGAAATCTCAACTGCAATAGTAGAGGGAAAACACTTTTCCTTTGGTACCGAAATACCAGAAGTTTTACATACCGAAGCCGAATTGGCTTTGTCCGGTACAGGGGAATCGGAGTGGACCGAATCAACCCCGGAGGCGTGGGCCTCTTTGCCTGTACCCTTGCTTGTTCGGCTTACCGAGGCAATTAATGGTTTACCCGGTACCGTTGTTACTCTGTCTGGTGTAAATAACTCTTCTGGTAACGGGTGGGTCTTCTGAGACCCTATCCCACCAGGAGGTACCAGTGCTTTCCCACCCAGAGGTACTTTCAAGTGAATAGGCTGAGGATTTCCCACTGAACGGTCCAGTGAAGACTCCGGAACTGAGGAGGCAGTCTTCCCAGGGTACCGACGGCAGGTGCCGAAACTAGTAACTCACCTGAAGGTACAGTCCCCCTCTTACCAATGTCAGCCTCCCCTCCTGTTCCAAACAAGGTCTTTGGTCATCTTCGGTACCGGTCCCAGCTGTGACATGCAGACAAGACGAGTCTGCAGAGACCTTGGGTGAATCCCACAGCAAAGACCCATGTACTCACCGGGTGATGTATACCCAAACAGCAGATGCAGGCATGATGGGGATCGGCCACAGAAAAATGCTTCTAGCAACGGATGCACTGCATGAAACCTGTTGCATACGGCATGCGCAGAGGGAGGTACCGCAAATTGAAAAAATAAAAATAAAGAACCAATCACTAAGAAAAAAAGGGATGGCCAGCAGAAAAGAAACGCCCAGAAAAGGGAGGCGAAGCAAAAATTCTTACAATCCCATTAGGTGGAAAAACAAGAACTGGGTGTGTAACGTTGGTGACATAGGGGTAAGGTGTGGGCCCGGCGTGCAGGACATAGGCCCCACCCCTTCCAAGACTCTTAAAGTGGCAACTATCTTTTGCAGCCAGCTTTTCCGGCCCGCCTGCGTATGCAGGCGTTCCCCAACCAGTTTGGAAGGAGGGAGAGCCAGGATGACAGAGAAATATATGTTTTAGGAACACTAGGTAAAGTGTTGGTGGAAAGGGGGTAGTGTGCTAGTGTTAGGTGGACTATGGGGATACCATGTTCCCCACAGGTCGTAACTACTCATATAGGTGGCTTCCCTCCCCATGAGATCCACCTGCTGAGTATCACCTCCAGAGAGACTATTGGGTAGCGGCCCCACCACCCTGACCTCAAGGGAAGGCCCCCCTGCCGCCCAAGAGAGATGCAAAGACATCCAGGGATTTGTCACAGCCTGCTGTCATGCAATGTCTGCTAGGTTATACTAGTGTATGGGTTTAGAAGGGGCCCCCAGGCCTAAAGCCTAGAAGAACTTTTCTAGGGTGAATCGAAAAGCAACATTCGGGTGGTGATATGGAAAAGACTCCATAATGTCCAGGTTAGGAGAGGTGTCCAATCATTTCAGGATGGACAGCCCCTTTTAGGGTGGGATCAATCCTGACTTGCATTTGATGGCATGCTCAGAGCAATGGCAGAGGTTACAATTAATTCAAACCATCCAGCTGTAAGACCTTTCCTTTAATCTGGTGTGGTGTCAAGCCCACTAGCAACACCAAGCTCAGCAGCTAGCTCCTTTAAGGCGGGTCCATCAGTGATTAGATTTAGAGGAGTTTGCCCCCGGACAGATTGAAACGGTTGAGACCAAAAAGGTATAAAACGCCTCTTTCCTGGTCATACATCCCCTGCTATATTGCCTCAAGTATGTTTCCCTTGTGTTGCCTTCAGGTTGGTAGGCAGTGTGTTCTGAGGCTACTGCATGCTAATGTCAGCACTGTAGTAAAAGCTTTTTCTTCAGTTCAGGATCCAAGCGTTACGGTGTACAGATGTTGCTTTTCGAAGGACCCATGCCGGCCTTACTGTGGCACCTTCCCCTCAGTAGGGGGTCCAGACTGCTGATGCTTGGGAAACAAGCTTGAGCATTTTCTGCCAAGCACCTCACTCATTTCTGCTAAAGAGGTAGTGATGCATTTTGGTTCTGTAAAAAAGGAGAACACTTCGCTTTCCTTTGGTAAATAGTTGAATAATTTAGAAAAGGTTTGAAACTATCAACACCACAAGCCCATGGCATCCTTTCTAAAGAGAACCCGTGCAAGTGAGAAACGCTGTTGAACCCTGTTACTACACACAGTGCACAAGGCCGCATTAACCTAAGGGTTTGGACTTCTCAAGTTAGGATTATTCTCTTGCGATTTTGGTTCCCATCATTACTGCATCTAACTTGCCTGCTTTGCTTGATTAAGTAATATGATGTTTATTAAACTAACCTAATGGTTACTGTATATATTTGTATTGTAGAGTGGTGTGTGATAATACTCAATTAGATTTATTTTCCAGTGTGCTCATAGGGCCTAAAATACATTTTTATAACAGACTATGAATTGTAGTGTGTGCCATACTGCGTGGACTCATTGAGGGCCCCTGACCCCTCTCACCGGAGACCAAGGCTGGACCAATCTTCACTCTACCTTGATTGCGTTTTGGCTAACCCATCAGAGCTCCCTGTTCATCATAACTAGGGTGGCCTCCAAAATTCTGTCCACCAGGCAAAATTCTAGAAATCCATCTTAACAGCGGCCTTCGCTGATGAAGTGGGCTGCTTGTATGATGATTTCTGCAGTACAGCTGCCTTTTCCAGGGCAGACGGAGCATGGGTGGTATATGTCCCTTCACTCTTTTCCCACAGGAAGCCTCCTCGTGTGATCGCGACTCTTGGAAGATGTAGCACACTTTAGGGGGTGTGCTGTGAAGCGTGACCTCTAACGGAAGCAGAGTCCGAGTCCACAGTAACCTCATCTAGCCAAGTCCCCAAGATGCTGTGATGGTCGTTCACGGTTATATTTGAAAACTAGTGACAGATGGAACACAAACATCATGGTCTGGATACAAGCAGTACGGACATTCTTCATGCTGGACTTCAGTGTGTATATTTTTAAGGTGGCAGGTGGACCGTGCTTTGTAAAGGCTTTTTATAGTCATGGAATCAGCCATGGTGGTTCAAGGAACAACACTCCACAAGCCTCAACCCTGGGGGAGATGGCACAGTTCTGACCTGCAGAGGGGCACCCATTGGATGAAGGGCTTGCTTAAACACAGAATAGAAAGTCCTTATTTGAGCTTTTCGGCACTTTTTTGGCTCATGCAGCCTCGCCAGGAAGCCCCTTTTCAACTGAGCAACTAAGTGCAGACCTTTAGACCACCTAATTTATTCCAACCCTTGCCCTTAATTTTAATTCATCCCGACTCCTCTGCCGTAAATTTATTCAGACCTGCACTGCCTTTCATTTTAAATAAACCTGTATCCCTTTAACTCAAGAAAAAAGGAAGACCCCACTCCCTCTTTCTGTTCCCATTCTGAGACATTCACGTGACCCAACCAACACTCTTACTGGACCCTCCCAAGGGCACCATTGCCCGGGTAGCCGGCAAAGGACAGTAGAAAAGGGCAATTCCAGTTTGCATGGCACCCTGCACCCCCACTATCCAAACATCTACAGCAAAGAAGGTATTGGAAATCACAAAATAATTCTTACCAATTTGATCAATGCTGCCTTTGAATTTAGCAACACTACAATTGTACTGATTCATTTTATGCTGCTTTTGAGTTTAGCTAAACTAGAACTGTACTGATTTGGGGTCAGCTCCTTTGAATTTAGCCACACTAGAAGTGTACTGATTTAGTGGTTTAGATTTAGTTTAGATGTGCGCCTCTAGAAGTCATACACTAGGACCACAGCAAACACGGGAAAATACAAAATGATGAACTGACAATAAAAATACTCAACAAGAGATCACCTGAAACCAACTAACCACTCTTCTCCACACCTGTACCTACTACACAACCCCTGAGAAATGCTGAAATAACCCATCAAAAATGAGCAAACCGCACACCCATCCCCAGTCATACCACAAATCCAATACCTGCAAAAAATCCACAACTCAGACACTGAACGCCACCCTTACGGACACAAGCAGCCCAGTGCACATCATAAAGCACACCTAGAAAGCTCACACGCAGATGCCAGTTTCTACAGTGGATGATCCGGAGGCTTTTTTTTTTTAGAAAGGGGAGGCAGTATCCCTGGTCTACTGTTTCCAATGCCCATGCAGCTGAAGCAATGCCACGCCATTCTTGCAGATGCAGTGAGAGTCTGCCTCCCACTGGGGTCATGTGGGTCGAGGCCTCAGAGGTTTTGAGGTGGCTGAAGCAGCAGCTGATGGTTAAGTAGCCATTGCTTGGGCAGACATTTCACCTCTCCCTCGTCCACCACGAGGGAATCTTCTCTGACCACTTTGACTAGCCAGTCCTCTTGCCCTGCCAACTGAGGAGTAGAAGCGAAAGGACTTACCCCTCCAAGATGATCCACTGGGGTGAGAGGGTTGTGGCTGTCTGATGGTGGTCCCAAGGGATTTGGCTGCCGCTTTTGAGGTCTGCAGCTTCTGCAGGCTTTCATCAGCCTTGCTGCCAAACAGCTGTGTGCCGTCAAAGGGCATGTTGAGGAGCCTGGACTGCATTTCTGGTTCAAATCCTGACTGATGCCATCAGCTGGGTCCATGCAGAAAAAGGGACTAGGGTGAGGTGCCAGAGGGCGCGTCTCAGCGGGGCTTTCCCACGCCCGAGGCCATGCGTTATCCTAAACTTAAAGGGGAAGCTCAATTTCACGCTGCTAAAGGTTCTGGTACCGTCCCCATGTTGGGGGACGCCCACAAGGATGGAGGCAAGTAGACAGGACATATGAGTAATATACAGCATAAGATAATAAAATATGTTCAAAACATCATACCTAAAACATTACATAGCTTAACCTATCTCTATTAACCACCTCCAACACATTCTTAATAAAAAGGGCTGTTTCAGTTAAAAACTTCACATCACAGTTTACAATAAAATCTATAGTATCCCTTAGTGTCCATAATAGATTTTTAATAAGGGCGGGCTGTAGCCACAGCTTCCTTAATATAAACAAAAATGAGATACATCTTGTTCAAAGCCACAGGAGCAGAAGTTTTCCACGGCCAACCATGGGGTTCTTGATTGCAAAGGAAGCACATTTAACCAGGCCAATAATACGAGTCCTCTGGATTCGGGTGTCTTGATCCTAAGCACAGCGGGGACTACTCCCACTTGTCTGAGTGATGGAGAATAATGTCTCAATGAGCTTAAATGTACACTTCTCAGAGTGTTAAATTGTAGTTCTACAGCTAGCAACGTAGAAATCTAATTATGCTGACTGCGTGATAAATCGGCCCAAACACCCCTCAGCTCCAACACATTCATTAAGTGGATTCCATGGTTATACCAACTCTTCAAACCTTTCAAACCTTTACTAGAGTTGACCATGGATTCACACTCAGCATGTGTTAATTTAGAGTTTAATGGGGCATTTACTTAGACATTCAGAAAAAAATATGAAAATCTCCTCAGGCTTTATAAAGCCGATTATCCCTAATTTGTTTCTTAAAGATGGAAAAGCTCTGATGCCCTGCCTATCATGGCGTGAAAGGAGCCAATTTTGTTGGGAGGGGAACCCCGGGGAGGGGGTGATGGGACATCCATTCTGTCGTCACTCACGTCGTCCGTCCCCGCCGTCTCATTCCTCGGTGGGGGGGATGGAGGTGAAGGATGGAAGGGTGGGGGAGGATGGATTTGCCTCTGATTGGGTGGAGGACTCCCCGACGGGCCATGCGCCGCTGGATTGTCCACTGGAGGCAAGGGTATCCTCATCCTTATCTCGGTGCACAGGGTTTTCAGTGCCAGCACAATGTCATCTGCCTGTCCGTCAGCGGTGGCATTGGTTGAGACCGGAGTGCCGGCATCTGCGTGGTGTTCGGTTCCTCGATCTGCCATTCTTCATCGGCTCCACCCTCGCTCTACGTCCGCCTCGTCGCGATCCTTCCCGCGGGCCCTCTCCTTGAACCGCTTGTCCAGGTATGCCTGGACGATAGACAGCTCGTCCTCGGAAGAGGTATCTGAGTGTTAGGGCTACCTCGCCCCCCCGCCCCTCTTTCTCATCGCAGGGATTCACGGGGGTCTTTTCGATAGGCTGTAAAGATGATTCCCTCTGGGACGGCAGGGAAATCCTAGGCCTGGAAGTCGTCTCCAGTGGGGTCGCCTCCGCAGGCTTCGCCAGGGCCGCCACGACTCCCTCAATCGAAGCTGAAGCCTTAGCCGGGTGAATCTGGGCATTCACCGTGTGGGGAGGGTCACCGCCTCTCTCCCCGTTGGTTTTCTCTGTTGGGACCTGCCAGAGCTTCTCCCAATGCTTATCCGGGTTCTCCGACTTCCTTTTCACCGAACCGGAGCATTGGGTCATGGTTGCCGTCGTCGCTGAGGAGCCCGAACCAATGGCGCTCCCGGTGCCCGCGGACTCGGGGGCTTTGCGTTCTGTTGGGCCCCATCACCGGAGCGCCCTCAAAGGTTTTAACAAGACCGCTCTGACTCCTTCTCACCTGCTGCTGGGCTCTTTGCCTCTAGCCAGTTAGCAAGTCATGTACGACAGTCCTTCATGGTCCAGGCGGACATGTTCTTGCAGAACGCACAGTCCTCCTCCACGTGCGACTTGGCATGAAGGCAGTAGAGGCACCGGGAGTGCTCATCTTCCTTGAAGACGTTCTGTAGTCCACATCCTGGGCAGATCCTAAACAGCTTGGATCCAACGGGCTTCGAGTCCCCTCTGTCCTGGGCCATGTCCACGCGGGGTACGCTTCAAAAGATCTTCCGGAATCCTTCAAGAAGTTAAATTCGACAATAAATAACCCTTGAGGGGTGTAGAAATCTCCGAAACGGGTCCCCGTTAATCGGAAGATGAAGCGGTGGAGCTTGAGGCTCGATTTGATCGATAAATAAAGAGTAAACTCTTTGGAAAAACGCAACACGCAGTAAAAGCTCGAGAGCTAAAGCACGAGGACTCCCAACACTTGAACGTGCGGTAAAAATGTGAAGATGGCTGCCAGAGGAGGGGCTTAGGTAGAAGGCAGTCATTGGCCGGGGGCAGCATGACCCAGAGACCAGTGATTGGTTATTAGTAGAAAGACAGTTCAGAAACAAAACTGTTTTTATCTTTTACCAAGAATTCCCAGCCTGACGACGGGGAATATTCATGAGCATGTGAATCCATGCCAGACCCCATGCTGAAGAATAAGACATTCACTTATGTAGTCCCTCCCCCTCACTTTGGTCCTTTATGAACACAACCAATGAGGTGGCAGGGCTTAAGCTCCACCCCAGGCAGCCATCTTTAGATTTTGAGCCATATATGACTGCTGGGCCTTGGAGCAGCCTCTCAGGGGAGGCGCATGTTAATCTATGGAAGATACCAATGCTGGAGAAATACAGTTACAGTTAAGTAAATAGGCATTCTCCAGCATTGGATCTTTCATAGATTCACATGCTTGGATAGAATACCAAATAGTAGAAGCATGCCACCTACTTCACTGAAGCACACATCAGGTCAACAATAGTACCCAAGAGAGTACCCTGAACATATTATGCATGCTTGAACCTGAATGGAAGGAACAAAGGCTGCTCCTACCTCACGCAAACATGTGCCGCAGGACAGCTTGTCCTGACGCGGACTCCCTTCTAGCGTTTGCTCTTAGACAGCAGTGTTTGTCAAATGTACGGAGCATGCTCCAGGTTGCGCCCTGCCTAAGTGCTTCATGGCCACTCCCGCCTGGAAAGCCAGTGTAGCTGCCCTCCTTCTAGTTGAATGGGCAGTAGCTGTACTGGTAAGTGGGTTGCCCCTGATCTTTTGGCAGTGGGTAATACAATACACCACCTGATAGGACAAGTCCTTGTTTAGAGATATGTTGGCCCCTACAGGGCCCTACAACTGAAATTACCAATCTGGAAGACATTCTAAAGGGCACTAGTGCGCTGCAAGTAACATTTCCGTACTTGCAACTGGTGCAGTGAATGCAGGGTGTGTTGGTATGTCTGCCGACAAGAAATGTAGGATGTAGCTCCAGAACCTCAGGAGAAAGATGTGATAGCCGAGACATGACCCTTAAAATAAAACCTGCAATAGGTGCGCTTTAGCAGTGGAGCAGGTAAGATAGTATATGGCTTAATGGGACCGAAACAAAGGTGGAGCTGCGGTGTTGCATACCAGGTTGTAAACCTTCACTATTTCTTGTTATACGTGCCTACTGTGACCGAAGACGGGTTGAGCTGCTATGTCCCACAACAGGTTGTAAACCTTTTCCATTTCTTGGCATCTGTGTTGCGTGTGGAAGGTGCCCTGGAAGACTGAAATGAAATCTCAACATTCGTCTGCCAACATTAGGTTTTTTGTTGCTCAGCAAGCGATCTCAGAGATAGCGTCACTGGGTTGTGGTGAAAGATGTGCTTGTTCCGTTGCATAAGCAATGCTCGGTGTGCTCTGAGGCGGATGGGCATGGATGCTTCATTTGTAGGAGAGTCGTATACCAGACTTGCCTGGCTCAGGCTGGAGCTACAGAGATCATCCTGCAGGGTATCCTTTGACCCATCTTAGCCCCTTGGACAGCAAAGGTAGCAGCGTGAAGTGTAAAGGCGCTTGCCTGCCCATGTGAGGGACCAGGCATCCCACAGTGAATTTTCTGTCGGGTAGCTGGATGCAGAACGGAGGGCAGAAACAGGGGCGACGCCATGTTCTGAAAATGTGTTCGAACTCGTTTCAATCAAGTTCAGTTCGACTTCAGTCCAATTGAGTTTCCAATCGTGGGACGGGGAGCATTCCCATCTCAGTTGAATTGCTAGAAAGTTGCCCTTCCCTGGAAGGTGTTCTGCTCTGACTGGAGTTTTGTGGGTGAGGGCCCATTTCCAGGGTTTGTGCGCCTCTGCAGATTGCAATGCTGACCTTGTGCCCCCTTGCACGATGTTATAATGCATAGAGGTGGTGTTGTCTGTGTAAGGGGACCACCCGTCACGCCAGGATAGTTTGAAAGAAAAGGCTCTAAGTTACAGGACATTGATGCAGAGGTTTGATTCTTTGAGGTTTGATTCTTGTGCCTACCACGTGTCCTTTTGTCTGTAAGGTTCTGAGATGGGCTCCCCATTCTGACAAGGATGTATATGTTCTGAGAAGATGCATGTAGTGGGGGACTGGAAAGGCCTGCCTTATTCTAGGTTCTGCTCCCTCCATTACTCTGGTGGAAAGGAAGTGGCAGGTACATGCTGTCCTCACAAAAAACCTGATGCTTGGATCCATTGACAATATAGTTCTTTCTGCATCAGCCTCATTCCCAACCTCAATTTGGAAGTAGTAGTATACATGATGAAATTAATTATGCCCAGTAAGGATTTGTAGTGAGGCGCTATGTTGCGCGTGTCTAAGAAAAACAGTTCACTAGCTGGGGGATCGCGGTTTGTTCTTCCGGAGGATGGAGTCACCCTCTGAATGTGGGTGCCCAGTTCAGTTCCCAGAAAGAAAAGGTGCACGTTTTTTCTTTTTGTCGGCTTGACCACCTATTTACCATGTGAAAGGTCTACCTTATTGATCGTTTCCCATGTTTCTCTGACCGCCTTGTTGTGTACATACTTGACCTTGCTCCGATGAGCCAATCATTATAATGCTTCCACACCTGCTCTTCTTAGGTGTGCTGCCACCGAAGTAAGACCTTTGGTGAAGACCCTTGGTGCTGACCCTAAGCCTAAGGGAGCACCCTGAACTGAAAGTGCTTGTTTCCCACTGTACACATCAGGTAGTACCTAGCTCCAGATAAATGGATACTTGAATTGAAAAAACATCTGCTAGATGGCGAGTAGCCAGAAAAAAAGGGCTTCTGGAGCCAAGGCCAGTCTGTTGAAATGTGCCTGTAGGGCTAGAATAGGGGGTAGTCTTCAGTGTATCGAAGCAGATGGCCACAGAGACCATCGGCTAAATAGGCTTGCGTTGCAAAAGTGCAAGAACCACATTGAGGTCCCAGACAGGTTGCGGCATATGCACAGGAGGAAAAAGCATAGACAACCCCTTAAGGTATGCCTTAACCACCTGGTTGGCTGCCGAAAACATATGCTCAGGGAAATTTTTGCAAGCCCCGATGTCTGCCAAATACATGCTGCAAGTATCCACCTGAACTCCATAATGAGCCAGGTGCGCTGAAAAAGCCAGAACGTCACCCAGAGGACAGGCGACAGGGTCCAGATGCTTGTCACGAGCCCAATGGCAGAACCTAGTCCATTCCTTTTACACTGGGACTGAGTCGAGGGCCCTCCTGGCCTGCTGAATGATGTTCCAGCTGTCATCCGAAAATTGAGCATTCTGAAGCCTCAGCTGATTAGGAGCCAGGCCGCCAGGGCCAACTTGACAGTGTCCGGATGCTCCACTGCTCTGCCCTGCCCTGCTGTATCAAGAAGCCCCTGCTGGGGATCGAAAGATGGATGGTACCCTGGGAGAACAACTGCAGCAGATCCGAAAACCAGGGTTTCGAAGGCCAGTGGGGGGCAACTTGGATGCGGCAGCAGCCCACGGAAGACCGGAACTTGCAGAGGGTCCGCTGGAGCAAAGGGGTGGGTAGGAATGTTTAACACCTGCAGCCGTGCCAGCAGATCTGGAAGGCATCTCCCAGTGACCCCCAACTTGCCTATGAGGTAAACTGGGGGCACTTGGCATTCAGAGGAGATTCAAACAAGTCCAGGTCCGCGAACAGCCAACGCTGGAACAGGGGCAACCAGGAGTCGCTGTGCAACTCGTACTCCTAGGTGTTGAACCCTAAGAAACTCAGCTGTTCTGCTTTTGCATTGTTGTCCCCCGGCAGGTGGACTGCAGAAATCCAAATCCTCTGAGGGCCCATTCCCAGACCGAAACCGCCTCCATGCAGAGGAGGGGAGAACGGTTGCCACCCTGCTTGTTCAGGTAAAACATAGTAGAATTGTCAGTCCTGACCAGAACAGACTGTCCCTGGTAAGGGGCAAAAACGCTGTGAGCTCGAGCAGATAGGTATGTAGGAGGGCATCCATCCTGGCCCATGCTCCATGAATCGTATAGCCCTCCAGAGTAGCCCCCCAAGCCCGAGAGAGAGGAGTCCGTCGTCACCACCAGGGTAGGCTCCGGCGGGGTAAGAGGGGCTACCACTGAAAAATTGCCATCCATCAGCCACCAGCGAAGGTCAGGCAAAATGAGCGGTGGTACTGGGACCCTGTCCGACAGACCCCGTCCCCTGAGCTCAGTTGGCCGCCAGGTGGAGCTGGAGGCGCCTCATCTTGAGACAGACGTGCTGTATAGTCAGCACGCAGGAGGCCATCAGGTCCAGAATGTGCTGAAACCACCATGCAAGGTTGTCGAGTTGGCCAGAAAGTGCCCCACCGCTTTGCGGAGAGACATAAGCCTCTTGGGCGTGGGGAACACCTGCTGAACGGTAGTGTTCCAACGCACTCCTAGGAAGACCAGTTCCTGAGACGGGTATAACTGCGACTTCCTCCGGTTGAGGTAAAAACCCAGCTGGTGAAGGGTATCCGGCCATCTCTGGCAGGAGCGCACCACCCTTTCGGCGTTACCCGACCCCGACGTTGCTGCTTCTTGGCGGCAGAGGAGGGGGAGCAGCAAAACCTGTGCAACGTCCTCTGCTGCTTGCTAATGTTATCGCTGGATGATCCGTCAGGCCTCCACGTACCGCGGTGTCTGAAACCCTTGACGCCAGAGAAGTTTTGGGGTTTGAACTCGGTCCAACCCTGGGATGGAGGGAAGGATTTCTGACCTGGCTTTCTCAGAGTGGCCAAGGACTTGGCGGTTTGAGTGGAGGTTTTCTTGTTAATCAATTCATCATCGGCGGACGAATGAAAAAGGTCCACGCCCTCGAAGGGCAGATCTAGAATCTGCTCCTACACGTCAGATGAAAACCTGGTGGCGTGCATCCAGGCCGTCCTTCTCATATCGACCCCAAGAACAAGCCCTCTGCTGGCTGTGTCTATGTGGGAAACCGAAGACTCCATGAGGTCCTGCGCAATGGCCCGGGCATCTGCCAGTCAGGCCTTGAAGGAGGCTTGTTTGTCCGATGGGAGATCAGGCACAAATTCCCTGCGCTCTCGCCACAGCTTCTGCCTAACCGCGGCCAAGAGGGCGTCTGCGTTGGCCTGCCGCAGATGGAGTAACAGCACTTTCCCAAGGAATCAATTACTTTGTCCTCCTTGAATAGGCAACTGGCGGTGGCTCCCGTGGAGGAAGACGAAGATAATGGTTTCGAATAGAAGGAGGCCATGGCCATCACAGAGGAATGGGGCTGCGGTGGGAGGCAAGGAGGATTGGCTCCCCGTCCGTCAGCCTAAACCTGCTGTCCAACTTCTTGTTCATCTCAGCGTTGGCCCTGGGCTTCTCCCAGACCTTCCACGCCACCTGCAGCACATCCTTCTGGAGTGGAATGCCAGACCAGATTGTGGTGAGCTACCCCAAGACCACTGCAAACGCACCTGACTCCTGGGAGGCTCCTCGGGAAGAGGGATCCCCAAGAACTCTGCCAGGCCCTGGAGGCGGTCATGAAAGGCCTTAACGGATGCCGAGGGCTCATCGTTCTGGGTGTCGTCATCCTCATCGCCCTCCCCCTTCTCACAGGCTGAGGGGAATCGGGCCCTGCAACACAGGTGCCGGCGGGGCCACCTCGCAGGTCCGGAGCCGCAGACAAGTCCACTGGCTGTTGAGAGAGAGGAGTTTGAGGGATCAGCACAACCAATGAGGCCTGAATCAGAGGCAGCACCAGAAGAGCCGAAGGAACCGAGGAGTCTCCAGGGGAGGGGGTCGAGACAGCACCGCCTGAGGGATAACCTCCTTCCAATGTCCTTCAGGAACCCCTTCATCTGAGGGGAACGCATGAGGAAGAGGAAGCGTTCAAAGAAGCTGACCTCACTAGCTGCCGGGTCCCTAGGAGCTCTGTGTAACGCTCACCTGATTCCCGTAGAGGCGCCGGTCTTGACTGGGCGTATACCGTATCTTCAAAGGTGATGTGTAACACACGGCTGGCTCTTTGGGCTGGACCTCTGTGCACTGTATGTCTGACTCGAAGGGTAAGATGTCTTAGGTAAGTGAACGCCGTGCTCTCCATCTGCCTCGGGGCAGGGTGCTGTAACCAGTTTCTTCACTGGATAAGGGGAGCAGGCCTCTTGACTTCAGTGGACTGCTGTCCGTCGTTTACTGCACGAACGGTAAGTTTCGAGTAATTCTAATGTCTTTAAAAGTCTTTAGTAATGATGTCTCTTGTTTTGCAGGGTTCCGGCGATGGCGGATGACGGGCTGAAGTGAGTTGAAGTTGGAGCCCGTGTGATGAATAGAAGCGCCTGGAAGCACGTAAGTAAGCGCTTGTTGCCTGCTTCACGATGCGCTCTAACTGTCTTTTTATTTTGCAGGTACAAGTTCGGAGCGGCTGCAGGGTGCCGGAATACCCACTGGGTTAGATGTGGAAAGGAGTAATGGCACGTGAGTATTAAAGTTCCCCAATGTCTTTAAACGCACCTTGTTTTGTCTTTCAGATGCGGGATGCAGCGCCGAAGGCCTCCGGAGCGTGCGAAGAGTTGGTAAGCTTTTGTCTTTCAGATGCCGGAATGCAGTGCGAAGACCTCCGGAGCGCACGAAGAGTAGGTAAGCCTTTGTCTTTCAGATGCCGGAATGCAGCGCGAGGCGTTGGTGACAGCCGATGGACCAGGTAAGTGAAGCGCTGTCACTGAAGACCGTAATGCTAACCTGTTCTTTCTGGTCTTTAAAGGTGTTGCTGAAGACTGGATTCAGGATGGTAAGCCTTTTTCCTTAGGCCCAGGATCAGATGCAGAAGACACGATGAGCGTTCTGCTGCAGAGGATGCAGAATAACGCAAAGCAAGATTCATCCATCGGGTGTGGTTTAAATAGCCTCCTGTAGTGCTTAGGTGTCTCCTTCCACAGCCACGCCTAGGTAAGAAAAGAGTTCCTGCTTTCCAGAAGAGTTCCAGTGTTCTGAACCTAGGGAGTGGCTCCTGCCCCACCCATCAGGAAAAGTAGTTCCAAACAGAAGAGGATCAGAGGCTCAACTGGCAGGCAAGTAAGCAGCATGGTCTGCTGCAGGTAAGTCCACCCAAGCATTATGAGCCCGGCGCTTCCAGCGCTGGGACTGGGCATATTTATGAGCCTGGTGCCACTGGCGCCAGGACTGGGTCCAAAAGGTCCCAATTGGGACTGGTTGGCACTCGGAAGCTGGGTTATGGATCTGCTTCCAAGGGAGTTGGGAAAACCCTGACCTTTTGGAAGCAGAGATCATGACAGTACCCTCCCTCAAGGCCCCTCCCAAACCGGGCTTCTCCGGGGGTTTTGGCTCATCAGGAAATGTTCGGTGAAATCTTTTGATTAGGCGAGGAGCGTGGACATATTCAGCAGGTTCCCAGGATCTCTCTTGGGGGCCGTAGCCTTTCCAGTCAATTAGGTAAAATAGTTTAGATTTGGAGATCTTGGAGTCCAGAATGCTTTTGACTTCAAACTCGAGTTCTCCATCAACTAGGATGGGTTTTGGAGATTTAGTTAGTCGGGTTTGAGGTTGCACGGGTTTTAATAGAGAGACGTGTAAGACCGGATGTATCTTCATGTGCGGGGGCAAGTCCAACTTGACCGCTACTGGGTTTACTATGGTAGTGATGGAATAGGGACCAAGGTATCTTGGGTTGAATGTGCGTGGCCCTTTTAGAGGTAGATATTTGGTGGATAACCAGACTTGATCCCCTACTTGATATTGAGGGGCTTCCTTCCGATGTTGATCTGCTCCTTTCTTGTATTGTTCTTTATCCCTTTGAAGGTGAGAAACAGCTTCCTTAAAGGCTTGGGTGATTGTAGAATGCAGGTAGTCTACTGCTGGTGTTTCAAGATCTTGGAGGGGATCCAACTCCGAGGTTCGAGGGTGACTGCCGTATAAAAGAAAAAACGGGGTTTTCCCAGTTCCCGAATGGACAGAGTTATTGTAGGCATATTCGGCTATCCAAAGGATGTCTTTCCAAGTTTTTTCAGTTTGTTGCAGCATGCAGCGTAAATACTGTTCCAGAGTTTGATTGGTCCTCTCGGTTTGTCCGTCGGTCTGAGGGTGGTGACTGGTCGATAGTCTCACATCAATTTGAGCCGACCGACAGCAACTTCGCCAAAAATGAGAAATAAATTGACCACCTCGATCCGAAATTAGAACAGAAGGAAAACCGTGCAGTCGGACGATGTTTTCGAGAAATTCTCGGGCCAGAGTTGCTGCTGTTGGCAAGCCTTTGAGGGGAATGAAATGCGCCATCTTGGAGAATAAGTCCACGATTACTAGAATCGTATTGTATCCGGAGCATGGAGGTAGATCGGTGATGAAGTCCATAGAAAGCGTATGCCAAGGGCGAGGTGGGATGTCAATAGGGCGTAAGAGGCCTGCTGGTCTTTCCTTTTGACTCTTGTTTTGGGCGCATACTCCACAGGACATTATAAAGTCTCTGATATCTTTTTTCCAAGACGGCCACCAGAAGTAGCGCTTGATCTTTTCTGAGGTCTTGGCCATACCGGAATGTCCTTCCATTAAAGAATCGTGATAACAAGAGATTACTTTTTTCTGTAAATCTGTGCTGGGCAGGTATAATCGTTCTTGGAAATACAATAAGTTGTCCTTTACTGCAAAGTCCTTTCCCTGCAGATGCCAATTCTGTATGTCTGCTGGAGTTACAAGTTGCCTGGCTTTATCCTTAACTTCCTCTATGGATTGTGTGGCGATTACACCCAGAATTCTTTGTTCGGGAATGATTGGTACAGGTTTAGGGTTGATCAAGTGTTCTTCCACTCCCATCCGAGAAAGGGCATCAGCTTTACCGTTTTTTGTACCAGGTCGATAGGTAATTATGAAGTCAAACTCGGCAAAGAATAATGCCCAACGGAGTTGTCTAGAGGATTGGGCTTTTGCGGTTTTCAAATATTGCAGGTTTCGGTGATCCGTAATCACAGTAACGGTGTGTCGGGCCCCCAGCAGATAATGCCGCCAAGCCTTAAAGGCAGACTTGATAGCCAGAAGTTCCTTGTCAGTAATCGTGTAATTGATTTCAGGAGGCGAGAATTTGCGGGACCAAAATGCCACGGGATGCAACTGATTGGTTACCGGGTCCTTTTGTGATAGAACTGCCCCCATGGCAAGGCTTGAAGCATCAGTTTCCACGATGTAGGGGAGTTCGGGGCGAGGGTGTTTTAAGATTGGTGCAGAGATGAATTTAGTCTTCAAATCCTGGAAAGCTTGTTCCGCCTCGGTAGACCATTCAAAACGTTTGTTTTTCTTTAACAAGGCAGTGATGGGCTGGACTATTCGAGAAAATTCGGGGATAAACCTGCGGTAAAAGTTAGCGAAGCCTAACATGCTTTGCACACCTTTTACGGAGGATGG